>NW_024370705.1:1965277-2037543 GCF_014805655.1 Passer montanus
TGGGCGCAAGGCGCGGGGCCGCGGCCCCTCGGCCGCCCGCCGCCTGGCCGCCGTAGCGGGGCTGCTCTGCGCGCTCACGCCCGCGGCCGCGCTGGCCTGGCTGATCCGCAGGAGGAGCCTCTAGGGAGAGGGGCGCTGGACGGAGCGGGGAGCAGGCGGGACGCGCAACAGGTGGGCGCGGGACGGGGCGGCCGGCGGGGCTCGGCTCGGCTCGGCTCGGGACGGGAGCGGGCGCGGGGCTCGGCTCGGTCCGGCCCGGCGGAGCGCGCTGTCCGCGGTACCCGCGCCTGGCCGGGCTGCGGGGCTGGCCGCGGCAGCGCACCGAGCCGCGGGCTGCTCGTGCTGCGGCTCGCACCGATCGCTCTCCTTTTCCTACTCCTCTTCCTCTCCCCTCTCACTTCCTCTCCCTGGACTGCCGGTGCCAGGTCACACCGACCTGTCGCTCTCACTACTTTCCCCGTCCCCTCCATCCCCACTTTCCCTCTGTCCTCTCCCCTTTTCCCTTTCCCCTTACCCCTTCCCCAAACTTCTCACGGCTTCCACCCCCGTGGCTCCCCTCCGCCCGTGCTCTCGTGGGGCACTTTGAGCTCCGTGCCCCCGGCGGCGCGGGGCAGCTCAGGGGGAGCCGAGCAGGTCCCGTGCTGCCCCGGCTGCCGGTCCCGAGAGCTGGAGGATGCCCGCACACCCGTGCCTGCCAAACCTCCAGCCCTCTGTAGCGTGGAGGAACTTTCCCAGTGTCCTGTCATTCCCTGGTGGGCTTTAGACCCACGGGTGCTGTGGGGCACCCGTCGCTGAGGTCACTGGGTGCTGGAAGGTCCCCACTACCCTTTCCAGTGGGGCACCTGGGACATTGGCTCTGTGGTTTGGATAATGCCTTGCCCAGTGTTGGGGGCTCTCCCCGAAGGGGGTCCCAAGCCACTGGCCAGGAAAAGCACCCAGTCCCAGTTACTGCTGGTTCTGTGCTCCAGAGCCACGGAGCAAAGGAGCAGCAGGGAACCAGGACATTCCTGGTCCTGTAACCTTCGATTTTGTCATCCTGGTGACAGCTCTGGGGCTTGTGGGGACAGCTCTGCACCCTCAGCCCTGGGAGCACTCAGGGATACTGAGCATATGTGGGGTCACCTCAGGGATTTTGAGTGCTCCGTAGTTTTCTTTGGGTCGTGGATTTGTTGCCACAGACGTAAGGAGCACGGGCTCCTCTTTCGGGTGCTGTAAATTGCATCATAAACACCCCCCAGTGTCTGTCTGTGTTCAGGGAACAGTTTCAGTGCATCTCTAACTTTCAGCGTGCACTGGTGTCCCAGCAGCTTGGATGGGGCAGTGTGGAGGGGAAGTCAGGTTATCAGAGAGTTTAAAGATGAGGTTTTCCAGCAGGTCTGTGTGTTTGCACTGTGTGTGTGCACACTCGGGGGGAGCATTGTTGTCATCCATCTCAGCCACAACTGCTGTGTCTGCCGGGAGGCTCCGCTGGTCACCTTTGGAAAGCTTTGTTTGAAACAAAAACAGAGGAGGACTGTGGGGTTTTGGTGAATTGAAGCTTCAATTTCTATAAAAGCAGGCACTGGATGGTGCCTCAGAGGTGGTGTCAGTGGTGTGGGACTGCGGTCAGGAGCAGAGCAAACACATCTCTCCTCCCCGTCAGTTTGTGGCAAGTTTGGTTCCAGTGTTTGGAAGCAAACCCACCCGTCTGCCTTGCTGGCCTCTCTGAGCACAAACAGAGCTGAAATCCAGGGGGGAACGGCAGTGATCTCCCTTATCTAATGTCTCAAATGTCCATTTCTTTCTGACATGCCAGGGAAATTCCTCCCTGCCCAGTCTGGGACTCTGTCCCAAGCAGAGAAGGTGGCAGGTGAGCAGGGCTGGCAGAGGGATCCTGTCAGCTGGCCCCAGTGATCCATACACAGCCCACACTTGCTGGCAATCCCACGAGGCCAAAGCTGTTTGGAGTATTAATTCTTGTGAAGGTTTATTGGGCAGACACTATTCTTTTCCCCCCAATCTCTTCTGCTGTTGATCCTGGAGTGCTCACTTCCATTTCTGCCCACCAGTTGCTTATAAATGGCTTTGATGAGCCAAGCATTATCCCGGGCGCCTCCAGGCAAATTCCATGGGCAGCACCGTCCTGCCCGTGGCTTCAAAGGCTGCCACAGACAGTGCTGAGCCGCCTCCAAATGCTCCTGGACACAAATACACATGTAAGGCTGAAAAGGAGCTCCTGGTGTGTGATGGGAAGCGGTTTCAGGGATAAAGGCACAGATGACCAGGCTGGTGACACTCCTGGCTCTTCCTGTGTGCAACCTGTCCCACTCCTGCCACGCTTCTAAGGCACAAGTGACCAAGCTGCAGATGAAAATGCAATGCAAGCCCAGAATAATTAACTGTGTCATCTGCACCTCAGTTCCTCGGTTATTCTGGCCATTAATAATCTTTTCATCCTGAGCAGTAATTTGCTTCCACCGGTGGAGGTTTCTGACAGTCTGCAGTGTCTCAGAGCCCCAGTGACAGTGCAGTGAGCTGGGTTAGCCTTGGAGATGAGGTAAGACAGTGTTTGATTACCTCAGCAGAGTATTTCTGAACAAAACAGGCATTTTTTTGCCGTTCTCAGAGAACTCTGCAGTGACAATAACATTGTCCTGCAACAAGCTGGGAAGTCCAGCCTCTAACCACTTGTGATCTTGGGATTTCATGGAAAAGCTGGTAAGAGGAGAGTCACTTGAACAGTTAATGAGTGCCCTGCAGAGTCAGCCTTTGTCTCATGATCTGGTGGCTGCAGAAGGAATGGAGAAAAGAGGAAAAGGCCAGTTTCAGGTAGGGTTATTCCTCGAGTTCCCCTCCTGCTTTTTCAAGAGGCAGCAGCGTTGGCTGCTGTGAGCCTGCGTACGGCTTCTGAGGCAGGAGGTTGGAGCTTGTTCCCTCAGCTCCGTGGGAAGCAGCACAGCTCAGGGAATAATCCCGTGCTCCAGGGAACCCCTCCTGCTCTCACAGCCCTGCCTGATGGCAGTGGGAGCAGGATTAGGGCCGCTGTGGGTGACCAGCCTGCATTTGCAGACCGTGCTTGGGGTTTGGGGATGGATGCTTTGCAACTGGTAGTTTGTGATATGTAATCTGACATCACCTTGAAACGTCCAACCAGGGCATGAAGTATAGTTGTCAGGTGCCAGTTTGGCATACAATGTCACTTGTATTTCGCTCTGTTAGTTCAGGAGTGGCAGTGTATTAAAATCAAACCCTACTTGTCCCTGCCAGCTCCACCAGCCTGGTTCCGTGCCCACTGTGTTGCCAGGAATTCCCCCCACTGTTTGCTGCGAGGTTCATGCAGAGCCGCTCTGTCCAAAGTCTCAGTGCAGTTAATTATCTGTATTAAAACTGGGTTGATAAGATTTCTGGAGGTGTCCCACTGAGCTGTGCAGGAGAGCAGAGCAAACGAAGGACCAGAGGCAGTGGAGATGCAGAGAGCTGGTTCTGCACCAGGACAAACATCCAGCCTCGTGCACCCCGTGTGTGTCCCTCACACAAAGAGGCAGGCTCTGTTGTTTATCCTCCTGGATCAGGAAAAAGCCAGCTCTTCCCAGTGGCAAGCATCCTGCTCAAAAAAGCCAAAGGTCCCTGCCATCCTCGCCCCAGCCTCACAGTTAAATTGAAGAAAGAAAACCTTCAACATTAATTCTCCCGATAAACAAACATCAGAGTTTGCACAACCAAACAGCAGCCCAGGAATGGCTCATTCCACGGGTGGACTGAGGCCAAGCAGGACAGTTTGTGGGAGGATTGGAGCCCAAATGTATTTTTTTACTTGTCTGGGTTCCCTGCTCTTCCTGTACAAAGATCTCCCGGACACACCATTCTTCCCAGTTCGTCCTGAACCCCCTCCTAATTGTTTTTCGGTCTTCCAAGTTGCCCTTGCATCTCCCGCGGAGATGCTAATGAAGTGTGAGTGTACACGGATGGGGCTGCTCGGGAATTTGACAGGGCTTTTGCCCAGCCCTTGTTCCCTCATTAAGCTGCTGCTGCGCAGGATGGAAGCGATTGTGCCTCATTTAGTCCCTGCCTCCAGCGTGCCCTCAGCCATCCAAGCCCTTGGATATATTTTTCCCTTTCAATATATCAATAACTGTTATTTTGTTTATTAGCGGTGGGACGCGTGCCAAGCGAGTGGCCCCTGTAATCCCTTTAAATGGAGCAGTTCCATGCTGACACAGTAGCCGTGAGCAGAACTCCTTTTTCCAGCTGCTGCCGGAGCCGGCAGCTCAAACTCTGCTCTGGCTTCGTGCAGGTGCTGCCCAAAGGCGGCTTCTGCTCCCCTCCCTGAATAAAAATCCGTCAGAGAAGTGCTAAGAGACACAGGACCCCCTGCCTGAGTCGTTTCATGCCCATCCCACTCAGCATCCATGAGAAAAGCAGCTTGGTTTTTTGGTAAAGCTGTGGGATAAGGCTGGAGAATTGCAGATAACTGGGAAGTGGAGCTGCCTGTGTGTGTTAAAGCGCCGGGATGTGGCGAGGCTGGCTGAGGTGGTTTTGTAACCAAAGCCATTTGTTGTCTCATAACCTTAGTGCTTCCTTTGTGCAATGGTTGAGAGCAACTTTCTGAGCAAAATCTGTCTCCCTAAATGCCCAGGCACAGAGGGATACATCACCAAAGGGAACGTCTGTTCCCATGGAAAAAATTCAGAGGAAGTGAACTTTTTCTTATCATTCCCATCCATGTTTCCAGCAGACACTGTACTTTTCATATAGGCACTCAGCCATAATTCCTTTTATTTTATAAGGAAATGGAACTGTTGATAGTTGTGGACAGTTTCCACCAAAGTTTCAGCCTTTTAAGAATGGCACATAAAATAATCAATTTTTCAGCAGCTCTACAGAAGGGATATGCTGGTTCTCTTTCCAACTGACTATCCACCCCAGTACAAATGGGATGTAGTTTGGCTTTCCCCAGCCTTTTTCAGACCCAAAGTACCAAATTTTGCTCTGTCTGCTGAGTGCCTATTGTGGGAAATTTGGAGTAACTCCACTGGAGTCAATTGGGTTGCCCTGGATTTACGGTGCTGTAAATGAGATCAGAATTGGCTCAAAGTATATTCCATTAATGAGTCAGATACTGGCAATGCAGCCAATATGCACCCAGAAATGGCTTTAACACAGCCTAGGATATTCAAAATTGGTTTATTGAAAGATGGGCTCGGGGCCAGAATTCTGGGGTTCTCTTTTATTCTTTCCATGAAATTCACCTTCCTGCAGAAGGCCAGCACGAGGCTGATGCAAAACTTAAGAGCCATTTAAGCCCTTCGAATGGGGCTTGTGAGATGCATAAACATTGTGCTGAGCTCTCTGCCTGCCCTGGAGCAGATTTATCGCTTGGAGTTCAAGATGTTCTAGGATTTATCAACTTTTACAGGTTTTTATAGATTTTCTATACGTTAAGTGACACAGAGAGACAGTTTGTAAAATACAGTGACACCACGGATGATCTGTTGCTAGCCATGGGTGGCACAGCAGGACAAGGGTTCAGAGCTTGGCAGTTGGAAGTGCTGCTACAGGAGAAATAATAAATAAGGATTAAATGGTTTTGCTGTGGAGGAAATCCTTTAGTCAACTCCTGAACTCTTTATTCCAGTGTAACTTGAGTAAATATCTCAGCTCTTGGAGTGGAGGCAGCCACCTCCTCCTGCTTTGTGGCCCCGGCTGTGCCCTGCTCTGGGGAATTCTGGCATTTGTGTGGGGAGTGAATCCTCCTGCTTTGTACAGGGCCACACTCACAGCCCCGGCTGTGCCCTGCTCTGGGGAATTCTGGCATTTGTGTGGGGAGTGAGGTGCCCAAATCCCCTCCTGGTGATGTTTCCCAGGTCTGGAGAGTCCCGTGGTGCTGTGTGCCTGTCCCTGAGCACACAGGGAAGCAGGAATGCTGAGCAGGGGCACATTCCAAACCCTGGCTCTGCATTGACTCCCCGTGCCCAGCTGCTGGTTTTGTGTAGCTGTGCTTGTCCCTGCCCACACAGCAAGCACCTCTCCTCTTTACCTTCTGCCAAAAAGCCAAGCAGCTCTGCTGAAGCACTTTGGGATACTCCAGCACTTGCAGAGGGCAGGTGGGATGTGGGAGATGCAGCCTGGAGGTGCAGCAGCCCTAGATGGGGCTGGCTGGCCTTGATCATGGCCAGACTGGAAATGTGCTTCCCCTCTGGAGGGTTCACCCCGGCCTTCCTCCTTCCAGCCGTTCCCACTGGTGCTTCAGACTCCTTGAAACTAGAAAGCAAGGCTGGGAATGAGGGAGGGAGAGCTGGAATCGCCACATCCTGGGGGCAGCTGGGGTACAGCAGACGTGGTTCAGTCTCCTCCGGGGAACCAGAGACATTCCAGGTGCCTGGGACAGGGAAAGGTCACAGCCCCAGGGCTGTGCTTGCTCGCAGGCACAGCGGGGGATTGCTGCGGTGTCCTGGAGTCAGGAGCTGGGCTGATGAGCCCTGGGGGTCCCTTCCCACCCGGGATGCTCTGTGGTTCTGCTCAGTTCCTGCCAGCACCACAATTCACCTCTGTCCCCGGAGGTTCAGCCCACCCCAGGCTGTCTGCTGCTGCCTTCCCGCTGGCATGGCCAGGGCAGGACCGCAGGAAGGGGACGATTCCGGAGTCAGGCAGCTCAGCATCTGCCCCGGAGCTCTTGGCCAGCCCTAATTAGGCTGTGACTTCATCACTGCTGCAATTGCACCGTCAGCGACTCCCCCCTCTCCCCGCGGTGAAATCACCTCATCCCCGCGGCCGGAGGAGATTTCTCCGGGCAGGTTTTTCTGGGATCTCTCATTGTCACGGTCTGCCAAAGAGACACCCGTGGCACCTGCCCCAGCCAGGGCTGCTGTCAACAAACTGCGGGACAAACGCTGGGAAATGGGGATTTCATCCAGATGCCCCTCGGGCACCTCTCCTGCTAATTTGCACTTAGATGGGTGCCGTTCTCTGAGCACTTTATTAATTAAGGCTCGCAGCCCACCTGTGAGGCAAGGAAGTTATTAGTGCCCTCATTTTCCAGCAGAACTGAAAGCAGTGGTTTGCCCAGGGCCACAAATCTAATCAGTGGCAGAGGCAGGAATGAGTGAGTTCTTGCAGTCTCCTGTGATACTCCGTGCACCCCACTGCCTACCTGGAACAAATTTGATGGCTTCCCTTAGAGTTCACATTTTTGTTAACATGATGTAAATGAAGATGGAGCACCCAAAAGGAGCCTTGCAAGGGGGAGAGCTCCCAAAAAATCTGCAGTACCCAGGGCCAAAGACATCATCTGTCTGAGCCACAAACCCTCCTCCCCATAAACTCCACACTTCTTCTTGTCTGTAAATTTAGTAGGAGGGTTCAAGCATAAATTTAAAAGATGCTTTTATTGTACCCAATGCATCAACATAATTAACACCCATCCCCTGTTCTTTTTGCTTTCTTAGGCTGGAGCAAACCCTGTGCCCTTGGAGAAAATTGTTTCCCCTTTTCCTCCAGGGAATCCAGAGCCTGAGCAGCAGCTGTGAAGAGTGGAGAGAAAGAAAGAAGTGGGAGATGCTGGAAGTGCTTTGGGCGACGTGAGAAGGAGGATTTGCCCGGAAGGAGCTGTTCAAGGGCCCAGCAGCAAACCAGAGACACAAAACCTGCTTATATATAGAAGAATGTAACCCCTGTGTATGCAGACGTGGACGCGTGCATGCCTTGTGAGAGCGTAAGCGACATTCCCTGTAGATGGCTGCTGTGAGCAGCCCTGCTCCTGCAGGCCGAGCCTTGGCACTGCTGCTGGCCCTGCTGGACACCACCCACTGCCCTGCTGGCCCATTTATGCAGCAGGATGAGGAGGAATCTCTACACCCAGATTTGTAATCCTGAGAATTCCAAACGTGCCCAGGCGTGGCGGGGAGCGGGTGCGGAGCAGCTCGGACAGCAGTTTGTGTGTGTAAATATTCATGCTCTGGCACCAGGGGAGAGCAGCTTTCCTATGACTTTAGTTTCTCTGGTGCTACATTTAATATTTGTCTGGGGCTAAACTGCCTCTCTGTGGTGCTACAGTTTCCCCAAGAGGATGTTCTGAAACGTGGGACAAGGAAAGATCTATTTTGGTTATTGATATTTATACACAAGATAGCAAAAAATAAGACTTGTTGAGAAGGTGCTATTTTTTTTTCTTTCTTTCAATCTCTGCAGAAACTAAGACAAAACAAGTAATCTACCCCAGAACTTTATAAAACTCCTTTTCTTTGGAGCAGTTCTTTTTCTTTTTGACAGTGTGGAGCTTGGGAAGCAGCAGGCACTGAGGTGGAAAGGACACAAGAACCTTTCCACTGCAGTGTGCACATCAAAGTCTGCTAGAGCAGCACTTTCTGCAGCTCCAGAGCTGGGAATTCTCCTGCATGGTGATTTATTCAGTCCTACCATGAACCAGGGAAGAGAACTCTTATCCAAACTGATCACTAGAGCAGGGGGTAACAGGAGAACTTGGCCTTAGAAGTCAAAGGGCTTTTTTCAGTCTAGTACTGAGCACTTTTTTCCTTGCAGCCAAAACTACCTGTCAGATTTTGGGTACCTTCCACATACAGCAACCTGTGCACAGTTTTTTAGAAACATTTTTCCTACCTTCAGATATTTGCACCAGAAAATTGACCCTGCCATGGCAGGGAGGGCATTTTCAAAGGCATAAAGGAATGTTAGAACCCGATTTTTGATGGAAATTTGGCTCCTTGTCTTTTAAAAATACTTCCCACCCCTCGCCCAGCCCAGGAAGAAGCCGAGTGGCCACTGTGTCCAGTCAGACCCTGCATTTTCCACTGCTGCAGGAGAAGTGTTTCTAAGCAATGTGAAAGCTAAATTCTCCCTTTATCAAATATTCACCACAGTGTTTTGAGCCCCTGCACACATTTTCCTGGCTGATGTTGATCCAAGTCCATTCCCAAACAGCAGCAAGGGCTCTGCTGGAAGAGCAGACTGCTCCTAGTGAGGAGCCTTGCCCTGCCTTAGGTGATGTGCAGTGTTGGGAGGGGTGGTGTAGCTCCATGTAGTTTGTCTGTCCATACCTTTGGAGTGGTCTCAGAGCCACAGGGACCAGTGAAACATTCTCCTGCCATTTTTGGCCTGATGCTCAGTAATCCTCAGCATCCTGAACCCCTTCCCAGCTCAGTCTCCTACAGAAACAAGGACAAATTCTTCTAACAAAAGGAGGAGCCTCAGCTGATTCCAGCAGTGCTGCCAGTGCTGGGCAGAACCTTAAAAATACCAATTTCTGGAAACCCCTGGAATGTGGAGTGAAATTGTGCCTGTGCAATTGCACAAGTCCCACCTGAAGCATGGATGTGACACTTGGCTGTAGGGGACAGCCCCTGCAGCTCTGCCCTGCACATCCTCCCCAGCCCTGGGCCAGGGTCACGTCCCTCAGAGGCTCTCCCACAGATTCCTCACCTTTATCAGCTCTGAATGTAATAAACTTCTCACCTGGAATAGGCATTACTCCATTTTCCCTGTGCACACAGCTGGCACTGCCCTGGCTCTCCTGCTGCCCTGGCTGTTGGGGGCTGCAGCCTTCAGGCTGCTCCCAGTCTTTCAATTCCCTTGGAACAGCACAGCCAAGGAAAAGGAAAGGAAGTTCTGTCCTCCCCACCTCGGGAGAGCCCCCAGATCTGTGATCAGCCCCAGTGCAGGGATTGGCTGATCTCCCTCAGTCCCAGCCCTCCATGGACAGGCTTGTCTGTGAAAATTCCCAAACCTCAGAGCTCCTCAGGGGCTCCAAACAGTCAGCAAAAAATGTGAACAGACTTGTCCTGCCCAGCATGGAACAGCCACATGGATGGTGCTTCCCAAATGGAAACCAGAGCAGGTCTGGTACCCCAAATCCTGCCTTGTTCCTGGTTTGCTTCACTTTTGTAGTTCCAAACTGGATGTTTCGCATGAACTGAGGGTGAGGTTTTGGAGTTTTGTAGCCAGAATTCCCTGTACAGAACTGGAATTCCTTGTTGAGGGTATGGATTTGTCAAAGCCTTACATTTTGTGATGTAATTGCTATCCTTGAACGCCTCCATTTTTTGACAAGGAGTGTTTTTATCCTTTCTACGAGACCTGCCTTTCCCTTGGTTGGTGTTTGCACGGAAAGGGAAGGGTGCTGTGAACTCCCTGGAAATTCCCAGTCCCCTGCTGTGGGCAGGAAGCCGGCACAGTTCCCCTCTGGCCCTTTTGTTCTCCCAGCAGTGAGCAATCCCGGGCTGGGTCAGCTGGGAGGGCCAGGCAGCCCTCTCGGGTTTCAGAGCTCACTCATGAGCTCATGGTCTGCGCACAGCACGGCTGGGAGGGAACTCTTCATGAATCTTTAAAGCAGTTCTCTGCCAAGACAGCTCCCAGCACAACCTGGAATTCCCTATTCCAAGGAAAAAGAGCAGCCTGGTGTGGGCTGCTGCCACCTGCTCCAACTGCTCCTCTGGCCAGTGAGCTGGGCTGCACCAGCAGTGCTGGCTTACCCCAGGGCAGGGCTTCACCCAGGAGCTCCCCATTCCTTCCTCTTCTCCTGCAGAATTCTTCTCAGCAGGTAAAAAAGCTGAAATGGGGCCAGGCCTCCTGTCCCACAGCTTGGTGTGCCCAGGAGGGGCAGCACCCAAAGCAGGGGGCTGGCAGTGCCCAGGGGGGATCCCATCCTGCTCCTGCTGCAGAGCAGGGAGCCAAGCCCATTGCAAAAGCAATTCCCTTAAATCCTTAAACACTTCTTGAATCAGTTTCATCTGATTTGTGAGTCTGTTTTGTTTCTATATCACAGGAAAAGTTGTAAAGGTCTCAAACCCTCAGCATGAGCAGAAGCAGCTCCTGCTGCTGAAATCCATGACAAACTGAACTGGTTGAACTGGTGCAGTGTCTGTCCACAGCCAGCCTGGAATGAGGCATTCCCAGCTGGAAAAGTGCTCTGCCCTGTGAGAAATGGCCCCAGTGAGGACAGAATAGCCCATAATACTCAATTTTCCTACACATCTGTCCCTGATCTCAACAGGAGCCTGGTGTACAGAACAGGCTACCTGAGCTCCACGCTGGATCTGGACACACACTGTCCATGTCCAGCCCTCCTGGCTGTGTCCCAGCTAAGAGCAGGGAGGCAGCAATTCCTCCGAGCCAAGCCCATTGCAAAAGCAATTCCCTTAAATCCTTAAACACTTCTTGAATCAGTTTCATCTGATTTGTGAGTCTGTTTTGTTTCTATATCACAAGAAAAGTTATAAAGGTGTCAAACCCTCAGCATGAGCAGAAGCAGCTCCTGCTGCTGAAATCCACGACAAACTGAACTGGTTGAACTGGTGCAGTGTCTGTCCACAGCCAGCCTGGAATGAGGCATTCCCAGCTGGAAAAGTGCTCTGCCCTGTGAGAAATGGCCCCAGTGAGGACAGAATAGCCCATAATACTCAATTTTCCTACACATCTGTCCCTGATCTCAACAGGAGCCTGGTGTACAGAACAGGCTACCTGAGCTCCACGCTGGATCTGGACACACACTGTCCATGTCCAGCCCTCCTGGCTGTGTCCCAGCTCCCCAGCAGGTGCACAGTTTTCCCTGGAGCCAGTTTGCTCCCAGCAAATTTCATTTTCAATCCAGGCTCATTCTTGTGTAACTCTGCTGTGTGTGAGCTGAACTTTCCATCTCATCACACCAGGTGAGGAGACTCTGGCCATGCCAATTCCAGATCCAAGGGCTGGGGGAACTGTAAATACCCTGGGAATTGGGCTTTCCTAGGGCCAGCCAGCCTAAGAGGGGAGGGATCCTCACTGCTATTCCTGCCTTGGGTTTTTACACCACAAAATACAAACTTTTTTTTAAAATATTTATTTGAGTACAGGAGTGAATTTTGATGTGACTTCAGTGTCCACTGTGAGGGAATCACTGAAGTGTTTGAATTTCCCAAGGTTTTTAATATTTACAGGAAGTGACTTTGGAGCTTGCTAAATATTCACTGAAAGCATCTGAGGATTAAATGGCCATTATTAGTTCCACCATTATTACTTACACCTTTTTTCATCACACCTTTATTAGTTACTCCATCAGTAGTTACAGGTGGCAGCAAGCAGAGCAAACCCAGCTGCAGTGGGATTTAATTCCCTGGGTTTTTACAGCATCCCTTTTCCAGTCCTTCACCACAGTTTATCACAAAACCCTCCCATCCTCCTCAGTCCTGAGGCCACTGGGAATTCCCCAGTGTCCCCCAGGGGCATTGCCCAGGGAATGACAGGCAGGGAATGCCCAGTTCCTGGCATTTGGCTGATCCAGAACCATTGGGATGAAACTCCAGCAGGTCACTGTGCAGGTTTCCCCTCACCAAAGCAAGGGCAGGGCCTGTGCTCGGAGTTCTGGAGCTCCAGGAGGCTCCTGCTCCTGGCTGGATGGGGCTTCTCTCTTTTGTAAAAGGAATTTCATATGCTGAGACTCTTTGTACATATTTATAAGGAATTTATTAAAAAAAAAAAAGAAAAATAACTGTTCAATGGCAAAAAAGGCTCTGAGTTTTATTTCCTCTCCTAGAGGAATTTCCTTCCACAGCCTTTCCTGTTTTCCCATGGAAGTCAACAGGTTCCCAGCAGCTGTCACTGGGACTGAAGTTTCCCCTGGATGTTTTCTGGTCCCAGTGTCATGTTCTAGGAGAAGGCAGGACCATCCTCCCTAAAAACCACCCCAAAGCTCTAAGAATGCAAACCCACACGTTCCCTTTGATTTCCTGCCTTACCAGCAATAAAAACTGAACTTGGAAGCAGTGTATCCCACACTTTCCTACTGAGCTTTTCCTACACTCCTCCAAACACATTTTCCAGGAGCATTTAGGGGAAAAAAAACCAGAATGAGAAGCAGCTTTTCAAACAGTCTGAAAGCAGGAACACCAAGGCTTGGGTTCACTGGCACTGCAGTGACACTGAGGCCTTTCAGAAGCTCCCTGCCCATGGAATCACTGATTTCCCCTTTTCCTGTTGAATATTCCAGGCTATCACACATCACATTTCTTATGCCAAATGAAGACCTTGCTCCCTGCTGTTCTGAACTCTCTCCCATCCCAAAGACAGGGAAGCTATTCCCATTGCAGAGAGCACTGGGATTCCTTGGCTCAGTTCTCCACTTTCACAGGACCCATTAGACAAAAATTTGACATCACTTTGGTTTGGAAAGTAAAGCTTTTCCTCCTCTGCTTCCCTGGACCCCCCAAGCCAGGTCTGGAGTGTGCCCAGCTCAGGCTCTGCTCTCACCACTCCTCCTCACCAAACTGAGCTTATTTCCAAAATGTGCAGCCTTACTCCTGTTCCCTTCAGCTCCTGTTGGCTTTAATTCCTCCCCGTGGAGTTTCCATCAGCACAGACAGAACCTCCCTCCCTCAGCAGCCTCCTCCTGCTGCTGGCTCAGCTGGGGCTGTCACCTTCAGCCATTTCCATGGCAATGAGCTGGGGGCACGCTGCTGCTCCTGGGGGTGGGAGCAGAGGTGGTTTGGGGACAGGGAAAGCTCCAGAACAAACAGCAGCTCCTCTGAGGGCTTGTGCTGCTGGAGAACCTCAGCAGAGAGCCCAGCCACAGGGATGGGGATAATTCCTGTTAATTCCTGCCAGGGATCTCCTTCCTCAGGAGCTCCTGCTGAAGCTCAAGGCTCTGGTTTTCCCTGCTGGAGGAGCCAGGCAGGTCCTGGCTGAGGAGCACGGGGCAGGGACACTGAGTTTGTGAGATGCTCTTAGACAGGTGCTGGATTTCCATCCAGACAAACCCAACTCAACTTCAGCCTCCCTCTGCTCTCCCCAGAGACTGGGAAATCAGAAAGTCTCACCATGAAAATTAAAGAGGAAGAACATTTCCAGGGACAGGAGGTGTCACTTCCAGCTTCACTGGCAGGGTCCTTCCCAAGCTCCCTGTGATTTTCCAAAGTGACAGCACGTGCCACTTGTGACATCAACTGGACAAACAGCAGCTGGGCAATGACATTTCTGCAACTGCAACTGTGGACACGAGGTTCTGAAACACTGCTTGGGAAGAGTTCTCAGAGAGAGGTGCTGTGTAATTCTGTAAAGTCATGGATTCAGGGAATGCAGGGCCAGGTGATGTGGAGCTCCTCAGGCAGAGCACAGCTTTGTTCAGCACAGGCACTCACAGCCCCCCTGCCCTGGACATGCACTGTTTGTCCATACTGAAAGGACAGGAAAACAGGAAACATCCCAGACACTCCGTAACCCTGTGAGCTCCAGAAACACCCTGGAGCTTGCCACAACATAACCCACACCTCCCCTGCTTCCAGGGTAAAGTTTGGGGCCAGTCACAATTGTTGTGTTGGCTCAGAGCTGAAGAAAGACTGACAACAGAACTGGGATCCTGGGACAACAGAGCAGGGATCCTGGGACAACAGAGCAGGGATCCTGGGATTTTCCAGCTCCATGCCTGGTGAGCTGCCCTGCTGTCAGTACACCTGCAGGGGTGCAGGGGTGTCCCGTGTGTGTCAGTACACCTGCAGGGGTGCAGGGGTGTCCTGTGTGTGTCAGCACACCTGCAGGGGTGCCCAGGGTGTGTCAGTAGACCTGCAGGTGGGCAGAGGTGGTGCCATCCTTCCAGCAGCGCAGCGTCTCCACGGTGACCGAGCGGCACAGGGGACACGTCTTCTCCCGGTCGAACCACAGGCACAGGCACTCCTCACAGAACACGTGCTGGGGACAGGGAATGGCACCATGTCTTACACTGGAAATGGGGCTGTGTGCTCTATTTCCACCTGTCAGAGCTGGGGCAGTTCTCTCTGTTCATGGACAGTTTTCTTTTTCTCTCCCACAGCCAATCCTCCCTCCAGGAGATCTCTGCTGTCCATGGCCACTGAGTGTCCCTGCTGTGCCACCACCCTGACCCACAGGGGCTCAGCTCCTGCTCTGACTCTGGCAGTGTTGGCTTGTATTACTGCAGCTTTATTTTATTTTTTTATTTTCTTCCCTAGTAAAGAACTGTTATTCCTGCTCCCATATCTTTGCCAGAGAGCCCCTTAATTTTAAAATTATAATAATTCAGAGGGAGAGGGTTTCTCTTTTCCATTTCAGGGGAGGCTCCTGCCTTCCTCAGCAGACACCTGGCTTTTCAAACCAAGACACTCCACCAGCAGGTGCAGCTGGCACTCGCAAAATAAACCCCAGTTTATTCCAGTGGCACTCACTGGAAATAAACCCCAGTTTGCCAAAGTTCTGTTTTTTAATAACAGCACTAGAAAGAAACTTTCCAAAGGCATACAGCTCCTGGGCTGAGAGGGTTTTCCCCTACCATATTTCCCTCCCCAGTCCCTGTTATCCAAGTCCTTCCTGAGCTCCCATAACCTCTTTCTTCCCCCTGCTCCTTGCATTTGCTTTATTCTGCACTCCCAGTTTCCCCTTTTCAGTAAATGTCAGTTTTCATCCCTGATCTCCTCCTCTGGTTCCTGCAGTGACCCCTCCCCAGGCTCTCCCCAGCACACACCATCCAGAGATGGGAGAGCAGGAAAAGGAAGCACGAGGGGCTGGGAG
Source organism: Passer montanus (assembly GCF_014805655.1). NCBI lineage: Eukaryota > Metazoa > Chordata > Aves > Passeriformes > Passeridae > Passer > Passer montanus. The sequence goes on from NW_024370705.1 coordinate 1,980,761, forward strand.
AAGCTGGGAACTCCTCCACACATGAGGAGAAATGTCACTCCTCAAATCCCAGCTCTGCCAAGCAGATCCAAAAGCAGCTTCTTGAGGACTTCCAGCTTGGAAACATCTGCACAGATGTTCACAGCAAGGCTAAGAGGCACCTTTGGTGCATAGGATGGCTTTAATTTGATAACCCTGCTATCAAAAGGGAGTTCAAACCCATGCAGCTCTCCCAAGGGGCAGGTAAAGCTCTGCCCACTCCAGCCCCAGGTCTGCACTGCCCATTGCAGCCCTGCCCCACAGGGCTGTGCCCACCCCACAGCTGTCACCCCATCACCCAGTGGTTGCCCAGGGCAATAAACACCCCCAGGAGCTGCACCAAGGGCCAGCAAAGGAGCTCCCAGGCTGGCTGTGCCTGCCCCCACAGCAGCTCCCTGAGGGAACAGCAGCAGGGCAGTTTTGGGGTCTCACCTGGCACAGGAGGATCAGAGGCTCCCTGAACTCTGCCTGGCAGATGGCACAGATGTCTCCTGCCTCACTGCACTGCTGGCTCGTGGCACGGACTCCATAGGTCTGGCAGGGACAGGTGGGCAAAACAAACCCCAAGTCAAAGGATTGGAAGAGGAATGAGCACAAAGATTGCTTTTCACCCCCAGATTCCCCACAGGGACAGCAGTGTCACTGTGTGGGGAAGGGGGACCTCTGCTCCCTGTCTGCCTTCCCCTGGAGCTGACTCCAGCTTTTAGGGCCTCCACTTGGAAGGAGAATGGAATTTAATGAGCTCAACAGGGAGCTGAGAGGATTAATTCAGCACCATTTGCAGGGGTGTTTAGATTGAGGTATTATTATTATTATTATTATTATTATTATTATTATTAAGCAGGAGACAATGAAAGAAAGAGAAAGCAGCAGCCCCCACAGGCTGCCCACTTCCCCTTTAGATACATAGGAGTAAATGTTGCCTCTCCCCCTGTACCAGATTTAGGGCAAACAGAAGCCTGCAGAGGGAAAACGACCAGCCCAAGCCCAGGGAACAAGCAAGGTAAGCTCTAACAAACTTTGATGAGGTTCTTTTCCTCCACAGCCTTTGATTTTACCCTTTTAAAATGTAAGCCACTGCAGCAGATCTAAACACCAGCCCTGTGGAATGCAGGGCCTGGGATAACTCCTGGGCACTGCAGGGTCCCTTTCAGTGCCACTGCACATCAGGCAGCACAAAGCCCTTCCCACACTCTGCACTACAAAGTTCTGCAGCTCCTTGCAGTTGGATTAATCCACATTACACAGAGCCTCCAATCAGACAGAACAGGAACAATCTCCCACCACAGCTGGGCAGGGCAGGTGTCAGAAAAGGTCCCTGACATCCCTGACAGCTTGTCCAGGCTTGGGCTAACATTGTTTTATTCTTGGTACTGAGCAATTTCCATTTTACCATTCAGCAGGAACAAGGCTCCACCTCTGGGACTGCTCCTCCATGGTGAACTCCTTACCTGGGGGGTGCAAAGGACCTTCAGAGCCTTCCTGACACTTCCCACACGGCCACAGATGTCAAAAGACTGCAAAAAACACATCCCATTTCAGCTAACTGTCACAAAATCTCTGTGTGTGTGAGTCCAGAAACTCAGCAAACATTCTCCAAATGGATACTCAGAGGGGGAAAAGTAACAATGTGCCAAAAAAGATTTCATGGTGATCATGAAATATGTAATAAATGGGAATTGACAGTGGGGAAGGGTGGCCAGAAAAGCTCTGGGAGCAGCTGACTGCAAAGTGGGGACTTCACAGGACACAGAGGGGCTGGCACCAGGCTGGGCTGGGGACAACTGTCCACCCCACTAAGCAGGGAAGGGCTAAAAGGGACCTGTTCCCATGGGAAGGGGAGGAAATGAGGAGAGGAGAGGAGAGGAGAGGAGAGGAGAGGAGAGGAGAGGATGAAAATGAAAATAATGAAAATGAAAATGAAAATTAAAATGAAAACCTAACCCAGTCTATCATCTGTCTCTTCCCTACCTGCAGGCAGAGCACAGGGAAGGCTCACTGAACTAAAGAAGATGTGAGAAAGTGACAGTGCAAGGAGCAGCTGGGGCTGGTGGCACAGCAGGAGCTGCTGGCTGTCACCTGAGGCAGGGGAGGCTGTGGGGCTGCAGCTGCAGAGCTGGAGCAGCACTGCACAGGCACACAGAGGAGCTGGCTTTCTGCTGCTGGAGTGGTTTTGGTGAGAGTGATTGAGTGGGCTCACTGCAGGGAGTGCCAATGAGCTCATCCTGCAATGCAAGGGAAGCACACGAGGCACCAGTGATGCTTCCAGTCAGCACACAGGGCTCCAGGCTCCTTCCAGTAATGCTCCCACCCAGCAGCCACCACTGGGGCTGCCCACTGCCTCAGACATCCCACCTACCCGGGATGGGGTCAGCCCTTTCTCTGCCAGTGCAATTCCCAGCTTTTCCTGCTTGCTTTGCTTACAGCATGACTCCAGTGCCTTTGCTCTGATGTCTCCTCCTCCCAACCCATATTCCCCCCTCATTTCTTCCCCTCTGGAGCTCCCTGCACCCCCAAAACTGCATGTTTCAGAGGGCAAACACCCATTTCTCACCCACTTCTGGTGGTACCAGCCATCACTTCACAGCTGGGTCACACACAGGGAGTGCTGCTGCTCAGGACAGGCAAAAAATCCAACCTGGCTGCTCTGTGTGTGAACACCTGGGATTTCTCCACCAAAACCAGAGGCTGCTGGCTCCACAGGGCAGGGGCCCCAGCAGCCTCCTGGCAGTGCTCCTGCCCTCTGTGCAGGGCAAGGGGACACAGCCCCAGCCCAGCCCTGGAATTTTGCCAGGAGCACAGGAGCTCTCAGTGCCAAATTGGCTTCTGTGGTTTTTCTAATGTGGTTTGTGGCTTTGCTAATGTGGACTCCTCTGGGGATATTTTCAGTGTCTCAGGCAAGGAGCTGGACCTGCAGCTCTGGGGACTGGAAATGGGATGGGCACAGCCAGGGCTCCATGCCCTGCACTGGGAGAGGAGCTCCCTCTTTCCTTCCACTTCCAGGCAAAGGCTTGGTGTGCACAGGGCTGACCCTGACCTGGACACAAACTCCCAAAATGAAGCTGCTTTTCCAATCCAGATCACCCCAACACTCCCTCTAAAGGCTTCACAGGACAGGAACACCAAGTTAACCCCTAAGGAGCTGCTCCCACCTGTGCCAGGCCCTGAGGAGCCTCAGCTGGGCTCTCCTCCCTCAGCCCCTGCCCCTGGGCTCAGCAGCTCCAGTTCAGCTCAGCCCTGGAGGTCTCAGCTCAAGGCTGAGTGTCTCAGGCTGGAAATGCAAGATGTGGCTGGGCTGTGTGTTCTATCACCCTCTGTCAGAGCGCTCTGACTCTGGCAGTGTTGGTTTGTATTACTGCATTTGTATTTTTACTTTTATTTCTTCCCTAGTAAACAACTGTTATTCCAACTCCCATACTTTCCCTGAAAGCCCTTAATTTCAAAATTATAATAATTCAGAGGGAGGGCATTTGCATTCTCCTGCCTTCCTCAGCAGACTCCTGTCTGTTCAAAGCAGACACTGAGCTGTGCTCTCAAGGTGCTGGTGTCCAGCTGAGCTGTGCCTTGCTCAGGCTCCCCTGCTCTTCACCCCCCAGCAGCTGGGGTGACTCCTCATCCTCCCCCTGAGCCTGTGCCATTGCTGGGCTCTGCCTGCGGTTCTTGGACTCTCTCTGACCCTGCCTGGGGAGGCCCTTTCCTGCCACTGTGGTTCTGAGCTTGGCTCCCCTTGCTGCCAGCAGCAGAATTCCCCACCAGCAGCTTCCCACTCTGAGGGCTTCTCCAGGTGTATGTTCCATGTGGAACTGCATCCCTTTTCCAGGTGTTGAGCTGCTTTTGCAAGCAGGGGACAGGAAAGGTCACTGTGGTTCTGAGCTTGGCTCTCCTTCCAGCAGCAGAATTCCCCACCAGCACCTCCCCACTCTGAGGGCTTCTCCAGGTGTATGTTCCATGTGGAACTGCATCCCTTTTCCAGGTGTTGAGCTGCTTTTGCAAGCAGGGGACAGGAAAGGTCACTTGAAACCTGTTCTTGTCCACCTGTGGTCTGCAAGGGGCTGGCTACTGCAGTGGGTCCAGGCAATGACACCTCTGAAGGGGCCACCAGTCCTCCTGCACAGGGAGAGGAGCTGGGGCTGAGGGGGTGCAGGGAGCTGCTCCTGTCCTGGCACTGCTTGCTCTGCTCCTGGCTGGGCTCAGGCCTGCTGTGACCACATCACTTCACTGGCCATCACCTCCCCTGCCTGATTTCCTCACAACAACTGTAAAGGGCTCAACAGGAGGGGTGGCAGGACCCTATTCCTGCACAATACTCTGTAATTCAGCACTGCTCTGCTCCTCTGAGCTGTTTCCAGCTTGGATATATTCTCTGTTCTTCATTTTCAGTCTGCTCCTGCAGAGCCACGGGCACAGACAGGGATCTGGGATGGAGCAAGCCTGGCCCTTCTCAGAGGGGTGAACATCTGGTTTATCAGGGTTTGCTTCAGCTGCTGCCCTGCCCCTGGGCAGGGTTTAACACACACCACTAGAAATAAAATTATTTCTAGACTTGGGACTCCTCTGACTAAATCACACCTACACACTTACATTTGTACCAACTTTGTGCTCTTATTTTTGAGGAAACATGAATTACCCCTGTCCATCACTCGTGTCAGCCAGAGCAGGGTCTAGAATGAGACCTGTTTTATCCAGGCAGGACTTGGCTGCTGCTTTCCCTGCCTGCTGTTCTCAGAGCTGTGAGTGGCAGAGGAAAGCTCAGAGACAGCCAGGAGTGTCTGCAGCCTGCCTTTGTGTGACATCTGGAGGTGTGCAGCCAGCCAGCACTGCTCCCTCAGGGCCAGCTCCCCTTCTCCTGCAGCCTCTGCAGAGAGGGATTAGCAGAGCAGCAATGACTTCATGAGTCTGATGCAACCCTGGGAGCAGGCTCAGATCCTCCCCCAGCCCAGCAATGCCCACATGCTGGGCAGCAAAATGCCTTTGGCAGCTGAAGCACTCACTGCTCCGGGCAGGGACAGCCACAAGCAAAAGGAGCATTTGTCCCTTCAGCTGTGCTGCTGCCCTGCCCCAGCTCCAGGGAACGCTCAGGAGGTGCTGCTCACCTTGCAGAGGCTGTACATGATGATCAGGATGCCCCCCAGGAAGTAGCTGCTGGAGGGATCATCCCCCATGATGTATTTGTACCACAGCTGGATGGGCACCAGCGAGCGGAACAGCTGGCTCAGCTCCTCAATAATCAGATAAAACTTTCCCTGCAAGACAACCAGGCAAGTGAGACCGTGGTTATTATCAGGAAGTCAAAGGAAGAACATTTAATTTGTGCAGGGCTGGTGTTCACTGATCACTGCACTGTTCAATGGTGCAGAGCCCACACTCAGGAGATGCAGCTTTCTCTGCAGCCCCTCAGCTCTGTGCCCAGAAAGGACAAATATCCCTTCATTCCTCCACAGGGCTCAGCTGGGCACAAGCTGGACAAGTCACTAAAATATTCACTTGGTTTTTACTGTCTACTTAAACTTGAAATTTGAAATCAATGAAATCTGCTATGCAGCATTTTGGAATTATAAACTTTAGAGCAGGTTATGGATAGGCAATAAATTGTGTGTCTGGACAGTGCTGCAGAAAAACAAAGGTTAATATGGGATTAATAGGATGCAAGTTGTAGACATTAGTGAGAAAAGGAAAGCAAGTTAGATCTCTGATCTTACAGCCCTTCTGAAGGTACAGGGATCAAATGTAAAGTGACTCCAGTCTTCCTGACAACTTTTTAGGTAATCCCAAATAATCAAATTAATTATGTTTGACAGCATCCTTCCCCTCCCCCTCAGGTGTGTGTTGGCTCTTGGGCAGTGCACAGATAAAAAAACTGGGGCTGGAAATTAAACCCTCAGGGCATTTAAAACTCCAAGGGACCAAACCTCCCTGAAGACCTCAAGGAAGGGGAGGTGGGGAGGGGGAAGTGTGCTGCTTGAAATGCTTCTCTCTCAAAAGGGACTCAAAGAATGGGCAACACCCTTTGTCAACCTTCACCCGAGCCTGAATAAGTGTCTAATTTAGGGCCGCCCCCAGTTTGTTCTGTCCCACTGTTTGCAGGGACAGCTGGTGGCAAACGAGCGCAGAAGGATGCTTAATCTGCAACGGCATTATCTGGGCTGAAACATTGGGTTCGTCCTGTCAAAATCCTTTTATGTGCTAAGCTCCTGGAGAAGGGGAAATTCCCCAGGAATTTTGCTGTGCTGTCCCAGTTAGCTCTGTCATCAGTGATGTCATCGCAGGCCAATCACTAATTGCTGCGGTGGGGATGGGGATGAGTCCTCGCAGCCGGGCTGGCAGCAGCCAGCGCCCTTCCCCGGGGGCTGCGATGAGATCACTCGCAGGCCATCCTGCAGCTCCCGACACCCCAGCCCTCCGCACAGCTCCGGCACGCTCATGAGCTCATGTCCCCCGGGACGCGAGTGAGGTCACACCAGCGGCTGCTATCGGACCCGCTGCTTCCCTGCCCTCCCCACCCCATCCCATCCCCTCCCCATCCCCATCCCCATCCCCACCCCGGGCAGCAGCCGCAGCACTCCGGGGTCGGGACCGCCCCAATTTATTCAATGAGCACTCGTGTCTCTCCCAGCCCGGTGCCGCGATGCAATCATGGTTTATTTTGGGTGTTGCTGGGGCAGAAATGACAACGCTGTCACCGTGTCCCTCCGCAGGGCTCTGATGAAAGCTCCCAGCAAGACAAACACAGCGAATTTTGCTGTTTTGCTTCCTGCACTCGTCCCTCCCACCCTCCATCGGTCACTGCTGCTGGCTGGGACAGGTCACTGCTTGCTGTCCCATTGCATCATCCTGCATCCTGCATCCCGGCTGGAACCCTGCTCCAGCACAGCCTCCTCATCCTGCATCCCGGCTGGGACCCTGCTCCAGCACAGCCTCGGAGTGCTGAAAGCACAGCTGGGCACAGCCCCGGGCACAGCCGGGCTCTGGAGGTGCCAGTGGCAGCAGTGACAAACTCCAGCATCCGACCACAACTTCTGCACCCTCCCCAGAGCTGCCAGAATTCCCTTATCTCCAGTTCCCAGGGGTAACTGCAGGGTAGCAGGATTTTTTAGCAGCTATAAACGTGGTGACAGCCTCCCAAGGGTGAAGTTTTTAGGGATGCACCCCTCCCTGCAGCACCCAACTGACCATTAATGTTGGTTAGTTCAGAGTGATTCCAGCAGGGCAGCTGAGCATCACCTGAGGAGAAGAAACTGCAGGCATCTCAGTGCACCACAACAACCCCCTTTTAAAAGCTAGGAAAAGTGCCAGAAAATCAGAAATAATTCTGTAAAGGGCTGATGCAGAAGTGAGGCCCTCCTTCTGAGCCAGAAGCTGGGAAAATGAGGATTGTTCCCTACAATTTCAGCAGTAAAATGTAGATTTCTGATAGCAGCAACTTACTGCAGACAGCACCCATCAGTGGGAAGCACACTCAGCACACCTGCCTGCCCCTGCTCAGCTCTGTTATCTCTTGGCTACCTAGGTTACATTTTTCAAAGTCAAATCTTTGTCTTGAGCTGTATTTTGTCTGAAAAATTCTGCTAAAATACATCAGCTTTTTTTTTTTTCCCTTCAAGATTAGAACTGTGTGTTATATGAATCACAAACATAATTATTTCTCCTGTGCATCTGATTTGGCACTACAGCTTGAAATAAGGCAAAGTGAGTCTCTGCCAGGTAAGTTTTCCTATGTCACAGAAATTCCTGTAAATCTGGGAATTTTCTCTGGAATACAGAGAGGTTGAAGAGCTCTCTAAGATCAGCAGAATCTTTCTGGTGGGCCTGAAAGTGCAGGACTGGACAGTGTGGGAGCTGAACTGCAGAGATTAAATAGGATTTTACCTGGAATTATGGCTCCTGATGAGGATGGGGTCGGGAGCAGCAGAAAGGCTCTGCTCCCATCAAGGGTTAAACCTGCCCAAGAAGTGAGAAGGGCAGAGCTGGCCCTGCTTCCTCTGAGGGAGCTGCTGCTGCTATCAAACACTTCATTAGCACACGTGGGGAAGGGCTGTGCTGGGATCTAATTTTAGCAGCTCTGCTGATGAGCCTCAGATACCACATGGTGAAATTTTGATTCCTTTTTTTCAGTGCTCAGTTAAAAACACAAGTCAGTGGCTGGTGTATAATCCCCCATTTTCCTGAACCTCCTTCACCACACAGAAATACCATTTTTATGGTCTAAACCAAGCACTTCTTTTGAAAGAGGGGAATTCAGCATTTTCAGACAATTGCACTTTTCCTTCTGCACATGCAGAGTTTCAGTCTGTACTGCACTGGCTGTTTTTGCATGGAATTTCTGGGTATTTTGTTACATCCTCACTACCTGATGGCAGATCTGCATCTGATCCCCTCCTGCCATTTGAGCTCTGCCCAGAGGAGCACATTCCTGGAATTTCTTCACTCCCTTTACGACATCAGCACAGCAGAAAACACTTTTAAAAGCCCTTTATTTTCATGCTGCTGGCTGACCTCAGGGACAGCTTTTCTCTGCATTTTCTAAATGAGACACACAAAGACAAAGGTCAAGGCAGGGTTGTTTTGGTGTCCAAGCTGAGGTGCTGGGATTAGACTTTTTATAAAGCACTTCATTTTCTAGCTCACGTTACCATTAAAAGCTGAACCCCTGACTTCAGCTTGCAGCTCCACCTGACTTCTCTAGACTCACACAGGAATTATTTGGCAAAGTAAAGGACAGGATTTAATTCTCCAGTGCAGCAACTCAACTTGAACTCGTAGAACGTTCTTCTCTTTGTTTCCTGTGAACCTTCCAGTTGCTGCAACAGCTTCTCTCTAACCCTCACCTTCATCCTTGAAGCATGGTGATGGAGGGGACAAGTCTCACAGAAAAATAACATGGAACAGTGTAATTAAAAACTGAATGCCAAGCTGGACACAGCAAAGGAGGCAGGCTGCAGCAGCAGAGGGAGTGCTAACTCCCCCAGGGCTCAGCGTGCAGCCTCCTTGGCCATCAGGCTGTGCCTCCCCCAAGGAACAGAGAGGCACAGCAAGGACTGACACGCTGCAATCAGAGTGGGGCAGGCAGCAGAAGTGAGAGCAGTTGCAATGAGGCAACTGCAAGGTGTGATTAGCACTCGAGGGAAGCTCCAAGTCTCACTTGCTCTGCTGCCAGCAGCATTAGGGCATATTCTGAAAGATGCTTGAAAAAGCTTTGGAGTCCTGCTGGCAATTTGGATCAGAGGAGAGCAGGCTCTGCTGAGATTCCAGGTCATGGTGCCAATAGATCAAGTGCTGGGCAGGAGCAGTAAAACAGAAAATTCCCAGATTTACACAGCAAACAGAATTGTGGCATGGGGGATGTTGGTGAAAATCCATGCAGGACTAATGAGGAGTAATGTCAAGGTGGGACTAGAGGGGAAATTGAGAATTTTACTTAGTACACAATGCTCCTGAAAATCACATCTTTTGTATCTCAAACTGAAAAGTTAAACTGGGAAAGCACTGAAGAGCAATGATTTTTAAAAAGTTCAGCAGCAGTGACTTGCAAAGCAAGTTTAGGGAGGGGGACAGAGGAGTCCCCACTCCTCAGTACCTGCTCTTGTGCTTCAGTTAGTTTTTTAATTTTGTAAATAATAAATCCCACACTTGTGGCTCTGGGACAGCACATCAGTCCCAGCTGCAGCAGGGAAAAGTCCTGGCAGAACATCCTGGAGTTCCTGTGGCTCAAGAGCACCCAAGGTCAGAGAGGAGAGGGAATGAGAGGATGGGCTCTCACCTGCCTGGGAACAGCCACACGGTGAGGGAGGAGCAGCAATAAATTCCATACTGCACAGACAAGGACCAGAACATCTTTGCTGGGGTATTTTTTATTCAACATCATCTATGAGCCAGCTTCCAGTGAGTTTTTTATTTCTTCTGTATTTTTAGAGGACTCGAATGCTCCAAGAGCCTTTTTTTTTTCCCCTTAGGACAAAAAAAAGGTGCAGTTTCAGAAGGAATATGGAAATTAATGTGCCAGGTTCCATGGCAGAGCTGCACCCATCTATGACAGGAAATAAGATGTGCACCTGAAGAAGGTTTTTGGTCCAAGGTCCAAGTGCAGAATTTGCAATTGCTGCCACATCCAGGCCAAGTTTTCTCTTACCAGACTTGATGAGATGGTACTTTAAAAATAAAAAGCACTAACAAAACAATCAACTGGAACAAACGACCAAGCAAGTATTTTCCAAGCAGCAGTGAGGGGCCAGTACCAGTGTTCTCCTTCTGCATTTTCACTCTCCTGGAAATGCAGTCCCTGCACCCTGTAACTTGGCTCTGCACTGAGCATGTAGAGAAAACCCTCATTTAAGGCCTTTATTATGTATTAAAATGTTCATGGTATCTCTGTCCTCTGTAGGGATAGGGACACACAGATGCAAGAACTTGGGCTAACAGTTTCTTACAGTCCTATTTGGTTTGATTTTCTTTCTCCCTTCCCCCATATTTCACTCACTTCTCCAGCTCAGATTGCTGACAACAACATGAGGAGGGGATGGGAGGCTTGCAGGCACCTGGGATTTCCTAAGTGAAATCTTTGGCAAGTCTGTCTTTTTATTATTTATTTCCTGATTTTGAATTCCACCCCCCTCAAGCTGTCATTCCTTAGCAGTGAAAATGAAAAGCTGCCCTTGATGTGTGCACAACAATGGAAGCCTCTGCAGGCCACATGGCTCCTGCAGTTTAATTTACTTTAATTCATTTTATATTGAACCAAATGATCTTATTTGCCTTTTTTAATGGAGAGCCTTCAGCCAAGCCCTCCCTTCCAAAGGAATGATGAGCTCAGCTGTTACTGAAACTTGTACCCAGCTCAGTGTCCCTGTCACAGCCTGGGGACACAGGGACACCTCCAGCACAGGTGGGATCCTCTGGAAACTCCACAGAGCTCTGGGATCACTCTGATGCTGGGCTGACCTTCCTTTTCCTGCTTTTCTCCCCAATCCACAAGCTCTTCTTTCCCTGCATCCCAGCCTGACTGCAGTCTCACAGCCTCTCCTGGTGCCTCTGCTTTCCAGGTTGGTTTGGAACCTGGGAGTCTGGGATTATTTTGTCAGAATTTCAGTCTTCCCTCATTCTTTGGAGGAGTTGCTCTGAATTTCTGAGTTGCTCAGGCTTGGGGAACTCTGGCTGGTTGTTCCCTCACAATGAAGCAGCTCTCATGCTTCACACTTCCAGCACCCATGGTGATGGGTTTTGCCCACTGTGCAAAGACAAACTTTTTCTGCCCCTCAATTTTAGTTCACTTTCTCTCAGTTAAAGCATAAACTGATGCTACAAATCACAACAAAAACTGACCTTCCTGTGAAGGGCCATACTAGGAAAACATGACCCAGGTATTTTGGATGGGGGAAATTGAGTGTTCTGACTCAGATTTTTCATGTGTTCACTTTCAAAATGAAAAGATGCATCCACTGATGAAAGCAGAGTTTAGTGCTATTCACTATTGCTACTGATGATCTTGATGGAACAAAGTAATGTACAGCTGACACTAAACTGTAAGCACAATTGGAAAGAAGGATTATATTCCAAATTCATCTTGACAGACTGGAGGAATGGTCTGGAAAACAAGGAGGGAATGAAGACAGTCCAGAAGAGAATAACAAGATCTGGAATTAACAATCTCTGAGAAAAGACTCAAAAAATTGTTGGAGTTCAGTCTACAGATAAGAGTGAGGGGAGATACAGAGACTGATAAATAAAAGCAAAAACCACACAGTATTCAGAGAAAACCAGGATCCCAAGGAGCAGCAGGAAAAGCCAGACCAGCTTTGCAAGTGCCTTTGAACTTCCAAAATGAGGAAAATCTGAAGAGCCAGCTCAGAGGCTGAGTGCAGGATGATTAAAGTTCCCCACATCCCATCCAAGGGCAAGTTTTAGGATCTACTGCTGACTGCCAGCAGCTGAGGATTAAATCCCTGGGTGCTGAACTCCAGCCCTGAGAGTGCAGCAACCTCCACCTCAGGCCCTCTACCAGGGGAGCAAGAGGCTGCTGTTCTGAGTAGTTAAACTGGCACAAAAACTTCTCACTGTATAGAAATACCCATCTTGAAAAGATCGAGCTCTGCTGAGTTAAATTCATATTTCTCCAGCAGCCTGTTACCATTAAGTGACAAGTACCCAGAAGTTCATAAACTCCAAGCTGGGCTTCAGGCAGAAATACCACTTGAGGACATTGGGAGGAAAATAATAACTTTGGATCTGGCATCAGTATTCAGAGAAAAAAACTGATAAAAATTTGGTCAAAGTTAATGTGCCTAAATTGCACCAGAAGTGTTCTCACTGAGCAGAAGGTTCCATTTAAATCCTCACCTGTGCTGGCCTGTGCAGGCCAGGGGAAGGAGCTCAGCTATGTGATCACCAATTACCATTTCCATGGTGTCCTGTGGTTCTCCTGGAGCCCTCCCATCCCAGTTTGCTCTTGTTTAATTTGTTACACCAGATCTCATCCTTGGCTGGATTAAAGGCTGCAGAGTGGGGGAGAGAACCCCCAGCCTAAACCCAGATCTGGTGCTGGTACCAGCAGTGAGACCATCCCCAACATCCTAAGACAAAAAGGGGCTTAAAAAACGTGAGACACATTGCTCTCCAGAAAAAGGTATTAAAAATGAAGCATCTGTGCTCTGAGTCATTACAGGCCCTTGACAGATGTGATCCTACCAGCCTCTCACTGGAGCTGCAAATAAAGACCCCTTCTCTTTCTTCTCTGCAGACAAGGATTAATGAGTACTTGGGATGGCTCTCAGACAAGCAAGCAAAGGCTGTGAACCTTTTCCAACACTGCCATTTATCTTGGGAGGACTATTCACATCACTTCTCCCTCCCTCCCCAGCCTGGATTATGCTCTGACCCAGCACATTAATCTCCCAAAATATAATAATAATAATAGAAGGAGGGGAAAAAAAAGCTGGACAATTGCCAGAATTAAATTAAATTAATAACCATCTCAGATAGCCCTGCTGTGCAGGAGCAAACTGCTCAACTCCCCTGCCACCCATGTCATTTCTAAGCAAAACTATTCCCAGTTTAGATACCCCCTGAAGTGCCCTGCCTGAGACTTTCAGCAATTACTGCTGGTACCTGGCACCTGCAGAGTGCCTGCCATCCCCACAGCTGCCAGCTTTACTGAGTGCAAATAACACACATTGCTACACCTGCCCCTGAAAGGGGGACACTGCTGAGTGGAGGGAGAGGCTGCATGAGAGAGCTGCAAAATAAAAACACATCAAAAGGTGTTTGGAATGAGAGAGAAACTTTTAAAAGTCAGGCTTAGTCTACATGTGGTTTCATAAACATTTAAATATGTGCAGCATTTAATTATTTTTTTTTCTCCCATGGTTAGAAATGGGGCTGCCTTTTGTGGCTTCAGCTTAACCCAGTTACTTCTTCGACTGAAGTGAGAGGCCAAAGAGACAAATATTTGCAATTTCTTCCCAGGAAATCAAGAGGTTCCAGCTTCAGAAATATGAATTTATAGAGATTACTCAGAAAACAATAATTAAAGTCAATGAGAAAAGCAGTTATCTGGCTGCTAGCACTGATTCCTCCCCAAGCAATGCTCACCTCACCTCCCTGGACTTGAATCCCTGTTGGTAGTACCAAGCTCAGGTCTGTGATGGCTCAAAAACCACCCCTCGATCCCAGGTGACTTTCTGCCAAAGGTTTAGCAACAGATTTTAAGGTTTTATTTTTCCATCCATACTTGGCCTGGCCCAGGGTGCCCAGAGCAGCTGTGGCTGCCCCTGGATCCCTGGCAGTGCCCCAGGCCAGGCTGGGCAGGGCTTGGAGCAGCCTGGGACAGTGGGAGGTGTCCCTGCCATGGCAGGGGTGGCACTGGGTGGGATGTAAGGTCTATTCCCACCCAAACCATTCCCTAATTCTCTGATTCCATGCTGCAAACGTGTGGTGAAGGTATCAGATTATCAAAGACAAAGGTCTGTGCCTCAAGAAGAGTCTCCTACCTTTGACTTGACAGCGAGGATGATCTTGGGCAGGGCCACCACGAGGCATTTCAGGGCAATGGTGAGGTACTTCAGCACAAAGTCTGCAATGCCCACAATCCACATCAGGTCAAAGAAGTCCAGCTTGTCCAGGTTGGGTTTCAGGAATATGAGGCTGAAAGAGACACCAAAGCTCAAATACCACTGGGGAGAAGCTTGCTCAAGCTCCTTGCAGCCACTGCTGGCTAGAGAGAGCCCAGCAAGTCCCCTGAACCTCAGGGAAGTTCTCAAGGGCAAGAGCAGGAAGACACACAAATCAGGTCTGGGCTTCCTCTGGCCTCCTGACTCTGCTCTTGCCCACTTCTACAGGGGTCAGCAGGTCTGCCCAGTGCCCAAACACCCATAAAGTCTGTTTGGCACCCAGCAGGGTCCATAACTGTGCTGACAGTGCCCTCAGTGCACAGCGTGGGACCCGGCTGTCACAGCTTGTCCTGGCAAGGGAACAGCCCTGCTTCCCTGGGCAAGGGAACAGCCCTGCTTCCCTGGGCAAGGGAACAGCCCCTCAGCCCCTGAGGCTGCTCTGCCACAGGGGCACGGTCCCCAAACCTACTGGGCACACCAAAGTGGGGACACAGGAAAGCCTGCACCAGCCACGGCAGAAAGGTGAGAGCTTCACACGTGTCCTGCTCTGACAGTGCCACTGCCTCAAGCACAACAAGAGCTGGGCTCTGTTAAAACTCTTACCTGAACCAAAGATCCAAAAATGAATGCCCCTTACATAATGTCATTTTCTGGCTGCCCTTCCCAGTGCCTGGGGCGCTGACAGTGCCCTCAGTGCACAGCGTGGGACCCGGCTGTCACAGCTTGTCCTGGCAAGGGAACAGCCCTGCTTCCCTGGGCAAGGGAACAGCCCTGCTTCCCTGGGCAAGGGAACAGCCCTGCTTCCCTGGGCAAGGGAACAGCCCCGCTGACAGTGCCCTCAGTGCACAGCGTGGGACCCGGCTGTCACAGCTTGTCCTGGCAAGGGAACAGCCCTGCTTCCCTGGGCAAGGGAACAGCCCTGCTTCCCTGGGCAAGGGAACAGCCCCTCAGCCCCTGAGGCTGCTCTGCCACAGGGGCACGGTCCCCAAACCTACTGGGCACACCAAAGTGGGGACACAGGAAAGCCTGCACCAGCCACGGCAGAAAGGTGAGAGCTTCACACGTGTCCTGCTCTGACAGTGCCACTGCCTCAAGCACAACAAGAGCTGGGCTCTGTTAAAACTCTTACCTGAACCAAAGATCCAAAAATGAATGCCCCTTACATAATGTCATTTTCTGGGCTGAACATTTGATGTTTAAAAAGTGGAGTCTGGGACAGCAGAATTTCACCCAGCAATGGGCAGGAGCTACTGGACTGAGCAACAATGAGAACTAGACCCTAGTCAGGCTGAAAAAACAGGATTCATCTTCGGGGTATTTACCTGCTAAAGCCTCATGGCAGAAAGCAAAAACTTAACTGGAAAAAAAAAAAGAAAAAAAAAAAAAAGAAAAAGAAAAACAAAAACCAAAAGCAAAAGCAAAGTAAAGTAACCAACCCAAAAAGAAAAGCCTGAACATGAATTTAAAATACTCACAACACTGGCACAGCACAACAGGTAAAATTACACCCTAAAAACAGAAACAGAATCAGAAACTTTACTACCATTCATGCACTAGAAACAAGAAAAAAAATCAGGAAATGAAAAATTAAAGAAAGAAATAGAACTGAAGCAGACATTTCTAATTTGACAAGCCTGGCTTGTGAACAGTCCCAGGTCTAGCAAGCAAGAGATACACCCTGAGCATGACAGCACTGCAGCACTCACAGGAACAGGGCTGTTCCTGGAGCTGTGGCCCAGCCTGGTCATTGCTAATAAAGCATACTCTAAATGTCTGTAAGATGGCCCCAAATTTCTAAAATCTCTTTATTTTAGGTTATTTAGCCTTTATTTTGAACTAGTCCCATTCATGCTTTTAACCTTGGCACCTTCTTAGGCACACCCTGTTACCCTGTGGTGCAAACAGCTTTTACTTCCACACCTTTCTGCCATTCCTGTGGCTCCTTTCCCACTCCCTCCCACAAGCTCCATCCAGACAACCCCATGGCTTGGCCTCTCCCATTCAGCCCCACATTCAAACCTTCTCAGCTCTCCCCCTTTCTCTGCTTATTGTATGCTTATACCTGTGATTATTCCTGTCTGCTTTATATTAAGTGCTGAACCAAATCCATGAGCACAAACCTTTCTATATTTAAGAACTAACTCAGTCAGGATTTGAAGGCAAGGTTATTTTCATTCTCTCAGATCCAAGTGCCCTGAGAACACTGGAGTAAAGCTGCCATTTCATCTCCTGTGCTACACTCCAACCTGGACAGACTGAAGAGGAAAATCAGTGGGTCAGCTCCTCATCTGCCTCTGACACCTGCACTTGATGTTCAGCTGCAGTGGCCACAACGGGAATTCAGAGGGCATTTTGTTAAGGATCCACCCTGCTCTGACACCATCACACCCTGGCCCAGCTATCTGCTTATGTCCTTTATTGACAGGAGCGTGGTAAGGTGCCACACACATTCTTTTCCTGCACTGGAAGATATTACAAAGATGTAACAAAGACAGCAGATCCTTTAGGGGCACACAGTTCCTCCCACAGTGTGGGGGAAAAAGTGAGCTTCCCTCTTTCCCTCCCTGGCAATGATCACCTGCTCCCACCCTGCACAATGCAGGTTTTGCTCACCTGTTGTACAGCTGCTGAGAGCTGAATGTGTAAAGCAAGTACAGGGTGTTTCCAGTGAGGAAGGCCAGGATCCAGAAGACAACCAGCACTGATCTCTTCTCCTGGGCAAGGAAAAGAAGCAGAGTTATTTCAGCTCAAAATCTCAAGACTTGAGCTGAGCCTTCAACTGCTGAAAAATCCAACCCAAGGGATGCAAATATGTAACAAAGTGCTCAGTAATTCGTTTGTTTACACAGAAATAAGAAGTAGCCTGCAAGGTAAAGACATCTACAAACACAAGCAGAAATGCTTCTCACTCCTGTAACCTTTACAATGGAAATTAATTGAAATAAGCTGGTAAAAACGACAGAATATGTTGCAGAATACATCTTCAGAGTTGGGATCTTTCTTGGGACACCTAAAATCTCCTGATATTTAAAATGCAGATTTAAAAAAGTCCATTCCATGTATTGTCTTAAATTCTGAGCTGTCACCTGGCTGGAGTGACAATTCATCAAAGGGATGTTTTATAAACAGACCCAAAGTCACTCAGTGGAAGGCTCAGCTAAATCAAATATAGCCCACTGCCACCTGCAGCACATCTGGGGGTTTCCTAAAGCATGGTGGTTATGGAACATTCATGTTTGATTGAACAAATAAGTAAAGGTCAAAACAAGTGGAAAATTTTGCATTTCAACATATATGGAACGTTACAGACAAGCTGGATGGCAGAAGACACTGTCCTGGGCCTTGGCCCTTGGTAACTTTGAGGAGTAAATTTTATTCCTGAGAGGAAAACACCCACCATTTTTCTTGTGGGCTGATTTATTAAGAAAGGAGGTCTCTGTGGCTGTTGAGCAGCCAGGCCTGCTGTGCAGAGATTTAGAGCAGGCAGATCAGGGGCACAGTGCTGGAAGGCCAAAGGTGCAGAGTGCAAGGCAACAGCAATCTGTGACTGGGCTGTGCCATAGAGCTGCTCTCTCACTCTGGCTCTCACTGCTCCACTGCTGCTGGCACATACAAGCATGCACTTGTGCCACCCATTCTGTAATTTGGACCAAAAAGCAATTCTTGTGCTTTTAGTGCTGTTGAAGTGTTCTCCCAACACTGAAGATCAGAAGACCTGAAAAGATCTGCTGGTTTCTTTACATTCTAAGCATATTAATGCCCAGAGCATTATAAAGCCACTAGCAAGCAACACATCTAAGAAGTCTTTCAGCTGAACATCTCAAAACATTATCTAAATGCTAATAAGCTAAATCTCATCATTAGTAAGTGAAATAGGCTTCAGCATCTCTGTTGTATGTGATGGGAAAAGCAAGGTGCAGAGAAGGGCTGGAACAGGCACCATCAGGCACAGGGAGGTGCAGATTACAATATCCCTGACCTGTCCTTTTTGTTTTACTGCACCACATTTCACCAAAAAAAAACAACAAAAAAACAAAAAAAAACCCAACAAAAAACACCACCACCCAAAAAAACAACAACAACAAAAAAAACCAAAACAAAAAAACAAACCCACAGGACAGAGACTTTGGGAGAACACCAGGGGGAGAGGCAGGAAGGACAAGACAGATCTGTGCACAAATAAATGCATTCAGCCCTACACTGCCATCAAAGGTTCACACAGATGCTATTTTGTGCATGGAAAATTATGTTTGCTGGGAACAGAAATGTTGGAATCCAAAATGCAGGAATTCTCAGAACTTTGGCTCAACTTTGTTAGCCTGTAAAACAAAGCTTAGAATTAAACACAGTATTTGATCTGAGACCTTGGAAAAGGCTTCCAAACTTAGGTGCTAGAAGCAAGAATGTGGATTTATAGTTTGAAGCAGAGACACATTAAGTGAAGGAAAGTTTAGAGTTTTATAGTTTAAGTTATAGAAAAAATAAAAGTAGTTACAAAGGTAAACAAGGAGTTTAGAATGTAGTACTGTAGGTCTGTGTGTCATAACATGATTGTCTAAGAAAACCTACACTGTAGAGTGAGTCCATAAGATGAATGCCCATAAGGATTGAGTCAAAAACATAAATATCCTTGTTGGCAGTGTTTTATCGGTCAAAAAATCATTAAAAGGTCTTGTAACTAGGAGTCTTGTGACTTTCTGAACCATGCTGTGAAGATGTGAGCCAAACTCACCCTTCCTATCTATGCAGAAAATAAGAAAATAAATCGCATCATCTAAAAAACTCAGAGGTCCCATCTCTAACTCATTGAAAACTCCCTCAAAAATCCCCAAACAGAAGAAAGTAAAATGCCAGACTCACCTTCAGAGCCACCTGTTCTCGGAGCGTGGAGTTGGCGTAGGCAAAGGTGCTGGCCATGCCAATGCACACAGCAATTCCTGCAGGGAAAGGCTCAGTCAGGGAGAAACCTCTGGTGCTGTTTGGCTTTCACAGCCACCACCCCACCTGCGAGACAGGAGTCTCTGAGCCCTTCTGTGCCACACAGAAATCTTTGCTGTCACCAGTGTAAGCTCTCCCCATCTCTCCTAGAGAGAGCTGGGTAACATCCTCAGCCTCCCAGGAATGTCAGGGAGAAATCAGGAGAAGGAACAACACTGATCAGGACAGGAAACTGATGGAGCCTCTGATGCTGTTTGGCTTGGTTTCACACCCACCACCCCACCTGTGAGACAGGAGTCTCTGAGCCCTTCTGTGCCACACAGAAATCTTTGCTGTCACCAGTGTAAGCTCTCCCCATCTCTCCTAGAGAGAGCTGGGTAACATCCTCAGCCTCCCAGGAATGTCAGGGAGAAATCAGGAGAAGGAACAACACTGATCAGGACAGGAAACTGATGGATCTGACCCGGATGAACACAGCTTGGACTGAAGGTAGGGGGAATTTATCACATGCATTATCCCATGCATTGAGTATGTTCCCTTCATGCTGGACTCCATCTGGACACTGCCACATGGATATCGGACATCAGAGCCTGATAAAGCCTCCCAACCACCCTCCAACACAGCTCAAAAAGCTTTGACGAATACTCACCGAGCTTGTGCTGGAAACAAACTTTAGCCAGGAGGATCAAGATGAAGGGCAGTCCCTTCTGCAGCCAGCCCACCACGGCTTTGAGCTCCGAGAGAGCCGGGGCCGGCGTTCCGGCCTGCTCCTCGACGCCCTCCTCGGCGTGCCCGTGCCGCTCGCCGCCGGCCATGTGCAGCAGCGAGGAGCCGCGGTGGTGCCCGTGCTGGAAGTGATGCGCCGGGGCCCGGTGGTGGAACGGGGCCCCCTCGGCCCGGCCGGCGCCCTCGTCCCTCGGGGCCGGCATCTGGATGAACACCTCTCCGCCCCCGGCCGCCGAGCCCAGCACCAGCCCCGCCGGGAAGGGCGCGGCGGCCATGGAGGCCGCGGGGAGGCCGGCCAGCCCCGAGAAGAGCTGCTGAGGGGAGGCGGCCTCGGCCTTGAGGCTCTCGAACACGCCGCTCTCGTCCACGCTGGCCTCCGAGCTCAGCGTCTGGCTCCGGCTCCTGCAGCGGGCACAGACCCCGGCATGCCGTCAGAATGGGGCACAGACACGGGGATTCAGTCAAAACGGGCACAGACACGGGGATTCAACCAAAACAGGGGCACAGACCCCGGGATTCAACCAAAATGGGGGCACAGACACAGGGATTCAGTCAAAATGTAGTCACAGACCCCAGGGATTCAACCCAAACAGGGGCACAGACACGGGGATTCAGTCAAAATGTAGTCACAGACCCCAGGGATTCAACCCAAACAGGGGCACAGACACGGGGATTCAGTCAAAATGTAGTCACAGACCCCAGGGATTCAACCCAAACAGGGGCACAGACACAGGGATTCAGCCAAAATGGGGAACAGATACAGGGATTCAGTCAAAATGTAGACACAGACCCCAGGGATTCAACCAAAACAGGGGCACAGACACAGGGATTCAGCCAAAACAGGGGCACAGACACAGGGATTCAGCCAAAACGGGCACAGATCCCGGGATTCAGCCAAAATGGAGGCACAGACACAGGGATTCAGCCAAAATGGGGCACAGATCCCGGGATTCAGCCAAAACAGGGGCACAAACCCCGGGATTCAGTGAAAATGGGGGCACAGACACAGGGATTCAGCCAAAACAGGGGCACAGACACAGGGTTTCAGTGAAAATGTGGACACAGACCCCAGGGATTCAGCCAAAACGGGCACAGAACCAGGTGCTGGTTCAGCCCAGCCCTTAGTACCGTGATTCCTCACACTCTCTGCTGTTGGTTAGGGGTTTATGCACAAATCACCAACGGGACGGGACTGCTGGGGAATCACAGACACAGGGATTCAGCCAAAACAGGGGCACAGACACAGGGTTTCAGTGAAAATGTGGACACAGACCCCAGGGATTCAGCCAGAACGGGCACAGAACCAGGTGCTGGTTCAGCCCAGCCCTTAGTACCGTGATTCCTCACACTCTCTGCTGTTGGTTAGGGGTTTATGCACAAATCACCAACGGGACGGGACTGCTGGGGAATGTGTCTTGAGCTGTTCATTTTCCAGCATCAGTCTCATTACGTGTTTATGACAATGGGAAGATGCCAGCAGCTCATGTTCTCAGCAGTAGCTAAAGAACTTAATGTTACAACTCACTTTATAAGTTTTTTGACCAATCACACAAAGCAAAAGCATACTGACAGTAGTTCTATCCAACCACCATGAGCACACATACCTTCAGTTAAACAATGCTTGCTTATTTAGAATACAATACCTGCTAGCAATCATTAAAATGCAATTCACAGAGCTCCATTATTAAGCTTAGAACTTCCTAATATCTCGCTAGATATACTTTTCTGTAGCTTAGGGAGTCATTCTATCCAAGCATTAATACACAGACCATTGTTCTATTTGTCCTTACTTTTCTGCTTCTCATAGAACTTTTTTGCTGACAAATCTTACGGCTACTGCTTAGCTCCAATCACACTTCTGCTGTCTCTGAGGGCTGTCTTTTGCAGCTTTCCCAAAACCCTCTGGTTTTAAGGATTCCCACTCTCTCAGAACACCAAGGTCTCCAGATGCTTTTCCCTGTGTTTTCTGTCAAGAAGTCACAGCTGCATGACTAGAAGCCAGTACCGAGATCAGAGAGCCTCTCCAGACCTGACCAGAACACATCAGCTCCCTCACTAAGAAATGAAGCTCCCAAACACCCTGTCTGCTTTTGTAAAAAACAAAGAAATAATATATCCAGTACCAAACCCAGTATCTTCTATAATGATTTGGGTATTTTAAGGAAAACACACAAAACCTCATGGAACCTGACACAGCATCACCAAGTCAAAAGAAACAAACAAATTAACCAAGCTAACTCAAAACAACTACCTACCCCCAAAACCCTCTGTCTTTACTCTGGGACAATCACTGCCTGCCCACTGATGAATTGCACTAGAAGAGACATAATCACCAGGGAAAGAGAGGCATTGAGAGCTGCTTTGTGTGTCCCTGACCTGACACAGAAGTGAAGGATGTGCTCATGGGTCCAGATAAATTCTTTTCTATTTTTGGCGAATTGGACATGGATGTACCCAAATTACAGGGCAGAACTGGTTCTGGCACTGATTCTTTCCTAAGCATGTTGGAATACAGCCAGATTACAAAGAGAAAGTCTAAATACCTTTATCCTAACAGCAAAAGACAACAGGGTTTCTTTTTTTTCTTCACTAGAAGTCAATACAAAGTTTAGTTGAGAGGGAACAATGCAAATAACAAGTAGAATGATCACCAGGCAGTCAATACCTGACAGCCAGCAAACACTTCTCTAACCTGCAAAAGCAGAGTAAGCAATAAACAAACCCCAGCAAGAGGCAAAGCCCACAAGCAAGGCACGGTGCAGAGCTTTGGTCTCTCCTGATTTGAATCCTGGGAGATCTCTAACTTTAGGAACAGCAGTTACAAGCTGAGACAGCACACACAGGGCCATCAACCCTCTCTCCCCCAAGGGTTCCAAAGCCTCCCCAGGGCACAGAGCTCTGCCTTTCACCTCCCTCTGGGGACACCCTCAAACCTCTCTGGCCAAACCTTCCCACTAAGCAAACTCCTAATCAGGCTTTTTGTAGCTGCACCCCATTCCCACTGCAGCTCCACAGGCTCCTGCAAGGAATCAAGTCAACAAGACATTGCACACCTCGTTCTGGTCCAAAATATTCATCAGCCAGGCCTTTAAATTCACACCTAAAGTTACAGCTCAGGGATGTGCACACAGCTTAGGGCTGGGAATGTAACAAACAGCCTGCGAGGAACCCAGTGCTACAAATAGACACAACTATCCTTTGGAATAATAAGGAATTCATCTGGGACATATTTACAAACAAACAAGGCTTGTTTGTTGAAGTTGTGAGGCTGCTGAAGTTAACAGAAGTGAAGACCAGTGGCAACAGCATTTTCTTCTACAGTTAGAAAAACTTCAGCCTCTGTTCCTGACTATGTATTTACCCTGTTAAAAATCAGAAGCATCACGCAGAAAAAAACTGAAGATGGCTTTCTTTCCCCCTGAAATTGAGAATGGTACCATGCTAGCAATGGCCATGACATAAGGCTTCAACTCTAACTGCAAAACCACTACAGAAAATAAAATATTTACTGATGATCTTTCACTTATAACCTCAGCTCAAACAGAGCAATGAAATTTGTTAGTTCCATCTTTGTCTTGGAGTAATTAGATTAGTTTCTTCTTTAGAAGTAAAAATAAAAAAGTCATACTCTAACTCTGGGAAAGCACCAGGGAATATTTAGTACCAGAACAACAACAGTGGCAAAGCTCCCTTGCTGATGTTATAATTACAGAAACAAATTAGAGGTATTCTAAATACTCACATACATGAAGATAGATAAACTCTGGGAAGATGTAAAGGGTCACCCAAACTCACTAAGTCAGAGTAGTTGGGAGCTTCAGGCCAGCAGACTTTTTAAACACCTCACTAAGAAGATGTAAAGGGTCACCCAAACTCTTCATAAAACACTAAGTCAGAGTAGTTGGGAGCTTCAGGCCAGCAGACTTTTTAAACACCTCACTAAGAGAAGTGCAAATGGTTCCTGTTCACACAGGTTCATCCTTGCACACCAACAGTGCTCAGGGTGCCATGAATCCAACCCCTCCTCCAGAGCTCACAATCCTGCCCATGCTCTGCCAGCTGTGCCATCCTGCATCACCCTGAAACACTGTGGCTGGCAGCAAGCAGTGAGTGACAGCAAGAAAAGTAAAATTGTCTCTAGAATCCCCAGACTTGAGCAGAGAGCCCGGCCACACCACACACAGGAACGTGACTTTCTCAATTTTGAGCTTTCATACTCTAAAACACCCCTCTGTCGGATTAAGCCTTTTCCTGGCCCAGAGATGGGGCAACTGAGAGGAATTTTAAAAACTTTTATTCCATTTTCAGTCTCATTAGAAGGGTGAGACAATACAGATGTTATAACTCACACCATCACAATCAGAAGCCAACAGTTTCCTAATTACAATACATTATAAGTGTTTCTTGGCCTATCAGCTTTCGCCACAAGAAAAATGTGAAGAATGTGTCTGGGTCAGAAAAGGGCTTAATCTGACAGCCCTGCTCCTAAATCAGAACCCTCCTCTTGGGAGAGGAAGCTGGAGGGAAGAAGAAGGGGAAGGATTTACCTTTCAGGAGGCACGGTGTCCGTGTTGCTGCTGTGCCGCCTCTGCATTTTCCTCAAAACCCTAAAACACAACACGCTCAACATGAACCCTGTGGCTCAGCAAATCCCAGAGTGGCTACTGGCACAGGCCCTGGGGGCAGAGGGCAGTGGCACCCGCTCAGGGGACATGGCTGGCAGCAATCATTTGTTTCTGGGACAGAGCACCTTGAGCTCCCATTCGTTTCTCAGCACACTTAACAGACAGCCTTGAATGGCAAACAGGGGCACACAGGTTCCAGGGTGGGCAGGAGTCACTCAGGTCCCCTCCTGCAGGAAGTGGCAGTCACCAGGAAGGATGGCATGTCCTGGCAAGGAACATGGGGACACCTAACAGTGGCTCTCCAGGCAGCACGTGACTCAACAGCCTCTTGGGAAATGAGATCCAGTCTTCTTTTTCTGCAGGAACTTGCTCTGCAAAGCAAAACTGAGAGGGAGGAAGAAAGAGAAAATGTGTAAACATTTTTAATGAAAAAAAAACACTATTAGCTCATGACAATATTCTTTTAAACAAGCAACTCATTCATTTTAATCTACAGAAATACCATTTCCAAACTCTGGACAGCAGCCCCAGAGTACAACAGCTACTTAATAAAATGTAAAGACTAAGATCTAAATACTCTTGAATATAAAAAGCTATAACATTATTCATAACACATGACAATACACACATAGATGTGCAGCCCATGTGCAAAGGCACAGTGGCTCTGGGAAGGTTTGGCAGCTGTCTCAAAGCACAGTACCTGAGGAACAGCTTTATTCAGAGGTGAAAGGTGCCACACTGGCAGAGATGGAAGCCCAGGAGCATGCAGACATTCACAGATGGAGTGCTTCAGACAGCACAGGGCAGTCCAGATTTCAAACTCATCCCAGGTCCCTCAAGGCAGTGAGTGACAGCAGCAGGCCCCAGTGCTCACACAGGAACACCTGGAGGAAGCACACACAGAGAGCAGCTTTCAGCACAGTTTTACCTCTCCGTGTCCCTGGGAAAGGCAGAGGGGCAGGAACCCTCGGTGCTTCAAGCCCTGCCCACGGGTCTGGCCCAGCAAAGCTGCTTTCCCCTGGGACTGGCACCTGCAGCCCTCACACAGGCACGGCCTGGGAGCACTCCCAGAGCTGTGCTCTGCCTTCACTGTGTCCGCACACACACCTGTTATCACACACGTGTGTGTGTGTAACAAACACAGACAGACATAAATGTATTTATATATGTGTGCACTTGGATCACAGAACATATCACACACATATAATATATACCTCATATATCCATCTCTACATACACATATGTACAAATGCATGTGTAAATACATACGTATGTGTATACACATATATACACATACATATACATAGATGTATAGATATAGATCTGTTAATGTATACCTACATACCCATCTATTAACAATCCTACACATATTTATGTGTATATACATATATACAGACATATCTATCAATACAGTTCTATACATACACATACATATGTAAATCTATATGTACACACATACACATAGTATACATATATAGATATACATACATATAGATAGACATACATATATATATACAGACATATCTATTAATGTGGTTCTATACATACACATACACATATACATCCATATATACACACACATATATACATAGTATACATATACAGGTATGCATACATGTATATACATCTATATACAGACATATATATTAGTATGATTCTATACATACATATAGGTATATACATCTATATACAGACATATCTATTAATACAGTTCTATACATAAACATACATATGTAAATCTATATATACACACACACACACATAGTATACATATATAGATATACACCTATATATATATACATACACGTATACACATATATATACAGAAATATCTATTAATACGGTTATACATACATATCCATATCTATATACACACACATATATACATAGTATACATATATAGGTATGCATACATGTATATACATCTATATACAGACATATGTATTAGTATGATTCTATACATACATATAGGTTTATACATCTATATCTATACACAGTACACATATATAGATATACATACATATATATGTGTAGGTATACATACATATATATATAAATATCTGTTAATATGGTCAAGTTCACCCATATCACCTCCTGGGGGTGGTACACTGTCTGATTTGGTTGGTGGCTGTCGAGACTGTATTAAGGTTGCAAAATAAATTTTATTTTTTATATTTTAATTAAAATTGGCTATTTTTAATTTTTCATCTATAACAGATATATACATCTATATATATATATAGACACAGTATACATCTATAGCTATACATACATATGTGTAGGCATACATATATATAAATATCTATTAATACGGTTCTATACCTATACATACAGCTATATATATGCATACATATATACATGGTATACATCCATAGATATGTACATATATACACATACATATACATACATGTAGCAGGCACAAGGCCTGCAAGGCCTTGGAGAGCAGAAGCCTGAGAGCTAGGAAATACCATGCGCCGCTCGCTGCGCGCCCGCCGGTGATGCCGGCCCCGCGGCCGCGCTGCGCCTCGCCCGGCCATGGTGCCCTGTGGGGCCCTGCTCTGGCGGCGGCTGCTCAGGAAGCGATGGGTCCTCGGCGTCGTGTTCGGGCTCTCGCTGGTTTACTTCATCAGCAGCACCTTCAAGCAGGTCAGTGCCGGCCGGGGTGGAACATCCCTTGCCCCACGGTGAGTCTCGTTCTTCAGGCGCTGTCACCGCGCCCCTGGGTAACGCTGCCCTAAGAATGGCGTTATAAAAACCACACAATTCTATACATACACACATATACACATGCACACACAGACACAAGCCAGGCCTTCTTTTCCGGTTAGGTGAGGGAAGGTAAACATTTAATGGAGTTTGAAATAGGAATGCCTGATTCTCTGTTCGAGCAATAGCGGTTTGAACCGAAACTGGGAAAAGAAAGTGTCCACTGGGTTTGGTAGTTGTTGTTGTGTCTCTTGGGAGTGGTGATTCCACTGGCAAAGGGCTCGTGAAAGAGAAATTCGTTCAGCTGTGGTTATTTAATATAAAATATACTACTTTTGTGGTTGTTGTGACTGAGTTCAGCTGCGTTAGCTGATCCACGGTGAACTGGAATACCCTGACTTTACCGAAGTGTGTGTTTGCCTGTTGAAGTGTAAAACAAAATACTACAAGTAGTAGTTTTCACCATTGATGCTGGAGTTTCCTGTGCTGGGGACTTTACAAGTTCTTGACATCTTTAATCCTGGCAGAGGCGCGTGGTTTGAAGTGGCAGGAGGAACTGGTACGTTTGGTTGCATTCCTGTTTTTCCTTGCAGGAAGAGAGGATGGTGAGAGATCGGACCCTCCTCCAAGTGCAGGAGCATGAGCAGCCCATCCTGTGGAAGGTGAAGTTCAGCTCGGGGAACAGCAGTCAGCTGAGCAACCAGTGCAGGAACTCTGTGCAGGGCAAGCTCCTCATTACAGATGAACTGGGTATAGTTGATATTTAGTTGAACTTATTCTGCATGTGGCAGTGCTGCTTTGCCTCTCTGACTGCTGATGGCACTTTGATGTAACAACTGCTTTTTATTAAGGCATTTTCACTCAGCCTGTTCTCTTCTGGCTGCCTGAATTTCACTGTGGCTGCAGGTGCTGCTGCTTTGGTTCTGTGCACACTAGCCTCAGGCCCAGGGCTGTGTGAGTGTGACTGTGGCCGCCTAAAAGCCAGAGAATTCCAGTTACCTTTGCACAGAAGCCGGACATGGGTCCTGCTCAGTTTGCTGTGGCTGCTTGCAGAGCTCTCTGTGTCTCCCTGCAGCGTGCTCCTGCTGTCAGGGGGGTTAGGAGAGCGTCTGAGGAAACCTTGGCCTTGCATGGAGGCAGCTCAGGGCTGGTGTAATTAGTGCTCAGTCGAGCTTATCTGACCCTTGTAAACCCAAGGTTATTTACCACTTCTTTTAAGTGGCAGAAATTAAAGACTCTTTCCTGCCCTGCCTGTGCTTGTTGCTTAGACCTGGATCTTTCTTGGTCACAAATCAAGGCTATAGAGAACCCACCATATCTTTTGTGATTTGCATCAGTGTTAAATTTTGCACTGCCTTAGGGTTAGTGCCAGTTCATGAGATCTCTAAAAATTACAGATCTTTCACAGTCTAACACTGTGGTAGTACTGTTTCTATATATATATTCTAATGTGGTGTATATTCTATAATATACACCATATTTCTGTACTGTTAAGGATTCCACTCAGCAATGAATATTACACTGTTCTGCATGGTTAAATCTAAGTCTCTTCATATTGAACTGTAAGAGAAATATCCCGACACAGACCCATTGCAAAAACGTGTGTCATGTTTTTTTTTCCAATATAACCAATGCCAATCCCATTCCCCCTTTCACAAGGAACTGTGCCCAAAAATACTCAGAAGTTAAATAATCTGCATTTAAATACTCATGGTGTATATAGAGCACATATTAGAGCAGGATATGATAGCTGTGCAGATAGCACCAGGCTGTTTGAAACGCTGCTCTCCATTCCAAAGAATGGCTGCACAGAACTGAGGGGGATCAGAACCCACTAAACGACAAACAAACCTGCTCTTAAGGAATGTGATCCTTACTGCAGATTTCCACAGAACATACAGAGGGGTGTGCCTTGCCCCTTGTCAGTGCTGCTGCTGTTTTCCAGGCTACATCTGTGAGAGGAAGGACGTGCTGGTGAACGGCTGCTGCGATGTGCACGTGCCCAGCACCAAGCTGCACAGCTGTGACAGCTGCCTGCCCAACGGCTGCTGCAGCGTCTACGAGTTCTGCGTCTCCTGCTGCCTGCAGCCCAGCAAGGTGATGGACTTCCTCCTGCTTCCCAGGTGTTCTCAGCTGCTGGGGCCCCTCTGTGGCTAAAAGTGCTTCTTTGTGAGGAGCTTTTCCCTTAGAGGGACAGTTCCTTTTCTTGGAATGATGAGGAAAGCCTCCAAGGAGCGTATGGCAAGCTATAAACAAAGCTTTAACAAAACTCATCCTTCCCACCTTTGGGAGGAAATATTGGGAGCCTTGAAAAGTGTTTCAGCTTCAGTGGAGTTGCATTTGCAGAAGGGAAATGATTGCAGAAGAGTTACTGCAGCCACTATTAGTTTTGTAATTGGCATTTCCCCATATTCTGTGTGCTTCTCTTAGATTCTTGTCCTGCTGCTGGGGTTCTGAGGCATTCGCCTTTCAGTGCTTGCTAGAAATCCTATAGTGGAGTTGTTTACTACTCCTCTGATACCTGAGCTCTGTAGGCTGGGGTGGGCTTTGATTACTCCCTGCTGAAGCAGAGTGTTTCTGATTTTTGCCTTCTCTTTGCTGACCACTTCAGCAACACCTCCTGGAGCGCTTCTTGAACCGGGCAGCGATTGCCTTCCAGAACCTCTTCATGGCAGTGGAAGATCACTTCGAGCTGTGTCTGGCCAAGTGCAGGACTTCATCCCAGGTGAGGCACCAGCACACAGGCAGGGCCCAAAAGCTGCCCTTGGGAAATGGGGCTCAGTGCTGTGAAGGGCTGGTGTGTCGTGTTTGTATTTTCACAAAAGCTGAAGCTATGGCTGAGAGCCAGCCTGAAGGCAAAGCACGCATTTAGAGCAGGATGAGCTGCACATTCTCTGCAGAAAAGAGGGGCTGAACTAAAAAGAGACTGAGTTCAGTGACCAGTGGAGATCTGAGATGAGTTCTGGGGAAGATCTCATTAGGATGAAGACAGTGGGAGCTGTTCCCACTAGCCTCAGAATGCTCTTTATTTTTGGTAGAGCTGGAGACTCACCATGTGCTGACAATCACCTGCATGGTAACTCAAAAACTGTAATTTCTCTGCTTGTTAAGGACAGAGGGGAACTTCTGTTACCCATGTGGTTTTGTTACACGTTTTGCTCTAAGCAAGCAGTGGCTCTTTTAGAAAGTGCTTTTGGCCATGCTACACTGGTAGCAGTGGGGATGGACTGCAAAGGATAGAGTTGCAAATGTCTCCAAAGTTACTGGGATTTTTTTCCCCATAAAATGTGAACTCTGCCTTTTGTCCAGAAAAATGCATACATCTGAAGTTGCCAACTTTATTGTGCTCTGCTTGCTTAGAAGATTTGATGATGATACTGCCTGAACAGATCTATTTTTTTTTAAAATGAAATCTTTTCCCACCTGCTTGGGTACTCTCTTGAAAAGGAGGTTCTAGTTCAACATTGCAGTGCAGTAATGCATCAGCTGGCTCTTGTGTGCTGGCAATGCAGAGTTCTTGATCCAAAGACACTCTGATGTGTAGAAGAATTTGGGATTTTTTTTTTTTTTGCCTGTGCATCAACGCTGTGGGTTTTGTCCCTCAGTGAAGGGATGCCTTGTTTCACTGTGTGTATGTTGTTAAAGCTTCTCCTCCTTTCCTGGCAGAGTGTGCAGCATGAGAACACCTACAGAGACCCAATTGCCAAATACTGCTATGGGGAGTACCCCCCAGAGCTCCTGCCTGTTTGAGAGCTGCACATCTGAGCAGCAGCAGGAAGGAGCTGGAGCCTTGAATCCTAAAGGACAAGACAGCAGCTGTTGCTTTACCAAAGCCTCAGTGTAAAAAGCTTGCCTTGTGTGTGGGGGCAAACCCAGAGAAGAGAGGAAGGAAGGAACTTTTGGGACTGGATCCTGCTTTCTTCAGTTCATTGTGCACCTGCTTTGGAGTGCTGGTACTGTGCTACTGTGCCAGTGTATTCTTTGAATGCTTCCTCCGAATTTCAGGAATCATGGAGTCAATCTAGGCTACAGAACATCATGGGAAAATATCCAGTGTGGCTTTACAGCTGTAAATGGAGGTCCAGTTGTGTCTCTGCAGTCCAGAGACTTTCCAGTGACAGCAGGACTTGAGAACTTTTCCTTTCAGAGGGCAAAGCCTGCCCACTGTGCTTCTCTCCCTGGAACCCTTCCTGACATGCATGGTGTACACTACACATGTAATTATGAATTATTTATTCATTTTATATGGGTCACTGGCTGAAAGTATGGATGCTTTGCATAGCTAGTTGTGGATGCCTTTCAGTCCCTGCTTTGCTGTGTCAGCTAGAAGGGATATTTTAGATCCTGACTAAAGTTGGTAGGGTTTTTTTTCCCGCCTTAGTGTAAAGGAATTGTATTGGGATTTGTCACTATAGTACTTATGTTCCTCTTAGTGGGTTTAACCATTCAGAACTCCAATGGAGTTGTTCTGCCACAGTCCCACAGCACAAGACCAGGGATCTGCCCAGGATGGGATGTTTATTGTCTCTAAAAACTTTCCTTGTTACTCTGCAGCAGTTTCCTCAAAGAGGAGTCCAGTTTTGTGAGCAGCTCTCTGCTGTCCACCTGCTGACAGCGAGCAGGGAAGATTTGTTTGCTTGAACTTGTTCAGGCCTTGGTATTTCAAATTCACTCCTGGTTGTGCAGGAGCCCAGAGGGTGGAGCTGAGCTCTCCAGCACCTTTCCCAGAGCTGCCTGTGCCTTCCCACGCTGCTCCCCTGCGGGAGGCAGGATGGCTCTGCCAGCCAGATCCTGACATGTTTTACATCTCAGGCAGCAAACTGCAGCTTCCTTTTAGCCCTTGGAACCCCCTTGCACCAAATTCGAGCTGATCTTCACCTTTGACAAACACGTTTATTCACAAGAATTCATCATCCCATGCTTGCTTTACACAATCCAGTGCCCACCTCCTGCCACTGTACCTCAGCCAACAGGGAAAGGAAGACGGCAACCTGCGGCCGGGAGTTTCGGAGGACGCAGCCTCCTTTTATCCTAAACTTCCACAGAGACCCCACGGGGATATGGCGTAGTGGACTCTCTCCCTTATTCAAATAAAGTTGCAGGACTCCTGTGTGTCCTTTGTGGACTTTTCGCACGTGCTGAGCACACGAGCAGGGCAAGGGCACGCTCCGACCGCCGCGGGGCCCCGGCGCGCACTGAGGTAACCCGGAAGTGACCCGCCTGATTTTGTCTTCCCCCGAGCCAATGGTAGCGCCGGCCTCTCCTCACGTGACAGCAGGGCCCACATTTGGGTCTAACTCCCGCCGCTGGGAGCGCGCCGAGCTGAGCATGCGCAGTGCGGCCTTCCCGGCATTTTCCCCAATTCTGTGGGAAAAAGCTTTCATCTTCTGTGAGAAAACGTCCCCACAGAGTCCCCGCGTGTCCCTGTCTCCTCAGGAGCTGTGCTGTGGGAGCAGGGGCTGCTCCAGGGCTGGGTGAGGGCTCCCCCCGGCCCAGGGACCCCGCCCGGCCCGCAGCTGCTCCTGCCTGCCCTCCGGGGACACCACACGGGCCGTGGGCCGAGATCGCTCCTCACGTGACAGCAGAGCCCGTATTTGGGGCTTAACTCCCGCTGCAGGGCGCGCGCCCAGCTGAGCATGCGCAGTGCGGCCTCCCGGTATTTTCCCCAGTTCTGTGGGAATTCTGTGGGAAAAGTTTTCATCTTCTGTGAGAAAACGTCCTCACAGAGAGTCTCCGCGTGTCCCTGTCTCCTCAGGAGCTGTGCTGTGGGAGCAGGGGCTGCTCCAGGGCTGGGTGAGGGCTCCCCCCGGCCCAGGGACCCCGCCCGGCCCGCAGCTGCTCCTGCCTGCCCTCCGGGGACACCACACGGGCCGTGGGCCGAGATCAGCCTTTATCGCCTTTATCGCCTTTATTTAAGCTTGTATGAAGCCGCAGCCGGGCCGAGGCTGCCCTGGCCGCTCCGTGCCCGGCTGTCGCTGCCCCGTGAGGGACACCCGGGCACAGAGAGGAGCCTGCTGCACTGCCCAGCACACGGCAAGCTCAAGCGTGCCAAGATGGATTTTCCCCATCCCTCCCAGGGCTGCTGCTCTCCCTGCTGGGAGAGGGTGGCAAGGAAGTGCAGAAAGCTGCAGGTGCCTCCCTAGAGCCACCTGAGGGCGGGGGACAGGGCGCAGTAGTAGGTGCCGTTGTCGTCCTGGCAGGCGGCTGCGATGGTGAGGATGCAGGCGTTGCTGGCGAGGTCTTTGGTGGCCGAGAAGCGCTCGGGAGTCCCGGCAGGCTTGTGCTTGTCCCGCTCGGAGTTGTAATAGAGCAGGTACTGGAGGGAGTGCCCCGGGCGCTGCTGGTACCAGGAGATGCCGAAGTGGCTGATGTTGTACTGCGGGCTCAGGGTGCAGAAGAGCCGAGCGCTCTGCCCGGGCTGCACGAACACGGAGTGCGGCTGGCTCAGCACGGGCTGAGCCCTGCCAGCTGCACGCACCAGGCACGCAGTTAGTGATGGGCTGGGACGTGTCGCCCATCACCCTCAGCCCCCAAAATGAGGCAACGCCATTTCCCAACCACCACCCTGCTCATCCCACCACAAGCCCCGGAGCAAAACGCCCTACTCAAACCAAGAGAGCCCAGCCTGCCCTCCACCCTGCAGAGCTGATTCTGCCACAGCGCCCTTACCTGTGCCCAGCGTCCCCAGCAGGAGCAGGACTGTGAATGCCAGGGCCATGGCAGGAGGCAGAGCAAGGGAGGCTGCTTCAGAGCAGCTCTGGAGTGCTGCAAGAGCCCGGCTGCTGTGCCGTGCCACTGGCGGGGTGTATGTAAATGACACGGGGGGCTCAGGGACTCAGCTCCCTGGGGCTGCTCGCTCTGCTGCAGCTGGGCTTCAGGGAGGGGGTGACAGCCCATTTCCTTCAGCTGCACCAGCACACCCACAGCTCACCCCACACCCTGGGCATCGCTGACCATCTCTCCTGGCTGCTGGGAGGAGCAGAGAGGTTTCCCTGCGGTCTCACACTCAGGCCCTCTGCTGCCAGGCATGCAGCAGCCCAGGAGCCTGAGCCACACCGTGCCAAGGATGCCCTGGGGAGGCAGCAGGCTGGGGGACACCGGGGAGAAGGGACAATGGGAG
Organism: Passer montanus; assembly: GCF_014805655.1. Classification (NCBI taxonomy): domain Eukaryota; kingdom Metazoa; phylum Chordata; class Aves; order Passeriformes; family Passeridae; genus Passer; species Passer montanus. The sequence continues at coordinate 2,014,993 of NW_024370705.1, forward strand.
GTAGCTGTCCCATCACAGAAGGAACAGAAGGAAAGGTGCAGCTCCATCACGGGGACAGGAATGACTGGGCAGGCTCTCAGCATAACTTGCAGCAGGGGCTGGGAGCTGGCCTCCCTCTTGGCCAGGGCCACCTGAGGAGCAGCAGCCGTGGGCAGCCCTGGTGGGTGGCTGCGGGCAGGAGGCGTGTGTGTCCCCAGGGAGCGGGGCAGAGGTGGCTGCAGCGCAGCTGGGGCGGAAGGACAGCAGACTGTCACAGGCAACGGCCACCAGCTCAGCCGGCGTGAAGCCACTGCTGCCTGTGACACCTGGCACGGGCCACTGCGTCACACGGCCACCAGCCCAGGCTGGCCCCACGGTGAGGGCAGCGGGCACGTCTCATGTGCCAGAGCCCTGGGCGCCTCCTGCCCTCCACAGGCAGGCTCAGCCCCTGCCAGTGCCACCTCAGCTCCACCCAGGGACAGCCGCTCCCGCCCTCTGCAGCACCCACAGAGCCCCAAGGCAAAGACGTTTGCAGGTTTTCCCTGCAGATGTCAGCAGTTTGTGTTCCATGAGCTCTGGCAGGTACGAGCACCCTGCAGGTGCAGCTGCTGCCCACCAGCACTCCCCACGTTCTGCCAAGTGGTGGCAAGATGAACACAAGTCTCCCTGCACGTGTCCCAGGGGAGGAGTGTCACACACACACCTTGTCCCAAGCGCTGAGCAGGTCAAGTCCAGGGATTAGACTGACTGTGAAATGAAACCTGGCAAGACAGAGGGAAATCACCTCCTCATACAAAGAGGGGCATTCCAGAGAAAGGGAATTTTCCTCAGAGCAGTGACATTATCCCCACTGGATAATGCAGCACATCAGTGTTGTTACTGGTTCCCACCATTCCAGCCTCCCCATCTGCTGAGCAGCCCAGGGACATGATTTCATCCATGTTTTCCACAGGAAAAGGGGATGATGCTGCAGGGCCCTGACTGCAGGAACACTTGCACAGCAGCATTTGGGCACCAAACAGAAGATGCAGCCAGCACGTGACCATGTCCACCATGGGGCTGCAAAACCCCAGTGCCTCCTGCTCCGGAGTAGGAGCAGCACAGGCAGGCTCCTCAGGGGGATTTTTCCAGTGACATCCAGCCATGTCACAGTGGAAGCCAGGCTGCCCTTGCAGCAGTGCTGGGCTCAGTTAGGAGCAGGGGAACAGATGTGGCACCACCACAGCCCAGATGAGCTGCAGGACAAATGTGGGGGACAGGAAACAGCATGAGCCTACAAAAAGTCGTAAATTCAGAGCATCTGGGCCCACATGGAGCAGGCAGCCTTCCCAAGACGCTGTTGTTTGGCTCAGCCCTTGCGCTGCCTCCCTTCTCCCCCCGCAGGAGGCTGGAGAACCTGCAGGGGCCATTCGCTGTTGCTGGGCGATCTGGCTGCTGAAACCACAACAGCGTCAGTGGGGATGGAGCCCGTGTGCCCGGGGCTCCCCAGCAGCTCCCAGCGCTGCCTGCAGGACGGGACCGGCCCCACCGCCCTGCCAGGGGCACGGCAGCACCATGTTCGCCACGGTCAGATTCGGAGGTAGGTGGGGACAGCCGGACACCTGGGCCACCCTCGTCACCCCCACGGTGAGGGAGGGACACAGCACCTGGTGCCCGGTGCTGAGGGAACAGGCAGGAGAGCTCTGCCAGGCACAGCAGCACCCTGCACCGTCACTGCTTTTCAAAAAGGGAGATCTATAACCTCTACACTCCAAATCATGGACGGAAACCACTCCAGCAGAGCTGAGTTAAGCACAGGGAGGGAGGCTGGAGGTGAGGATGAGTTCCCAGCCTGGCAGCTCTGGGAAAGCACCGGAGGGGAGCCTGCTTATCTAGCCACAACCAGAAGAGCCATGGGGCACAAGTGCCAGCTGCTAGCAGAGCTCCTCTGTTCTGGGCTGTGTGGGAAGGGCTCCCCGACTGAAATCCTGGCTCTCAGTTTCAGAGAGCAGGCGTTTGTGGGAAGGAATGAGCAGTCCCTATCTTGACCTTACCCAGTTGGCTGAAAGCCATGGCCTTACCCCAGACACTCGTGGCTGAAGCCATCAGACACACACAGTCCTAAGCCTTTGCTCCCTCTGCTATTTGAGTTGGATCCCCAGCTCTGACTACTGACGTGTGTCAGCCCTGGGGGATTTCTCAATTGTGACAAACTCAGTCAGAGTTCATGGCCAAAATATCCCCCGGGTGACTCAGCCACAATCTCCAGCTCTTGCCCCTCGTGACTGGGACCAGCTCGTAGGAGGGCACTGGCAAGGACCAGGGCTCACTGCTTTTTCCTACTCATGCCTGATGAAACAAATCGAAGAACAGAGACACTTTATTAATCAAACCATTTTCCCCAAATCAAAGTGCTCATCTTCTCCCCTTGACCTGGGGCATTCTCAGCACCCACTCCCAGCAGCCATGGGTGTAATGCTCAAGGCCCTGCTGATGCCACAGTGGGCACCTCTGAGCCACCTGCCATGCCCATGTGGTCCTTGGGTTTGGGGTGACCATGCTCCTGTCTCAGATCTCATTCCCTGTTTGCAGCCAACTGCCAAGAAATGGTGAACCTGCTCTGCTCTGTCCAGACCCTCACAGGCCACCTGAAGTGGAAGTGTCAGTGCAGGCCTGAAGGTACGAGTGCTCTGGGCTGTGGTCACCAAGGGACTGCCTCTCACCCACAGAGGAACAGCACAGGGTAACAAACGGGTTACACAGAACATCCCAAAGCACAGGGAAAGGGACAGCAAACCTCCCACTCCCCAGATCTCAGCAGATTCTGTTCTAAGTGTAACTTGCCAAGGAAAATGCCTCTAAACCCCTCAGGCTCATGTTGGCCCCACAGGGACAGTCTGGGCTTCCTTCACCACATCTCTCTCTCTCCAGACTGCATCGATCTTGTGGATGAAAAGGGCACCCTGATGAACCTGAGCAAAGTAGAAGATCCTGCATCTGACTGTGCCAGTAAATACCTGCAGGGAAGGCAGCGCTACGTCCTCGTCAGAGCTGCCCGTGAGTTCCCTGTGCAGGCAGCCCGGGGCAGGAAGGGTCTGCTCTGGGGAGGGCTCTGCTCAGCAGCCACTTGGACACAGCACAGAAGCTCTGAGGAGGCAGAAGCCAGCTCAGATGAACAGCTAGAGCTGAGCCTTTGTTTGTCCAAGGGAGAAGGAACTTCTCCTGGGCAGAACCACCTGCCCCAGTTACAGGCCTTCAGTTTACAGCCAGGACAGAGACTAATCCATTTCTCCCATTCTGCTGCCAGGAGAAGAAAACTCTGAAGCCATCTGCTACGAATCCTTGCTTGAGGACCTGGGGAAACACTACCCTGACCTCCCAGGTAAGAGCCAGGCACCCACCTCACCTCCACAGAGGAGTGGGGGGTGCAGGCATGATCCTGTTCCACCTCAGCCCTCATACAGCACCTGTGGGACTCTCCTCTCATCCCCCTGTGCTCCTTCAGGGCTCTTGGGGGCAGTGGGTGCATTCAGGCACCAAGGGAGGGGACAAGCAGGGCTGCTGTGCAGGACCCCTCCCAGTTAAGAGTGACACCCCACACCAGGCAGAGCCCTGCCCAGCTTGTCCCCCTGGCAAAGAGGGACATCTCCTTGGAACAAATGGGGGGAAGGACATCAGGAGAAACTGGGAGACCCTCAAGTGTCTCTCCCAGGCTGTAGTCTCACAGGTTGGCAGTGCCTTGATCAACACGTGATGGGCAACACAGCAAGAAAACACAACTCTGGAGGGGCTTGGTCACTCCACAGATCGGCTGCAGCAGCTCTCAGAAAAGACTCAGAGGACAGAGCAGAGGAAGAAGGGCTCCTTGCAGAGGGCTCAGCCTCACACCAGCACCCGAGCCAGGAACAGGACCACCTCACAGAGCAAGAGGAGCTTGGAACACAAGAGGACCCCTAAATGAGGAACAGGCCCATTGCTGGTCACCCAGGCAGCACAGCCTCCACCAGGGCCCAAACACCTGCCCAGGCTCTCATTCCAGCACAGCAGAGTCCCCTGCTACTGAGCCCCTCTCCCTGGGATCCCCTGCCCACCCAGAGCTTCACTACCCCATCCCAGGCTGCACCCTGGCAAACCCAGCATCACAGCCAGGCACAGGCACCATCCTCCTGCTTCAGGGGGCTCATGTTCCCTGGCATGGCCTGCACTCCCCAGGGACAGGAACCTGCACCTCCTTCCCACCCACTGCACTCCGTGTTCCCTGGCATGGCCTGCACTCCCCAGAGACAGGGACCTGCACCTCCTTCCCACCCATTGCACTCCCCAGGGACAGGAACCTGCACCTCCTTCCCACCCACTGCACTCCCCAGGGACAGGAACCTGCACCTCCTTCCCACCCACTGCACTCCCCAGGGACAGGAACCTGCACCTCCTTCCCACCCACTGCACTCCCCAGGGACAGGGACCTGCACCTCCTTCCCACCCTGCACCCCTGTCACTGGCTGGGCCTGCAGGGACTGCCCACTGCAATCACCTGGAAAAGCTGCTCCAGGGACAGCCAGGCACTGAGACAGAGACAGACAGAAGCAGCACTCTGCCAAGATGGGTGAAAGGCAGAACACACCTGCTGCTGGCTCTCCTTAACACCTCCACCCAGAGCAACACACCAACAGTCTAAACACTTATTTCTCAAAGGGAGTGGAACAGCTTTGGAATGGTTCCTCCCTGCTCACACAGAGCACACAGAGCACTTGGGCTTTTAATCTCTGGCATCTAGTTTTTCCCTTGACTGTCTCTAAAGAGAACACAAGACACCCCTGATAAGGCCAGGCACAGCTCAGGACATCTCTACCAAGAACTTAAGACTCTGACATTTAGAAGGGGCAGGATTTTCAACACCTCCAGTATCTGCTAACAGCATTTACCATCTAGACTTGGATTTCCTCACAGATCCCAGCAAGGGGCTGAGAACTTGTCCTTTATTCAACAATCAGATCAAAAGGTTAAAAGACTCATTCTGCCATGAAAAATGCATTAGTTAAGCACCTGAAAGTGTCCTGGCTTCACTGCTGTGCCACTCAAACTCCAGCTGAAACCTCAGAATTCCCTTTTAGACCAGCGTGAGGAACAGGGTGTCCTGCTGGAGGCCACAGGCAGCAGTCACGAGGCTGAGCTGCCAAGGTGACTGAAGAGGAAAGCAGCTCCAAACTTCCCCTGATGCCAGTGACCTTGAGAACATTGCATAACCTGCTAAAGCTTCAAAGTCAGATCAGCCAACTGTACCCACAGCCAGACAGGTCACACTCTTAGCTCTGAGGGCAGGACAGGGACTCAGGAAGAGGATATCTACAGAGAAGTAATTTGTCACTGAAAATACCACGGGACACATGTGGGCTTACCTCTCTGCAGCCTCTCCTCTGCCTGGAGGGCAGCCAGTGTCTGGATCCCCTTCTGCCAAGTCATGCAGGCCCAGCCCCTGTTTGCAGGAAGTACACACTTGTGCCTTGTCCTTTGGCTGACAATGTTAATGCTTTGGTAGCTTGATTTTAGCTTGAGAATTAAATAAAGAACATGCACAGGTGGTAGGTCCAAATAAATTCTTTTATTTCTCTGTAATAAATACAGTGCTATCTGAACACTGAAGACCCTTGGGTCCCATCATTCCTTTCCTTCCCTACTAGTTCAGAAGTGAATTACCACTAGAATACTCCTGTGTCTGGTCAGTCTGCTCCCTCCAGCTCACTCCCTGTCTGTCCTTCCACTCCCTGTGGAGAGCAGGTGCTCTACACCACGATCCTCTTCCCTACGAGGGGGCGAATTCTTCACAGGAGAGAAGAAACACCTACAGGGAGGAAGCAGAAGGTCAGCATTAGGAACGTGTTCCAGCAGCTGGAGCAAAAGCTCCAGTGTAACCAGATCATGACCTAACTACTGACAACGGCTTGTACCAAATGCAGCAGGAATTAGAGAGCCAGGGAGAGCAGCACGCTGCCCATGAATCAGAAGGTACCTACAGCCTCCCAACCTTCACAGAGACATTGCCAAAATCATTTCTCCTTCCAGCTGCCTTTTTCTCTTCAGGACACGGCTGTTCCCTACAAAAGCCCTAAAGGGCGCTATATCCCCAGAAAAGCGCTTCTGCAACCCTCAGCCCCCGGGGGTGCTGCGCTGGCAGCAGTTTCCCCGGCAGGGCAGGTTGCACTCACCGTTGCTGTACTTGCACTGCTTCAGCGCCTCATTGAAGCCCTCGCACAGGGTCAGGTCTCTCTGGTTGGTGGCGCACTCCAGGAACTGCTTCATCTCATAGTGGCACGGCCCGTACGGCGACTGCTGCAGCACGGCATGGGGCTCCTGCGGCCACGGCCGCGGTCAGGGCGGCCGGGGGCAGCGGCGCCTCTTGCAGCGCGCTCCCGTCCCCTCGTCCGCCCGCCCGTCCGTCTGTCCGTCCGTCTGTCCGTCCGTCCCTCCCGCCCGGCCCCGCTCCCCCCGCCCAAGGGCGGCCCAAGGGCACAGCCCGGCCCCGCTCGCACCTGGGCGGGCGCCGCCGCCTTGGCGGGCTCGGAGGAGCCGCCGCTGAAGACGCCGGTGATGGCGCTGCCCACGACGTGTCCCACGGCGGAGCCCACGGCCACGCCGGCCGCCGTGCTGGCCATCTGCGCCATCAGCCCGGGCTGCGCCGGCTGCGCCACGGGCGCCGGGGCCGCTGGGGCCGGGCTGCGGAGACAAGGGAGTCATGGGGGCGGCGTGCCGCGGTGTGCCCGCCGTACCCTACTCTACCCTACCCTACCCAGCCCGGCCCGGCCCGGCTCAGCCCCGGTACCTGGCGGGCGCCGGGGCCTTGGCGGGCCGGGACACGCTCCTGCTGCCGCGCGCCATGGCTGTGAGCGCGCCCCGCCCCGCGCCCGCCTTTAGCCGGCCCGCGCCCCGCGTCACACGGCGCGCACGCGCAAGCGGCCGCCGGAGACAGGCCCCGCCCCGCCGGGAGGAGGCGCGCCTTCCGTAGGGCGCGTGCGCAGAAAGGGCAGCGCTGGGGAGTCGGTGCAGCGCCCGCGCGCCCCCGGCAGAGAGCGCGCGAGAACCGTGAGGGCCCGGAGCGGGATGCCTTCCGTAGGGCGCGTGCGCAGAAAGGGCAGCGCTGGGGAGTCGGTGCAGCGCCCGCGCGCCCCCGGCAGAGAGCGCGCGAGAACCGTGAGGGCCCGGAGCGGGATCGGTAACGGAACCGGGAACGGGATCGGGGTCGGGATCGGTAACGGAACCGGGAGCGGGATGGACCCCGGGATCGGTAACGGGAGCGGGATCGGTAACGGAACCGGGAGCGGGATGGACCCCGGGATCGGTAACGGGAGCGGGATCGGTAACGGAACCGGGAGCGGGATGGACCCCGGGATCGGTAACGGAACCGGGCACGGGATCGATAACGGAACGGGGCAGGGGATGGATCACGGGATCGGTAACGGAACCAATCACGGGATCGATAACGGAACCGGGCACGGGATCGATAACGGAACGGGGCAGGGGATGGATCACGGGATCGGTAACGGAACCGGGCACAGGATCAGTAACGGAACCGGGCACGGGATGGACCACAGGATCAGTAATGGAACCGGGCACAGGATGGATCATGGGATCGATAACAGAACCGAGCACGGGATCAATCACACGATCAATAATGGAATGGGGCACGGGATTGATCATGGGATGAATAACAGAACCTGACACGGGATGGATCATAGGATCAATAATGGAACCGGGCATGGGATCGATCACGAGATCAATAACGGAACCAGGTATGGGATGGGTAATGGGATCAATAATGGAACCAACCAGGGGTTCGATCACGGGATCAATAACGGAGCTGGGCATGGGATCGATCATGGGATAAATAACGGAACCGGGCACAGGATCCATCACGGGATCAGTAATGGAATCAGTCACGGGATGGATCACAGAACTGGTAATGGCATCCCTCATGGGATCAATAATGGAACCAATCACGGGACCGCTCATGGAACCAGGGACGGGATTGATCACGGGATGAATAATGGAACCAATCACGGGATCAATAACGGAACCGATCACAGGATCCATCATGCAATCTATAATGGAACCAGGCATGGGATCGATTACAGGATCAATAATGGAACTGGGCATGGGATCAGTCATGGAACTGGTCTCGGGATCGATCATGGAACCGGGCACTGGATTGGTCACAGGATCCATAATGGACCTGGCCACCGGCTCAATCATTGGATCAGTCATGGAACCAGTGACGGTATCAATCACTGATAACGGGACTGATCACAGGATGGATCATGGAATCCTTACAGGATGGATCATGGAACCGACCACAGCATCAGTGCTGGGATCGATCACCGGGCCCGGGCGCGGGGCCGGCTCTGCGCAGGCTGCCAGTGCCCGCTGTCCCTCGCCAGTCCCGCACCGCGCGGCTCCTGAGCACCGCAGCGCTGCCCGCGCCGGGGCTGGCAGCCCTTCCAGAGCAGACATCTGCCCCTGATGCCAGGAGAACATTCCGGCACAGCCCGAGGCCGTTCCCTCCTGTGCTGCCTGCGGGAACAGGGCGATGCCTCGCTCCTTGCTCACCCCGGGAGCGTGGGGACACAAAGCAGAGCTCCCGGTGCAGGCTCTGCGAAGGCTCGGAGCTGCTCCTGCCCGGTGTGGGGCAGGAAGGGGCCTGGAGCGGGAATGAACACGGCCCGTGTGGAGGAGAGGCGGGAATGAGGGGCTGGCAGAGGGAAGGGGAGCGCTCCGCAGCTGGGGCGGGCAAAGGAGGCTGCCAGGGAGGAGGGAAGGGAGGAATGATGTGGTCTAAACCATTGACCAGCAGAGCAATTTTTGCAGCAGCCCTCTGGATACACACCAGGAGATCAAGGAGCACTTTGCAAGGCGTGGACATTGTTGGGCAGTAGGAATCCATGAAAAGATGATGATGAGCCCTCAAATCATGAAGAGACAGGCTGGACGACGCCAGCTTTACCTCCAAACCAATTTCCTGACAATCATCTCCTCCCTGGCACCCCCACTTGTCTCCAGGGCCTCTGTGGGTCCAGGTCTCCTCAGTGTCTCCCTGGAACAGGCCTTGTTGCCACCTCTGTGGGTGTTCCTTCTACCCAATGGAGAGAAAGTAATTTTCAAAATTGAGAAGGATCCAGAAAATGTTCACAAAAAAAAAATCCCAGCTGTGTCATGTCTGTAGCGCTGTGTTCGTACATTCAGCAAGTTGTGAAAAGCAGCTCTTTGGGCTGGTTCATTGACTGGCAGGAATTAGAGAGCCCAGTCACTGCAGGGCTGGCAATTAGCCGCTGTGGAAGTGTTTTTGTAGAGTCAAATTTCCACACGAGGGGAAGAGAAAAGCGTTTGCAAAGCAAGCCGCCCCTCGGCGCGGGAGCCGGGCGGGCAGGGGGAGCTGCAGCTCCGGCACTCCTGAGGGAAGGAGAGGATCGTTCTCAAACACCACTGTGAGGGGAACACCCCCAAATCCTGTGTGGGGAGCTCTGCTGCCCCGGGAGCTGTGCAGTGCTGCTTTCAGCTGAAACAACAGCGTTTTACACCCTGCCTGACTTCACCCACCGACAGAGGGGCCAAGCAGCTGGAAAAGCTGGAATGGGACTGGAAAGGCCTCAGCAGCACCTGCATTTTCCCTTTTCCCAGGTTCTGAGGAAATGTGGCTCCCTTCCTCGAAGGGAAGAGTGTGGCCCCATCCCGAGGAGCCATGAGAGCAAACAGAGGTGGTAGAGCCAGGAGGGAGAAAGGGCAGGAGGGGAGAGGAGGGTGAGAGCTCCTGGCTGTGAGGAGCCGCAGCTGTGCCCGCTGGGCTCGGCTGTGCTGCCAGCAGAGGCCGTGGGGCGTGGGGCCGGGCTCCTGCCCGCTCCTGACCGGAGGAAGGGGCAGGTGCTGCAGGGAGCAGAGGGCGGCCTGAGGCGCGCCTTCCGTAGGGCGCGTGCGCAGAAAGGGCAGCGCTGGGGAGTCGGTGCAGCGCCCGCGCGCCCCCGGCAGAGAGCGCGCGAGAACCGTGAGGGCCCGGAGCGGGATCGGTAACGGAACCGGGAACGGGATCGGGGTCGGGATCGGTAACGGAACCGGGAGCGGGAACGGGAGCGGGATCGGTAACGGAACCGGGAGCGGGATGGACCCCGGGATCGGTAACGGGAGCGGGATCGGTAACGGAACCGGGAGCGGGATGGACCCCGGGATCGGTAACGGAACCGGGCACGGGATCGATAACGGAACGGGGCAGGGGATGGATCACGGGATCGGTATACGGGGCAGGGGATCGGTAACGGAACCGGGAGCGGGATGGACCCCGGGATCGGTAACGGAACCGGGCACGGGATCGATAACGGAACGGGGCAGGGGATGGATCACGGGATCGGTAACGGAACCGGGCACAGGATCAGTAACGGAACCGGGCACGGGATGGACCACAGGATCAGTAATGGAACCGGGCACAGGATGGATCATGGGATCGATAACAGAACCGAGCACGGGATCAATCACACGATCAATAATGGAATGGGGCACGGGATTGATCATGGGATGAATAACAGAACCTGACACGGGATGGATCATAGGATCAATAATGGAACCGGGCATGGGATCGATCACGAGATCAATAACGGAACCAGGTATGGGATGGGTAATGGGATCAATAATGGAACCGGGCACAGGACGGATCACGGGATCGATAACAGAACCGGGCACGGGATCAATCACACGATCAATAACGGAATGGGGCACGGGATTGATCATGGGATGAATAACAGAACCTGACACAGGATGGATCATAGGATCAATAATGGAACTGGGCATGGGATTGATCACGAGATCAATAACGGAACCGGGTATGGGATGGATAATGGGATCAATAATGGAACCAACCAGGGGTTCGATCACGGGATCAATAACGGAGCTGGGCATGGGATCGATCATGGGATAAATAACGGAACCGGGCACAGGATCCATCACGGGATCAGTAATGGAATCAGTCACGGGATGGATCACAGAACTGGTAATGGCATCCCTCATGGGATCAATAATGGAACCAATCACGGGACTGCTCATGGAACCAGGGACGGGATTGATCACGGGATGAATAATGGAACCAATCACGGGATCAATAACGGAACCGATCACAGGATCCATCATGCAATCTATAATGGAACCAGGCATGGGATCGATTACAGGATCAATAATGGAACTGGGCATGGGATCAGTCATGGAACTGGTCTCGGGATCGATCATGGAACCGGGCACTGGATTGATCACAGGATCCATAATGGACCTGGCCACCGGCTCAATCATTGGATCAGTCATGGAACCAGTGACGGTATCAATCACTGATAACGGGACTGATCACAGGATGGATCATGGACTCCTTACAGGATCGATCATGGAACCGACCACAGCATCAGTGCCGGGATCGATCACCGGGCCCGGGCGCGGGGCCGGCTCTGCGCAGGCTGCCAGTGCCCGCTGTCCCTCGCCAGTCCCGCACCGCGTGGCTCCTGAGCACCGCAGCGCTGCCCGCGCCGGGGCTGGCAGCCCTTCCAGAGCAGACATCTGCCCCTGATGCCAGGAGAACATCCCGGCACAGCCCGAGGCCGTTCCCTCCTGTGCTGCCTGCGGGAACAGGGCGATGCCTCGCTCCTTGCTCACCCCGGGAGCGTGGGGACACAAAGCAGAGCTCCCGGTGCAGGCTCTGCGAAGGCTCGGAGCTGCTCCTGCCCGGGGTGGGGCAGGAAGGGGCCTGGAGCGTGAATGAACACGGCCCGTGTGGAGGAGAGGCGGGAATGAGGGGCTGGCAGAGGGAAGGGGAGCGCTCCGCAGCTGGGGCGGGCAAAGGAGGCTGCCAGGGAGGAGGGAAGGGAGGAATGATGTGGTCTAAACCATTGACCAGCAGAGCAATTTTTGCAGCAGCCCTCTGGATACACACCAGGAGATCAAGGAGCACTTTGCAAGGCGTGGACATTGTTGGGCAGTAGGAATCCATGAAAAGATGATGATGAGCCCTCAAATCATGAAGAGACAGGCTGGACGACGCCAGCTTTACCTCCAAACCAATTTCCTGACAATCATCTCCTCCCTGGCACCCCCACTTGTCTCCAGGGCCTCTGTGGGTCCAGGTCTCCTCAGTGTCTCCCTGGAACAGGCCTTGTTGCCACCTCTGTGGGTGTTCCTTCTACCCAATGGAGAGAAAGTAATTTTCAAAATTGAGAAGGATCCAGAAAATGTTCACAAAAAAAAAATCCCAGCTGTGTCATGTCTGTAGCGCTGTGTTTGTACATTCAGCAAGTTGTGAAAAGCAGCTCTTTGGGCTGGTTCATTGACTGGCAGGAATTAGAGAGCCCAGTCACTGCAGGGCTGGCAATTAGCCGCTGTGGAAGTGTTTTTGTAGAGTCAAATTTCCACACGAGGGGAAGAGAAAAGCGTTTGCAAAGCAAGCCGCCCCTCGGCGCGGGAGCCGGGCGGGCAGGGGGAGCTGCAGCTCCGGCACTCCTGAGGGAAGGAGAGGATCGTTCGCAAACACCACTGTGAGGGGAACACCCCCAAATCCTGTGTGGGGAGCTCTGCTGCCCCGGGAGCTGTGCAGTGCTGCTTTCAGCTGAAACAACAGCGTTTTACACCCTGCCTGACTTTGCCCACCGACAGAGGGGCCAAGCAGCTGGAAAAGCTGGAATGGGACTGGAAAGGCCTCAGCAGCACCTGCATTTTCCCTTTTCCCAGGTTCTGAGGAAATGTGGCTCCCTTCCTCGAAGGGAAGAGTGTGGCCCCATCCCGAGGAGCCATGAGAGCAAACAGAGGTGGTAGAGCCAGGAGGGAGAAAGGGCAGGAGGGGAGAGGAGGGTGAGAGCTCCTGGCTGTGAGGAGCCGCAGCTGTGCCCGCTGGGCTCGGCTGTGCTGCCAGCAGCGGCCGTGGGGCGTGGGGCCGGGCTCCTGCCCGCTCCTGGCCGGAGGAAGGGGCAGGTGCTGCAGGGAGCAGAGGGCGGCCTCACCGGGCACAGGGAGTGCCAGAGCCCGGCCGCAAGAAATCAACATTCATTAGTTCCAGTCCGCGCAGAAGAACTTGCTGAAGGAGCCCGGGCTCCAAGCTGAGCTCCCCCTCTCAGCCGCGTCTGGGGGACCCTTTGATTTGGTTAATGAGACGCAAAGTTTTTCTGTGCCGTGGGAGGCCGGCTATGTGCTGAGGAGCGCAGCTAGCCCGGCTCTGCTAATGAGATAATTTCTTGTGGCTGTCTGCGAGGCTGTGCTCGGCTCCCCCGCGCACGCCGCCCTCCCCAGCCCTCGCTCCAATACCCTCGCAACAATTTTCACTGTTTGATCCACCAAACTTCCTAATTCCGCTATTTTTCACCCTAAATTTGATTTTGATTCGATGAAGTGGCTTCATTTTGCCTCTCTCTTTTCCCCTACTCCAGGTCTCTCCTTGCACAGTTCAGCTGTTAGGGCTTGCCTGCACTTGAAGGTTGCCTCTGGATTTAGGGACGCATAAATCTGAAAGACATTAATTAATTCTTGAGCACTTCTGGAAGGATTTACTCAAAATCGGTAATTTCTGAGTAACTTGGTGCCCTGGCTCCCAGTTCATCCTCCTGTTAGCAGCAGGAGCAGGTAAGGCAAGGTTTGTAAAAGGCACGTCTGTGCTTTTAAAATTGCTTTCTCTCTGAAAGGAACTCACTACCTCCCCCTCCAGAGTCTGCCTCGCTTAAATCCTCCCTCTGTCACAGCTGAAATGTGGTACAAAGAGATCCAGGAATTCCCCAAGCCTTTGGCTCTCCAGGGGTTGTTTCACAGGTAAGGAATGCAGCGCCGGCCTCCCTGCGTCTCCCGCCTGTCTGCCCCTGCCGCGGGCAGGGCTCGGGCTGGCTGAGCCCGGCTGCGCTCCGGGGCTCCGCTCGGGGCTCGGTGACACCCCGGGGTCCCGGGCTGCCGCACATCCCGGCCGGCCCGGGGGAGCGCGGAGCCTCCCGAGCTGCGGCTCGGCGCTTGGAGAGCCCTCCCGAGAGCGTGCAGGGGCACATCTGGGAGTGCTCCGGCTCTACCTGAGCCGAAGTTATTTAGGTTAGCAGCAAATTGCACGGCATGATTGCTCGGGGAGCTGGGCAAAGTATTCAAAGCAGAAGAAAGCGTCTGATGGATTCGCCAATGTTTTTGTTTGTGGACAATCCCCCCAAAAAGACAGCAACAAACCCTTCCAGTTCTTACCAATGTGTTTGCTACTCAAAATTACTCCATGAATCACTTGTGACTGAGTGCAGTCAGTGGGTTTCTCATGTCCTTTTATTTTGTTCTTTGAGCTCTAGCTAGTCCTAGTTTGCTTGTGCCAAGTGGCTGATTTCAGTCCCCAGGTTCACAGAGCAGAACACTCAGGACAGAAGGAAATATGCAAGAACTACCTTTTTATCCTATACAGTTTTTTGAGTTGCAGCCAACAAATAATAATTTTTTAAAAAAACCCAAAAAATAACCAACCAACTAAAAAAAAACCAAAAAAAACCAAAAAACCAACAAAAAAGTAGCTACCACTTAACAGAATTCACCGATTTTTCATGAGCAAATGGCACACCCCAAAAAAACAAAAAAATAAAAAAACCAAAAAAAACCCAACAAAAAAGTAGCTACCACTAAACAGAATTCACCGATTTTTCATGAGCAAATGGCACAATTCCTACGGGCCTGCCTCACCAGCGCTCCCCGAGGATGACAAAAGGGCAGTGTCACGGGCAGGTGATGCTCCCCGGTGGCACACAGCCCTGTCTCACCCCGGCTGCCGCTCCCCACACCCCATCTTCCTGTCTGCATCCTTGCTCCGCCACTCTTTAGCCCAAATGCCGTGCCTGACACGCAGTGCCCGTGCTGCAGGAGCGGAGATGGGCAGCGGGAGGAGGAGAAGCCCGCGGTGTGTGACTGGAGGATGGCCAGACGGGGTGCGAGGGGAGGGAGGCAGCGCCCAGAGCCGCTGCTGCTTTCAAGTCCCGTGCTCCAGGATCTACATGCCATTTCTTGGATGTGGTTTGCCCCCAGGGCAATCTCAACAGCTGTGAAGTTTCAACAGATGAACGATGTAGTTTTCAATAAATTTCACCAAGCAAAGGGAAGGATTTTAACTCGTTCATGCTAGCCCAGTTTTGGTCTGAAGGCTCTTCTGGCCCTGAACCCTCTCAGGCCAGGAGTGTTTCCTGTTTGAGCCCCAGGCACAGCTGAGCTGCACTGACAGGTTTCCCCATCAGAAGAGGCTTCTCAGCCATGCCCGTGGCTCCTGGGAGGTGCAGGCACAGCCCTGCCTTTACCTGTGCCACTCGAACCCGCTCTGGTGGAGGAAGGTACCCAATGTGGATGCCCTCTGCTCCTGCTGGGGAAAGGAGAGACAGCAGAAAGACAATTTTCCAAATCTCCTTGTGGTAACTGCATTTTGGAAGTTCCATTTCCTTTCTACTCTCTCATCCAGAAGTGGGGCTTGTGCTCCTGGAGTCGTGTTCTCATCCCAGCAGAAGGCTGATGCCATTAATTGTAACTGAAAGAGGGGCTTTTGTGTTCCTGAATACTTCAGTCAGAGAAGTCAAGAAATTCCCTCTTGCAGAACACATCAGGTGTATCCTCAGATCACGAGGACAATTACCTGAATTCACCTGCTGTGCACAGGACAAGGCAGCAAGCCTGAGTCCAGAGGTAAGAAGCCAGCCCAGGGTTTTTGGTGCATGTCTGGGGGATCTGAGCAGTGGGGCTGTGACCTGTGCTGCCTCTCCTGTGGCTGGGATCTGCCAGGGAGCCCGAAGCAGCAGCGAGCCCACAGCCCTTGCAGGAGATACCAGTGCAGGGTGAGCCCTGCAGGGATCTCACACCTGCTCAGGCTCCCTGCTGCCCCTGGCCCTGCCTCACCTCCCGTGTCCAGGCTCAGGGCTGAGCATTCCTCCTCACCCAAATGTCTGCCCAGAGCCCATTCCCTCCTGCTCCTGCACAGCTGCTCCCTGGCCAGTCTGGTTCCCCCTCTCTCTGCAGACAGACAGACAACACCTCCAGGAGCTGCCCCAGTGGTTCCCCACAGCTCTGGAGGGCACTGATGGAGTTTCCCTGTAGTGAAACAACACAGGGCCCGCTACAAGCTCGAGGATGGGTCTGTGTGTGAGGCAGGGGTGCCCGTGACCTTCAGGCAGCTCTTGGCACCAACCCATGAACAGCTACTGCTTTGAACTGGAACATCCCAGTGACTCCCTCCCTGCCTCCCCCCTTCCCAAGCAAAGACACAGCTCATGTGGCACCCCAAGAGATCTTGTGAGTTCTGCAGCCTCTGCACAACAGTGCACACACACCTGTGATTTGGGGTCTTTTGTCCCAGCTCTCCAAAATGTTTCATGAGTTTTAGTCACCACATTGCTCTCCCTGTCCTCCTGAGGCTCCCCAGCCACCAGCTTCCAACAGAAATTTCTCAGACAGAAACTAAATATCGGATCCCATCTTTTCCTTCCTGTAAAAGAGGCCAGTGGAACCTCCTTTTGACGTGGAAAGTCAATAACCCTTGTAAATGCACAGGGCAGCCTGGTTGTGCACTCTGATTTCTCATGATTTCTGCTGAAATGCTTTTCTTTCAGTTGTCATCTCTGCCAGAGTATGGCTCCTCCACAGGAACACTGCAAACATCCTCTGTAGCAACAGCCTGACCTTTTGAAAAATCAGTGATGTGAACAAACCCCTGAGCTCTCTGGAAAGGCTGCACGCTGTGGATGCTGTGCTGGATCCATTCCCAGCCTTGTGCAAGCTCTCCTGGTGCTCTTTTCAGATGGTTCTTCAGAGGGGTCTCTGGGTTCTCTCCTGGATCTGAGGCTGCCACAGGGAGTTTGTGACAATGCACTCAGAGTTCAGCAGTTTCAGGCCGAGATAAAGTGGGAAAACACTTTGGGAACCCATCTCTGCCACTGTCCCACCAATTTATTCCAGTGACATTTGCCAGTGGCAGTGCAGTGTGTGTCACACAGAGCATGTGGAATGGCAGGACATGGCATCACTGCTGTGCAAAGCTACTGCTGGAGAGGCACTGTGCATCCCAGAGGGAGCCAGGAGTGTGCTCACACCAATAAAATCCACACTTCTGTGGTCTCTCTTCATGGATATCTCCTCTGGCCCAAATTTTCTTGCTCTCCTGTCTTTTTCCCCCCTGGCTCACATCCCCACTGCCTTCACACGGTTTATTCAGTCAGAGCCCCGTGTCTGGCTGGTTCTGCTCCCCCAACACCAGCCAGCCCATGAGTGCAGCCTCCCGTCCTGGCGAGGTGTGGGGAGCCCTCTCTCCTTGCTGCTGCTGGCCCTGCCTGGCCAGGCCCGCCTGCCCCTCCCGGGGACAGACCCCTCGCACTGCCAGGGGGTGAGAGCGTGCCCCAAGGGACGGTGCCAGAGCAGCGTGGAGGGGCAGGGGGTCCCAGCCGTGCCGAGAGGAGCTGGGGGAGCGGGACCCGCTCCAGGGAAGGGAGCTCAGCAGCTGGGGAGGGGGGAGAGGGAGCTGAGGGGCTTGGCTGCTCTGAGCTGAAACGTGCGCGAAGAAAAGCCCCGACCCACACCCTGAATTCCACAGCTCCACTCCAGGGACAGGGAGAGGGAGAGAGGACAGGACGGGACAATTCCAGCAGCCCTGCGACTTGTTCATAAAAGCCTCATCTCCGCAGCCCTGCCCGCCTCCTCCCCCATCGCCCCCACAGCTCACGCTGGGTTTATTAACGCAGTTCCCCTCGGGCTAGAGGGAATCACGTCCCAGGAGACATTCCAGTCTCAGCTCAGCTTCGGAGGGGATCAGAGAGCCAAGGGTGGGGGGCGTTTCACCGGGACGTTCCATTCGCGGAGGGCTGGCAGGTCGGGAGCGCTGCAAGACGGCACTAGCAGCGTCCTCAGCAGAGCCCGAGCAGCCGCGGGCTCAGCCGAGCCCTGCCCGCTGCTCCGCGTCCCAGCCCCTCGTGCTTTGGCCGGGCTGCTGTGTCCCAGCTGTGCCCTGTGTCCCAGGCTCTGCTCTGCGTCCCAGCCTGTGCCGTGTGTCCCATCCCGTGCTCTGTGTCCCAGCCTGTGTCCCATCCCGTGCTCTGTGTCCCATCCTGTGCCCTGTGTCCCAGGCTGTGCCCTGTGTCCCAGCCTGTGCCCTGTGTCCCAGCCCCTCGTGCTGTGCCTGGGCCGCTGGCTCCAGGTTCCCGGCCGGGCACGGGGCTCTGGCCAGGCCGTGTGGCCCGTGGCTCAGCTGAGCACGCTGTTGGTGACCCGCAGCCACGAGGGCTCAGCCCAGGGCCAGCTCCTCGCCACCAGGGCCCCTGCAGCAGCCTGAGCAGCAATTCCTCTCGCCAGGAATGGCAGCTGGCTCCCCGGCGTCTGGCTCCGTCCCGGAGCCCTGCTGGGGCCCAGGGCAGCTCCTCGCCACCAGGGCCCCGAGCAGCGATTCCTCTCGCCAGGAATGGCAGCTGGCTCCCCGGCGTCTGGCTCCGCAGGTGAACTGCGGCGTGCCCTGAGCCTATGCCAGGAAAATGCCAGCAGATGAAACTGCATCTCAGGCCAAGAGACATGAAGATGGATGTGTTTTCCTCGCCCGGCTTATCTCGCAGGCAGCGCTCCTCAGCCGAGCCCGGCTGTGTTTGTGTGCGCTCGGCTCCTGGCACGGGGCAGGGGATGATCAGACACAAACACTGCGGTGGCGAGCTCCCCGAGCCCGGCCCTGCCCTGCCTGGCCCTGCCCTGCTGCAAACCCAGCGCTGGGACCGGGGCTGGGCCCAGGGGATGAGTCCAGAGCTGGGTCCTGGAGCTGAGCCCGGGGCTGCTGCAGAAGGGAGAGGAAGAGCAGGAGGACCCTGGAGCTGTTTGGGCAGTGTGTGAGCTGCACTGCGAGCTGCCCTGCACTGTGCCCTGCACTGCGAGCTGCACTGTGAGCTGCACTGCGAGCTGCCCTGCACTGTGAGCTGCCCTGTGAGCTGCACAGGGGACAGGCTGTGGCTGTCTCCGTGCTCCCCCAGTGATCCCTTCCCGGCCTGGACCCCTGAGGAGTGCAGAGCCCCTCTGCAAGGAGAGGAGCAGCACACTCCTGCCACCACGTCCCTCGTTCCGAGGTCAGGGAGCAGCAGTGCCTGGCCAGCAGCCCTGCAGGCAGTCATGGCCCTGCCCCACACGTGCCCCTTGGTTTCACAAGGGCACTGCATCAAGCTGATCCCAAGCTCGTCTGACTCTGCACTGCTGGGTTCAACCCAGGACTAAGGTCAAAGAAAGGGGAGAGCAAAAGAAAATAGATGTAAAATAAGTAGTAGGGAATCAAGCAAGATTTTCTGGAAATTCATGGTGAGACTGACCTAGTCAAGTTGAAGTCTGGAAAACTTTGGTGTTTTCAAGGTTCACTGTTTGGACCCAGGACAGTTTGGACCCAAGGTTCACTGTTTGGACCCCTGCACAATTCCAGCATTTCCATTTAAGAGATTTTTTAAAAACCCAAAATAGATTTGAAGCAAAGCGCTTTGCTGACCAACATACATTTTATTTTACAAATTACTTTACCTTTCCACTTGTGAGTCCAGGCCCAAAGGTCAAGTTCCCACTCCACAGTTTCCTCTTGCCCACTCCCCATGCCCATGTCTTGGGCTGCCAGCAGAGGAGGAGAACTGGTAATTAAAAAAGTGCTCCTGGTCAATCATGTTGACATGGGCAGTTCACTGCACATGACCCCCAGACTTGTTTGCATCCACCACCACCTGTACAAACGCCCATTTTGGGTACCCAGGAGGAAAACAAGAGCCAGGGCCAGAGAAAAGGAGAATCCCAAAAGCAAGAGGTGAGAGCAGAGACTGGCCTGATGGGGACGTGTCCTCATTTGTCACCCACTGGGCAGTGATGCTGGAGACATCAATTCATGAGGTTGTCTCCTACAGAGAGAGCAGGGAAGACATCACAGAAATCAAAGGGGTTTCTCTGTCCTGGGGATTTGGCTCCTGGAGCCTTTTCCAGCTGCTCAGGGAAATGCCCAGGGGGTGCAAAGCTCCATGCTGACTTTGCAGGGGACCTCAAGCCAGGTCCCCAGGCACACAGAATACAGCTGTGAAAGTCACACCAGGGAGGTGGCAGGAAACAAAAGGCTTTGGACAGACAGGCTTAATCCATTTAAATTCAGTTTCTCTCTCACTTCCCTCCCCTTTCCCCTAGGCTCTCATCAGAAGCTCTTCCCCCACCTCCCCTCAGCCGCCAGTGCCTTACAGCAGTATCACACCCAAGTGGCCCATGGGCTGAGGGAGTTATTGCACCTCTTTGCTGCTCACAAAGAATCAAACCTGCTGTTCTCTTCCTCTGGCACAGCCCCTTTCCCCCCAACACCTGCTGGGTGTAGAGTGAGGCTATTCCCAGCTGCTGGTTCCTGCTGAGACTCACATTACGGTGCTGCTCTGCCTGCCCAGGTGTTCACAAGGCCCTCCTTGTTGGGAAGCCTTAGGGGAGTGGGAGAAGGGCTAATGCTTGTGGTCACAAGGACTTGGAAAACTCCTGACAGCTCGGCCACTTGCTGGGGCTGGAAGGCCCCAAACAGATGCTGAGCAAGAAGAGCTCCATGTGGGGATGCTAAATCAGCAACACCAGTGACCATCGGGACCTCTCAGCCATGAGAACTTCCACTGAGCTCCTGCAGCCATCCCGAGAAGCCCAAGTTTGGCTCCAGCCTGGCAGGAGCTGCAGGAAAGCAAACAGACAGTGAGATGTCAGACTGAGGGATGTCAGACTGGGGGATGTCAGACTGGGAGATGTCAGACTGGGGGATGTCACACTGGGGGATGTCACACTGCCGGTGCTCTGGGGCTGGGGTGGGAGCCCTGTGCTCATCTGGCTGCAGCCTCTGTGCATCCATGGGCTGCATGCACAGGACAGACATGCCTGAGAGAGTTCCCAGCTCAGGAACACAACAAGAAGGAATTCTGCAGGCTGCACACAGGGCACAGGAGTCTCCAGAACACCCAAGAGTCATTTTTCTGCTGCTAAACATCTACTGGCTGGGCTGGGAAATATCTGTGATCCCAAACACAACATGCACTCTCTTTTGTGCTAAGTGCCTTGGCAGGAGCCAGCAGTTCTCACACACAGTTCCATCACTGCAGGGACCAAGTTTCCCAGAACATCCCCTTTAAAATCTCCCTGCATTAAGAAGAGCCAAACTGCCTGTTGCTGCCTCACAGGCTGCTCCCATGCCTCTCCCTGCTTCCCCAGGGCTCCACTGCCATGGGCTGGAAAGCACTGAGCTCCCAGAGACAGCAGCACTAAAAGAAAAGACACTAAAGAAAAGAGAGACAAAGGCAGGAAAGCTTTTTTCACTGGGACCCAGCTGTCTGGCTCAGAGAAAGGCAAGAAACAAGGGTCTGCTCTGCATTCCTGGGGCACAGCCAGAATAAGAGCAGAAGGGTAAATTCCAGAGTGCAGCGTGGTTTTTTCCCTGCTCCCCTGTCCCCTCTTGCATATAAGGCCTCGGGGATATGCTGAGCATGGTGCTCCAGTGCAGGGACATCTTGCTAACAGCCTGTGAGTGAAACATGCAGCACCTCCCAAAGCCAGCCAAGACCAGGCTCTTTCTTCTCACATCTGCTCACCGTACCCAGTATTTACATCGTCAGTATGGTTCCCATAAAACTAAACATGAACAACTGATCACAGACAAATAAAGCAGTAATGGAGCCCGGGATGTCAGGAAGCCTTACTCACTCCCTGCACACCAGCCTGGGCAGCTGGAGATCAAAGTTCTCTTATTTGCAGTACATTTCTTGAAACAATTTTCAGCTAAACTCAGTCTGCTGAGAGGATGCTGACACAATCCAGGGCTTCTCCCATAGAAACAGGAACCAAGAAACCAGACCTGAGCATTGCTGCCTCCATCTCCAGGTGGCTGAGCAGATGGAGAAGGTTTTGGCATCTCCAAAATGGGGAGTTGCTCCCTTCCTTCCCCTCCCTCAGCATCCTTGCTCGGGAAACCCTTCTCGCAAAGGGTGAGTGAAGGGTTTGAGTGGAAAAGTGAGCAAAGCAGAGCCCTGCACAGGCACAGCAGGGGTGCAAACACATTAAAACTCGGCTGTGAGCTACTCCCCACGGGGACTGGAGCGGTCTCGACGGGCACCCAGAGGATGGGGTTTAGTCCTTGGTGCCCTTAGGCAGGAGAGGCTCAAGACACCTTTGAAGGGGCCCGTTTAAAGGCGCCCCAAGGCCGGCAGGACCCGGAGGCCGGTGCCGGGCAGGCGTGGGAGGGGGTCCCGCCCCGCTCCGCCCCCGGGGGGCGGCGGGGCGGAGCGGCCGGGACGGGCGGGACCCCCCTCCCGCGATGCCGCCGGGCCGTGTCCCCCCGGCCCGGCCCGAGCAGCCGCGGCTCGGGGAGAACAAAAGGCAGGAGCGGGAGGAGGCGCGAGGAGGAGGGCAGGCGGCCCCGGTGGGGGGATAAAAGGCTCAGCGAGGACCCCCCCCTCCTGTGCCCCATGTCCGAGCCCGCTCCGCCGCCCGGCATGGCCCGCCCGGCATGGCCCGCCGCCGCCGCCTTGCTGGCCGCCGCTCTGCTGCACTGCGCGCCCGCCGCGCCCGCCCGCCGCCACAAGCCCTCTGTGTCCC
>NW_024370705.1:2037570-2265865 GCF_014805655.1 Passer montanus
TGCCTCCCTCCGCGCCCCCGCCGCTCCCCGGCGCTGTCCCGAGGGCGGTGTCCCCCGGCAGGTCCTGCGCTGGACGGGGCGAGCCGTGTCCCCCCGCCGCTCCATCCGCGCCCCAGCGGGCAGCGCTGCCGGGATCACCGGCCGCGGGACGGAGCCCCTGCCCCGGCCGTGCCGCCCGCTCCGCCGGCTCCTCCTGGCTTGCTGGGGAGTTTTCACAGCCGTGCTCCCGAGGGAAAACGGGGGCCGGGACAAGGAGAGCTTAGGAGAGGACGCGGCATCCCCCGTGCTTGGCGGGCAGCAGAGCCGTGAGCGAATTCTGTGAGCGAATTCTGTGAGCGAATTCTGTGAGCGAATTCTGTGAGCGAATTCTGTGAGCGAATTCGCTGCTGCTCGAACACCCCCGGCACGCTGCGCTGGCAGCTCCGAGCAGTTACGGGGAGCCGGGACCGAAGGGATGAACCGAAGGCGGAGGCAGGAGAGCAGCAGCAGGGCTCTTTCTCTCTTTCTCCCTGCACATGCCTGCCCGATCCCGGCACCTGGGCTGCGAGCAGCAGCGACTGCGAGAGGAGCGGGGGTTTGGGGACGGGGGAGGACAGAGAGCTCCTTGTGCTGGGAATGTGTGCCTGTGTAATCGGGTTATTATAGACATGCGCTTGGCTGCTGTGCCATGACATAATAACAGAGCAAATGCCCAGTAGCAGCCCAAGGGGATTAGTTCAGGTTCTGTCGATGGTTTTATTATCAGCTCTGTCATCTGAGCACTTTCTAACTTGGCTGCTAAATCTGCTGTGGGCTGGGACTTGGCACAGAGCAGCCTTGGCCCCCAAAGTGCTCGCATTCCTCCCAAGGAAATGTCACCGTGCTCGGCCCCGCTCTGCCTCTGGGGAAGGTGAGGCCGGGCTCGCTGGTGGCAGCCTGCACTCCAGGAACGCCGCTGCTCCGCGGGCTCCTGCCCATGCCAGAGCAGCCGGGGGTGGGCAGCGAGGGCAGAGCTCCGCCCGCACAAGGCTGCAGACCGCTGGCTCCCCTGGGACACGGGCCGGGCTGGCAGGTGCCTCCTGCTCTGCCCCGGGCAAGCCGGGGAGCTGCTCCTGGAGGAACCTGCACAGCCCCTGCTCTGGTCTGGCTGCCAGCAGGGACCTGTGTGGGGTCCTGAGGGAAGGGAGAGCCAGCCTGGGTTTCACCCTCTGAGCTGGAGCCCAGCCCAGCTGCCCATGTCACCGTGCATGTCCTTGTGCAGGGCCCGCAGCTGCTGACTGCCTGCAGGGCTCAGCTGACCTGGCTGGTACCCCTTGAGGAGGGAAGTGCACCAAAGTGCTGGAGGGCACAGAATCAGTGCAGGGGTCCGGGGCTGCTCAGGCTCCTGGTCCATCAAATCCACTGCCACACTCCAGAAGGTCCCCCCAGGTGGCAGAGGTGATTTTGTCCCCATCCTAGGCTGGAGCTCTGCTCTGTGAGTGCTAATCCTCCCTCCTGGCTGGAGCAGCTCCAGGTGATGCTCCTGCAGGTCTGTTTTGTTCAGGAATGCCTCGTGCTGGTGTGTTGGACCAGCCACGTGGGGCTCGGGGTTTCACACTGATGTGTTTGAGATGGTGGCTGCATTGGTTGGGTTGGAAATGGACAGGTGATCCCCCCTCCTTTCAAACAGCAGTTCTGCTGTCCCAAACAGCTGCTCTTTCGGGTTCCTCACGTGCTGAAGGTTATTCTGCTGGCTGAGGTGCAGGCAGTTTTACAGGATGGAGGCTGGCAGCAGCGGGTGCAGGACAGCTGAGGTGGCACTGCCGGGCTGACCGAGGCCACCCTGCCCTCTCTCCCAGGGAGCTGTGCCATGCCATCAGCCCTCCCTTCCCTGCCTGCTCCCAGCCTGCTGCACAGAGGGATGTTTCCCTCACGTCTGACAGCAGCTAATTTCCTGCCTGGGCACCTTTTGCTGTCAGGTGATGAATGAGGAGGGAGCCAAGGGGCTGAGCCGGGAAAGGAGGCTCACACTGCTGTGAGACAGAGCAGGAGCTGCTCGAGCCGTGCCAGGCGTGGGCTGGGCAAGAGGAGCGCTCTGCTGCCGTGTTTGTGCTCCAATCGCGAGTCAGGACGGCAGCAGCTGAGCGGGGACGGAATCCAGGGCTAAGAGTCGCTTTAAAGCCAGGCCACAGGGCAAGCTGCAGAAGGGCTTGTGTTCTTTGGGGCAAACTCTGTAGAGCTCCTTCACTTTTATATTAATGCCTAAGGAAAGAAAGAGAAAACTGAGAGCAGAATAAAGGCTGGGTCTGGTGTCCACTGTAAAACTTGAGAACAAAAGATCTGCAGTCCTCGGGCTGTGCACGCGCAGACACGGAATTCCTGCCCTGCCTTCGGCTCCCCTGGGAAATCAAAGCCCCTAGGTTTGCTGGGAAGGTCTCTCTCCGTGGAGAAGTGGTGGGCACCCTCCCAGCCACCACCATAACGCCCCAGGGGTGCTGCAGCTGTCCCCTGGGCACAGCAGGCCCCTCTGGGAGCAGGGCACTGCCTTCCCCACAGCCCCCGCCTGCCTCGCTCCGGGCTCAGGCGGCTCCGGCAGGAAGGGTTTGATTTGCACTCCTTGGTTTGGCTATTTAAATCCCGCACTCAGTGCTGGGGTAATTTTAGGCATGTTTATCTTCTGCTCTGGGAGAGACCCAAGACACATGTAAGTAGTTATTCCGCAGTTTGTTGTGTTTGTGCTTCACGGGCAGCACACACACACACCCTGCAGTGTGGCAGGGCTTGGGGTGCAGCTGGCAAAGCACATCAGGAGGGAGAGGAGAGGAACAGTCTGGGGAGGATCCCCTCTCCAGGTTATGTTGCATTTGCTTTCCCCACACTTATCCTGCCCTGGCACTGTAACTTGTGGGGCTCTGCAGAAGAAGGGATGCACTGTGTAGAGTTGTTTGAAAAGGATTTTTGGTGGAAAGCTGTCCTGCAGAGATGCTGATCCTACCTTTTCCTACTAACTAGCTCTTTCCTACTAATCTCAAATATATGGAGGTAAATAAAGGGTTTGTGGGTGCTCTTGCACTGGGGATGGCTCAGCCAAAAGCAAATGGGAGCACAGCTGAGTCTGCACATAGCTGCCCAGCAAAATGAAAAGCAGAGCGCTTCAGGGGTTCAGTGAGGCCACAGACATGTTTTTAGATGCTCACTGAGGTCCTGGTGCAGATAGAGGAGTCCCAGCAAGGACAGGCAGGTGACCAGCCTTCCTCCTCTTGCTGGATTTGGGCAGGAGAGAGGCACTGGTAGCTCATGGCTCCCCTTAGCTTGGATGTAACTGCACAATGAACAAAACATCTCAACCCCTTTCCTCCCCTGCCAGGAGTGTGCCACATCCTAGAGCAGTTTCTTCGTTTCAAGGGGAATTCTAGGTCATCAGATTAAGGGCTCTTGAAACCTTTTGCAATGTCAGCATCCTGGGGTTTGTTTGCTCTGTAAGTACTCCTGTTTCTGGCAAACTGTTGCTTGGGTGACACCAGCAGCTTGGTTGTGGTGCTGTTGATGGAATAGTCTCACAAACTGTCACATAATTAAAATGCCTGATAATAAAAATAGTCCTGTAGTGTTTATTCATTTGCTTTCTCTTGTTACACCAAAGCCTGGCTCTTCTCATTCTGTCTGTGGCCATAAACATTTGCAGTCTATAATGTTTCATGTTCCATGTTGCTTAGGAAAAATAAACATTTTTCTTTTTTCATTGCCAACAACAACTGCCACCAAGTAATCCGGAAATAAACTCTCAGGGCCAGGAGGGAGTGCTGGATGGTGCCAGGGGTGTGGGAAGTGAGGGGAGAGGAAAATCCAACAGTGTGTGCACAGCCAGGCACTGCAGCAGCTCCTGTTGGGCCTCAGCCTTTGTGCTCTCCCTGTCTGCAGTGGGACCAGCCTGCAGCCAGCATGGAGGAGCCCTGGAGATGAAGAATTTTGTGTGAGCACAGAATTCATGGAGGGGTTGGGAGACCTTGTCCTGGGGAGGCAGGATCAATAAATCTGGTGGCTTTGCCTGGGCATTGTTTCCACTGACAGTGCCTTGACCAGGAACACAAATAGCTCAGGGTTAGGCCAGTCCACTGCCATGTTTCTGCCATGAAGTTCCTCCTGCAGCAGCAGCACCTTCCCAGCCCAGGCTGCTCCTGGAACACAACCTGACTGGAATGGAGCTGGTTCCAGTTTTGCCATTAACCATCAGCTGTAGCTGCACTTTCAAATCCAACCCCTGCAAATCCACGCTGGGCTGAGGCAGGCTGCACAAAAAGCTGTCTCTGCATCAGGAGAACAATGCTGATCTCAGGCAGGAGCATTGCTGTTCAGGGAGTGCAGAGCCCTTGGGGGCATGGCCACCCCACAGTGGACACAAATGGGGTGAGAGAACTGCAAGAGAAAGCATCTCTACTGTCCTTCCCCACAGAAATAAGGGCAGGAGTGCTCTGAGGTGCAGGCTCACAGGGAGGAGGGGGATAATGCTGCCAGCCAGAGGCAGCAAACACCAGAGCCTTGGAAATGCTCTGAGTAACAAAAGGAGGAAGCAGAAACAGAAGCAATGGAAAAGCAGGAGCAGAAGGGACAGGGAAATGGAGACAAAGTCCATGAGCTCATTCCCCAAGTGAGGAAGAAACAGCCCCAGTGACAGGGGAAGCACCCAAGGCTGATGGATTCAGGCTGTAACTTGTCCAGTCACTCCTGTCTGACAGGGAGAGGGGTCTCCTTTCACGTCCATGCCACAGGAGCCCAGGTGATTACACAAAGAGGACACAAGTTGAAGTTCAGGCAGGCAGAGGAGGATGGAGCCAGCCCAGGAGAGCCCTGGGTTTGTCAGGCAGGCACCAGCCCCACCCCTGTGCTCCTTTAGGCATGGTGCTGCTGATGCTCCACTGCAGCTGTGCTGCTCCCGGGGCTCTGCAGGGTCAGTGCTGCCCAGCACCAGGAGGTTAAAGATGCTCCTGGCTCCTTGTGATGGCTGCAACACTTCCTGGGAAGCTTGGCTGCTGTTCATCTGGCTCCAGCAGGCCCAGAGGTGATGGCTGCTCTATCACAGCACTTGAAGGCTGATAAAGCTGTGAGGAACTGAGTGGGCAGCCTGTACCTCCGCTGTGGTTTCTGCTGTCCCGGGGGATCTGTCCTCTCCCTCCTGCTCCCCCCCAGCCTTTCAGTCACGAGGCTGCAGGAAGAGGCACTTTCTTAGTGAGGAGCTGTGACCAGCCTGCAGCACAGCCCTCTTTGGTGCAGCTCTGCTCCTCTGCTGTCCTCACTGCCCTCAGCGCTTGGTTTCAGGCCTGGAATCCTCTCTGTGCTTGTGCTGTGTTCACATTTACAGATCAGCCTCTACTGCAAAGCCCTGGCCTCTTCCTTGACTGTTCCCATGCCCAGCTGTGGGTTATGCAGGGAGGGGCACTGCAAGCTCCTGCACACCCTCAGCCAGAGGCTCAGACCTGTTTTGCACTCTGCTGGGACAAACCCTGGGATTTTCCTTTGCTTTTGTGTTCAGGAATGCCCTCCCCTCTGCTGGTGGGATGGCACCGGTGGGGATGCCCTGATGGGAGCCAGTGCCCTCCTCCCCTTCCCCTCCCGGCTCTGCAGCAGCCTGGGCAGCAGCAGCGAGCCCTGAGCAATGCAGCCGGGTGTGGTAGCACAGCCCAGGGAACAAAGCACATCTTCCCACCAGAGGGAGGGCTCGCACCCCTGGGAAGGATGCAACCTTAAACAAGAGGACACGGTATCTAATCCCTGGGAAGTGCCTGCAGCAAGGTGTGTCCAGCCAAGGAGGCCAAGATCTGCAGCCTGGCTGTCCCCTGAGCATTGTTTGGCAAGTGGTTTGTGCCTGTCACATTTCCCCTTGCCTGCAGTGGCATTTTCCAGCCCTTTCCTGCCATGGTGCTAATGTCGGTGCGGTGACGACAGGGACAGAGTCACTGTTTGTCCAGGGGCACACAAGGGGCAGCAGGGCAGGTCCTGCCTCCCTCCCCACCCAGAGCACCCACCCCAGCCAGGACTGGGTCTGCAAAGGGCAGGAGGAGCAGGGGGGTTTGGAAAGCTGGGATTCAGAGCAGTGCCTGCAGCTAAGCAAGAGGGGAGAGCAAAGCTGCCTCTGCTCTGCTTCTGAGCATGGCATTCCTCAGGGCAAGAAGGAAACGGGCAGCTTCTCCTCTCTGCTCCTGGTCAGAGGAGAGTGATAACCTCCAGTTCATGGCAGTGGCCCCAGCCTGTAAGGAAACTGGCCTTCACAGGAGGGGAATGTGCAGAGCATCACCAAGGCAAAAACCAGGGGTGAGGCATCTGGGTCAGCCCCAGCCCACCCACCTGAGCACTTCTGAGGGTTTCCCTGTGCTCCTGGGCACTTCCTGGCCTCGGAAAACCAGATGCATGCCTCACCCCAAGGCCTCAGCTGCCAGGACCTGGCAGTGGGTGAGGAGCAAGGGGCTGAGCAGCCCTGCAGGCTGTCTCTGGTGACACAGCTGCCATTGTGTGCTTCGGTGTCACCGGGGCTGGCAGCGAGCTGTTGGCCAGAGCATGAACCTTGTCAGCTTCTCCTGCCAGCTGTCCCTTGCAGCAGTAGCTGCCAGCCCAGGCAGGGTGCCAGGTGGCTCTCAGAGAGCTCCTCTGAGAGGACAGGTAGCTCCAGCCTGGCAGGGCTCCAGCCCCAGCAGGAGCAGCGGGTGCAGGCTCCTCGGGACAGCCCAGCCCCTGCTCCTGCTCCCCCTAAGCCCTGGATGGATGCTCAGTGCGTGGCCGGTGCCTTGGGCAGCCTTTGCTGTTCAGGATGTGAAAAGGGTTTCTCTCTTTGCTGGTGCAGTTCCTGTGGGGTGTGAGAGTGCCCTGGGACACCAGGATTGTACCAATGGCTCTGAGGCACAGGCTGGCAGGTGCCCAGCCACCAAGGGTGTCTGTCTGTCTGTCTGTCTGTGTGGGGAGGACCAGCCAGCAGGCTGGAGGGGTGACAGGCACACCAAAAGCCTGGAGTGATGTGTGGACACCCAGAGTGCAGCCTGTGTGCCCGGCCTGCTCCCCTGTCCATCTGTGCCAGGCTCGGGGGCACGGGCCGGGAGCTCCGCGGTGGAATTCATGCCAGGGCCTTCACACTTCATTCCAGCCCGTGTGAATGGGCTCATTGTGGAGCCCAGGGTGGCAGCATGGGGATCCCAGCATCGTGGCAGCTCTGGCACCGTGCCAGCCTGGCCCCCGTGTCGCTGGCAGGGCAGCCAGGGGAAGAGAGCCTTCCTAAAGGCCAGGTCCTCCCTCTGGAGCCCTGTGGGACAGAGCCTGCTGTCCAGCTGGAGATGCACCACTGCTGCATCTCAGCTCCTCCCTGCTCAAACACCTTTCATTTGCTGCATAAAATCAGCCAAAAAAAATCTGTTTGGCCCTCTGCAGCACAGTGATGGATCAAGGACCTCTCACCCCACATGACTCACAGCAGCTTGGAGGTGACACACCTGGGCTGTGTTTCATGGTGGCAACATGGAAGGGAAACCAGTGGAAATGAGATAATTAGCATTAATTAATATTGCCAAGAGAAACCTTGCTTTTCCAACTAAGCGTGGAGATGTTATCCCGAGCAGAGTCACAGGTGGGGTGTCACCAGTCACCAGTGGGGTGAGGGGACACGGGCAGTCCTTCCCTCGGGCAGTGGTGGGGGCTGCAGGGACAGTCTCTGCTGCTCTCTGCCACCCCACATCCCTGTGTCCTGCTGTTATGGATCAAGGACCTCTCACCTCACAGCAGCTTGGAGGTGACACACCTGGGCTGTGTTTCATGGTGGCAACATGGAAGGGAAACCAGTGGAAATGAGATAATTAGCATTAATTAATATTGCCAAGAGAAACCTTGCTTTTCCAACTAAGCGTGGAGATGTTATCCCGAGCAGAGTCACAGGTGGGGTGTCACCAGTCACCAGTGGGGTGAGGGGACACGGGCAGTCCTTCCCTCGGGCAAAGTCAGATAATTAGCATTAATTAATGCTGCCAAGAGAAACCTTTTCCAACTAAGTGTGGAGATGTTATCCCGAGCAGAGTCACAGGTGGGGTGTCACCAGTCACCAGTGGGGTGAGGGGACACGGGCAGTCCTTCCCTCGGGCAGTGGTGGGGGCTGCAGGGACAGTCTCTGCTCTCTGCCTGCTCTCTGCCACCCCACATCCCTGTGTCCTGCTCTGCCGTGTCCACCGGCCGTGCTGAGACCTGCCCACGGTGCCAGGGCAGCAAGAGGACACCACGGAGGTGACAACAAGGAGCACAGCTGCGTGCTGGGGACTGGAGACTTCCTCCCATTAATGTCACCTCTCCCCGGGGCCAGGAGGGAATAAAGGATGTAGGGCAAAGGGGGAGAATTTATTCCCTAGCGATTTGTTTTATACTTGAAGGGTCTGGTTCTCATCCACAGCCTGCAAAAGTATTTCCTGCCGGCCAGCTGCCAAGGAAATGTGCACCAAAAATAGCTGAGTGCTTGGTGGGTGCCATGGCATGACACAGTGCCCCCCAGGTGTGAGCCAGCCTCAGGGCAGGGAGCGTGGCATGTTTGTGGGGAGCACAGTGGGAGCCCTGCCAGTGGGGAAGCAGCCCTGGCAGAAGTGGAACCCGCTGCTCCAGGGCTGCTGCAGGGAGCATCCTCACGGACACTCACGTCGTGCTTGTGCTTTTGCCTTTCAGGACTTGTCCCGAAAGCACCACACGTGGAAGGAGCAGGCTCCGTGGCTGGCCGCCCTGGTGAATTCCCTGGGCTCGGGTGTGCCAGCCAAGGGCTCCCCGGCGGGCTGGAACCCGCCCCGCTGCGGCGTGCCCGACCTGCCGGCGCTGCCCGACGGCCCCGGCGGCCGCAACCGCCAGAAGCGCTTCGTGCTCTCCGGGGGCCGCTGGGACAAGAACAACCTCACCTACAGGTGCGGCAGGCTGCCACGGCAGCCGGGCGGGGCTGGCACCGGGGGTGTGACAGCCAGGCTGGTGTGACAGCCGGGCTGGTGTGACAGTCACTCTGGTGTGGCACCCAGGCTGATGTGGCACCCAGGCTGGTTCACTTCTCCCTGCCCAAATGCTCGCTCTGCTATCCCTGGAGCTGTGATGTGACTGTGAGAGGCACAGGGACCGGGGAGCCATGTGCCAAACCACGGCAGGCTTGTCCCCAGCACCTCCCCATCCCCTCCTGAGCACACTCACAAACACAGCTGCCCTCCCGCCGTGCACAGCCATGGCCTCAGCCCCGGGCAGTGCCACAGCAGCACCCCTGGGCACACAGGGTCACTGTCCCCACTGTCACTGCCCTCACACTGTCACTGCCCTCACTGTCACTGCCCCCACTCTGTCACTGTCCCCACTCTGTCACTGCCCTCACTGTCACTGTCCCCACTCTGTCACTGCCCCCACTCTGTCACTGCCCTCACTCTGTCACTGCCCTCACTGTCACTGTCCTCACACTGTCACTGTCCCCACTCTGTCACTGCCCCACACTGTCACTGCCCCCACACTGTCACTGCCCTCACTGTCACTGCCCCCACTGTCACTGCCCCACACTGTCACTGTCCCCTCACTGTCACTGCCCTCACTGTCACTGTCCCCACTTTGTCACTGTCTCCACTCTGTCACTGTCCCCACTCTGTCACTGCCCTCACTGTCACTGTCCTCACACTGTCACTGTCCCCACTCTGTCACTGTCCCACGCGTGCTGAGCCCCCAGCACCAGCTCTCTCCTGCTGTGCCTCTGCCCCCACAGCCACCCCGCAGCGGGCTCCCCTCACAGTTTATTTTCAGATCTTTTTATTCAGCTGTTTTTGATGGTCCCATAAACACCACTGCAGTGTAAAGCTTTGCCCAAATCACCCCACACATTCTCAGCTGTGGATCTGCCCAACAGGCTGGCGGGAGGGCTGTGCTGCCTCTGCAGCTGCCTCAGGGTACGAGGGGAGAAGTGAGCACAGTCATATGGACCTTGACAGCAAGTAAATCATTTGTGCTTCATCCAATACAGGAGACAGTTCCTCACACCACCAGGAGGCTGATAACAGAAAGGCTTATTCCTTTTTTTTCTTTTTTTTTCTTTTTTTTTTCTTTTACTGTTAAAGAAAGAAATACAGAAGAGATTTACACTCAGCTGTTAACATTACTGTTAATGGAAGGGAAAGAAACTTCCCTCTGTGGCAGACCTTTCAGTCTGCTCTTGTTATTGGAGGAAGTGGGAGCAACTCAGTGGACCCAAGTTTCCAGGGGCAAAAAATGCAGTGGTTAAGGAGAAGAAATCACATCACACCACTCTCAGGAATCTTTGTGGTGGTGGCCTTACAGGGGATAGATCTGGGGAGTGCTGTGGCACTTCAGAACAACAGAGAATCTGCAAAACTCTCCAGGGAACTCACCTCTGGCACACCAGGCAGAGGGTTTCAACACTGATGGGATTTATCTGCTGCACATGTTGCTTGGTAGAGGGTGCTGGAGCAGTGCATGTATGGACTGGAGATGTTCTGGGGCTGGGAATGGTGGCCCTGGTGACACTGATGGTAGAGCTGGTGCCTTCCTCACAGCCCATCCATGGGATCTCTCCTCATCCAGTGTCTGTTGCCTTCCAGAATTATCAGGTTCCCATGGCAACTTGTAAAAGCTGAAGTGAGAAGGACCATAGAGGAAGCTTTGAAGGTCTGGAGCGATGTGACCCCGCTGACCTTCACCGAGGTGCAGGAGGGACGGGCTGACATCGTCATCGACTTCACCAGGTGGGCACGGCGGGCAGCACGGAGGAGCAGGCTGCACCACAGCAGAGACCTGCCAGCACACAACCCAGGCACTCATGGGGGCTCATATTTCTGCTTTCAGACACTGGGATCATTTTAGTTTTGTCAGTCGTGGGCTGCTCGGTGTGAGTGCAGCTGCTCCACACAGCACCCTTACTGATCATTCATTAATTTTCCTGCTACATTTATGTTTCTCTGCCCACAGGCTGTTTTCTTAAGCGTTTGTTTTGACTTTCCATCTTCAGGTCCTCCATCCTGTCCCTTGACTGAAGGATGTAACTGTCTGCCCAAAGACAAATATAGTTTCTTGGTTAAGGGAATCTTGGCTCCTGGCCTGAAATTCCCTTTTGGCAAAATACTCACTGGGGCAAAGGCTTCCCTGAGCTGCATGTTTGCACAGAGTTAATGAGGGCAGTGGAGGCTGGCCAAGCAGTGATGTGATTTCCATGCTGTGTTTTTGTCTCCCTCAGCTCTCTCAAGTGGCCACATCTCATGGGTTTCCTTCATTACTCATCAGTGGCTTGGCTTCAGTGAGGATCTGAGAGTTTGGCTGGGTTTGCTGCCAGCTGCCCCTCCACAGCCCCCTACCACCCAGAAATATCAACTCAGTCTTGGCTTAGGCAGCCACCTCCTTAGTTCTTTAGGCTCCACAGTCAGCTCTGGGCTGGAAGCTGGAGAGGGGAGGGGGAGAAACATCCCTGAGAAAACATACAAACTCCCCGGAGCTTGGTGTGACTGAGATCTGCTTCCTTTGTGCTTGGTGTGATCAAGCTGCTTCCTCAGGGCTCTGAAGCAGAATTTGGCTTGTGGTAATTTGAATAGCTCTGAGCAGTTGATCTAGACCAGCAGGATGAACTCAGGGTGAGAATGAGAGCTGCTGTCCCCTCTCAGTGCCTCCCACCTTTGGCTGTGTGATGCTGGGGCTCCACGGCCCTTTGTCTGAGGTGCAATGTGTCTTCCCTCCAGGTACTGGCACGGAGACAACTTGCCTTTTGACGGGCCTGGAGGGATCCTGGCACACGCGTTCTTCCCCAAAACGCACCGGGAAGGGGACGTGCACTTTGACTATGACGAGACCTGGACCATTGGGAACAACCTGGGTATGGCACTGTCTCACGGGGAGCTGTGGGTGCTCCAGGCTGCTTGGCAGTGAACCTGGAAATGATTCCCTCTTCTGTGAACAGGGACCTTGTAAAACTGAGAGGGAACAACCATTTTTGTGGTGAGCACTGTCATCTCCCCCAGTTAGAGGCAGGCTGTTAGCATTCAGGTCCAGGACCCTGGCTTCCCCATGGTTCCTCCTGTGTGGGGCAGCAAGAATGGCTCTTCTGCCCAGCCACGTGCCCTGCCAGTGGGGAATTGCACCCAGCATTGGCAGGAGTCATTAGAAATGAAACGAGGAAAGGATGAAGGAAAACAGAGGCTGGAGCTCTGTGTGACACCGCTGTCTTCCAAAGAACAGCCTCAGTCCCAGGCCCTGCATGCACTGGTCACCCTCTGCCCTCAAACAAGTCCATAAAGGGAAACCAGCCAGGCTCCAGCTCTGTCCCCATGGCCTGGGAATGCTCTGACCACAAACAACACCACATCCAGTCAAGATTTTTTTTTAAATTTTTGCTAATAATAGATCCAAGCTGGTAGCTCTTTGCTTGGGCACTCAGGGCCTGGTGTCACAGAATCTCATGAGATACTGCACCCCTGCCTGGGACCATCTGGAGCCGTGCCCAGAGCATCACTTTCTGGAAGACTCACCAAAATTAACCCGGGTCAGCTCCTCCTCCTCCTCCTTCCCAGTTTATCTCTATGGACAAAGAAATAATCACAAAACCCAAGTTAACCCCAGGCCTCTTGGGGATTCCCAAAAATGTTGGCCATGTCAGTGGGCACCCCCACAGCCCGTGGGGTGCCACTGCCATGTCAGTGCCTGTGGGGTGCCAGTGTGACTGCGTGGGGCACAGCACTGCTGTGCCTCCAGCCCCAAAACAAGAATCACAGGCACAGGGCCTCTTTGCAGAGGGGTTTCTGCTCCTGGGGCAGGCGTGGGCTCTGTTGGTTTTCACCCTCGTTGTTGAAGAATTTCCTGCATTCTCCCATAAAACAGTGTTGGGGGCAAACCAGGAAGCAAAAATGGACCCAGTTCCCATCAGAATCCAGCTCTATTCCATGGCATTCCCCTTTCTGCCCCCCTCCCATATCATCCATAAATAACTGTTGTAAAAGCTCTTTGCAGCTAATTGCCATTTAATATGCTGAAAAGAGCTTTACGATATAAACATGGATAAATCCTTGACTCAGCTCTCAGTGAGACAGGGAAATCCTTGGCCTCATTTACTGATGGGAGAGCACGAGTGTGCCCTGGGGTCACTCCTGGGAGTGCAGGAAGCGGCTCCAGGTGGAGGACCATCCCTGAGGACACAGGGATGCTGTCCAGCACAGCTCCTCACCCGTGCTGTTGTGCACCTCCCCTGCACAATCTGACAGCACAGCTCATCTGCCAGCACTGGAAAGCAGCAAGTGAGGAGCCTGCCAAGCTAAACAGAAGTGTCTGAAAGTTTGTAATAAATCACTGGGATGGAAATCCCTCTCTTTCAGCTGACGTAGATGTGTTGATTTAATCAGGTCAGTGCTGTGCAGATTCATGGCTGCCAGGTAAAGCTGGCCAGTGGAGGAGGGCAGGGCTCACCTTCCCCTCCACCCCTGCCAGGGGTTCCTCCCCACTGTATTCTCCCTGCTCCTGGTGCTGAGAAGTGAGCTGCTCCCCTGGAGCCAGCAGGGAAATCCTGCTTGGAACACCCAGGCTGGCTGACCCACATCCCTGCTGCTCTCATCTCTCGGGCTGCAGCTCGGAGGATTTCTGGCTGAAGGCAAGTGAATGAACATGCTGGGACCTAGTGAAATCTACCAGCTTTAGAAAGGACCCTTTGGAAGCTAAACAGAACCTGCCAAACAATACGAGTTCGTGTACTGAAATCCGCGTTTCCCCCTCTCCTTTTGTAGATGCTCCAAGGTCATGTATTCCTAAAACATAGTCTCCCATAAATCTGTCTAAGTCTGGTGAAGAAGTCTCCGACCTTGGCATTAGATAATCTTTTATGGATTTATTTCTAAATGACACCTTCTTGACACAGTCCCCAGACAAGCAATAAATGAGCTCCCTCTGCTGTCTGTAACAACGGCCTGTGGCCAGTGTTAATCCCAGAGCTCTCTCACCAACACCAGTGTCTTCCACAGTGGGTGTGATCTAACTGGGGCTTGCTAAACCTTCAGCTCTAGCCAACAACTGCTTCAAGCTGGGGGGACAAATACCAACCTGACCACACCACCTCTACACCTCTGGTCTAGACTTCCTTCTCTGTGCAAATTCCTCCTTTCCAAAAGTGCATGGAAAACCCTTTTCTTCCTGGTAGCTGAGGAGGTGGCAAAAGCCTCTGATAACAGAATTGCAGATTGCCAACATGCCCAGGTTAATACCCAAGTGTATGAATTGACTCATGGTGCTTCTGAACCAGTGAACTCCTTTATTATGCCCTTAAAAAAAAACCCCAAAAAACCTACAAACATATTTTTGATCTACACAGGAGATATCTGGGAACAACACAGTTGGAGGTAGATTTTTGTTTCCTCTTTTTGGACTCCTACAACACGTCAGTGTCTGGTAACTGTATGAACAGGCCCAGGAGGCCAAAGCACGTGAGTAGACAAAAGTATTTCCATCTTTTCCCTTCGTAGGCACTGACCTCCTGCAAGTGGCTGCCCACGAGTTTGGCCACGTGCTGGGCCTGCAGCACACGGCTGTCTCCAAGTCCCTGATGTCCCCTTTCTACATCTTCCGCTACCCCCTGAGCCTGAGCGAGGATGACAAGCAAGGCATCCAGTACCTGTACGGGAAACCCTCGCTGCATCCTGCCCCAACCCCAACCCCGCCAGCAGAGCTGCCCCAGCCGGACCTCGAAACAAACGAGATCACCAACGTGGAGGTGAGTGCAGGGCTGCCCTGTGCCCTTCCCCGACACCCTGGCTGGGGCTGCCCGAGCTGGTGTCTGCCTCTTCCACCGGCCCGCTGAGCCCAGACCCCACGGCTGGCACTGGGCCGTGCAGGGAGGGCATCTCCGGGCAGCCCAAACGGGGCAGCTGCCTGGACACGGGGCCTTGCCCGGGCTGAGGGCCAGCCCTGAGCCGCTGTGCCTTGGCAGGCCCTGCAGCCCGACGCCTGCCTCACGGCCTTCGACGCCGCGGCCACCATCCGAGGGGAGCTGTTCTTCTTCAGCTCCCGCTACGTGTGGCGGCTCCGCGCGGGGAGGCTGCAGGAGGGATACCCAGCTCTGGCCTCTCGCCACTGGCAGGGCATCCCCAGCTCTGTCGATGCCACCTTCGAGGACCCTCTGGGCAACATCTGGTTTTTCCAAGGTAAGAGCTGGACTGTGATCAGATGGCTCAGAAATCTCAGTTACTTGGGGGTAGTCGGGACCCAGCAGGTTCCTGGGAGAATAAATCTGGAAATCCTCAGCAGTCCACTAATCCTTGTTATTTGCTTCCTTACCTATTTAAATTTTTTATCAGGTATTGAGGACAGAGAACAAGGATTCACTTTTGTTTTAAACACAG
Organism: Passer montanus; assembly: GCF_014805655.1. Taxonomy (NCBI): domain Eukaryota; kingdom Metazoa; phylum Chordata; class Aves; order Passeriformes; family Passeridae; genus Passer; species Passer montanus. Next base: position 2,052,888 of record NW_024370705.1, read on the forward strand.
CCACAATATTCCATTCTCCTTCCCTGGAACAAAAACATTTGTAATGAGCCTCTGCCCTGGCAGAGGAGAAGGAAAGAAACATTTGCTCCATCTCTCCAGCTGTCATGGGAAGCACCGTGCCAGAAGTGGACCCCAGCAGTTCCCTGGTTGTGCCTGTGTCCCCAGGGCCCTGCTCAGGGTGGGGACAGCGTTTTCTCTGCTCCTCAGAGACCTGCATGTGGAATTTCCCTAGTACCCCATGGCTTTACGAGCCCACAGGGAGCCTGGGTGCAGAGCCAGGCAACCTGCAGCAACCAGAAAGGTTAGGAATGAAACCACCTCCTGGCCATCTCTGGGGTTCAAGGCCAGCAACAAACCCTGTTTCAGCTCCACTGTTTTCTTTAATGCTCTTCCCAAGTGGAGATTTAATAGCAGGGATACAGAATGAGCTGGGAACTCACTGTGGGTGTGCACACCCTGTCTGCACTCCAGGAAACTGAGCACCAAAATCACAGCAGTGGCTCTGCAGGCAGAGCTCCTGCATGAACACAATTCTGAGCACCTGACCTGCACACAAGGGCTTACAGTGCTAAAATTGGCAGGCTCCTACAGTGAGTTCAAATGAGATAAGGGGAAAGTATTACATGCTGTAGGCTAATTACAGAGATTCCCATTTTAATCTAATCTGGAACTCTGCTTCCAGTCTCTCTATCAACTTGGCAAATTCTTCCTGGTTTCTGCAGCTCGCTCCTTTCCAGCCACATGCCCTCTTTGTGCCTGTGCATGCCCACATGATTTCCAGGTGCTGAGATTGCAGGGCAGAGGCTGGTCCCTCCAGCCAAGTCCTTTATAACTTCCACAAATAGAGAAAAATGCTGCTGAAATGGACTTTCCTGTCCCCCAACACCCACCAGGCTGGCCTGAGGTGGGATGCCAATGCATTGACAGCATTTTGGACACACACCATTACACTTGGTAGTGTTTTTGCCTCTCAGGCACAGCTTCCCGTGGGAGCTCTGCCAAGGCACCAGCTCCTGTTGCACAGTTCACTGCCAGAGCTTTTGACCCCTTGTTTCCCTTTTCTGTCTCCTCAACAGACTCTCAGTACTGGATTTATGATGGTGAGAGACGGGTATCTGGTCCCACCCCGATCGTGGAGCTGGGCCTGCCTGCATCCCCAGTGCAGGCAGCTCTGGTGTGGGGGGCTGAGAAGAACAAGATCTACATCTTCAGTGGAGGCAACTACTGGCGCTTCAACGCCCAGAGGCGCCAGGTGGACAACATCTACCCGCGGGCCATGGCCGACTGGCGCGGCGTGCCGCCCGAGGTCGACGCCGCCTTCCAGGACCAGCTGGGTCAGTGCAGCAGCTCAGCCCGCCCTGGCTGGCAGCACTGCAGATCCACACGGGCTAGCAGAGGGCACTGCACAACCACAACACCTCCCGTACGGTGTAGAAGGGCAGGTGCCTCCAGTGGGGAGAGACGTGAGAAGTTTTGTTCCCATTAATTGCAGGAACTGGTAGGTAGGTGTATGATAGAGAGAAGGCAAATCTCTGACCAAGGAATGGTCACAGAGTGCTGCCCACCTCTCACTGCTCCTGCCAAAGGAAGCGATGAGAAGACAACAGAAACACTGCCCACACTTCTACCTGGGGAGCTGAACAAAGAACAGGCTGCTTCTGGTATTGAGCAGTCCTCCCCTGTGTGCCCCATGCTGAAAACAGCAGTGCCACAGAAACACTGGGGACAGCCAGGGTGCTTGGGATGACACGTGTGGTGAGTGCCTCTTTCCTCTCTAAGGATGAAGTGAAACAACTCCCCACTGCTTCCAGAACCTAAATTCCAGGGCAGCTTGCCCACAGAACAGATGCTCTGAGCAGATCTTCACAAGCTGCCTGTCCCTGTCCTAAAAATCCCCTACACTCACAGGACTGGTCACTACAAGCGTACAGCATATTTAAACCCACCAGGAAAATAAAATAAAATCCATCCTGCGTACTGTCTTAAAAGTAAAACTAGAGTTTTTATCTAAACTAAAACAGTGTGAAAAAAAAGTGAATGCCACAAGCCTGGGTCCAAGTAAAACCTCCTGCCACTTGCAGCTCTTTTTCAGTACCGCATGTGCTGCAGAGTGTCAGCTGAACAAAGTGCTGGCAAAGAGCTCTGAGCCACGTGAATGCTGCCTCTTCTAAACCTTGCTCTCTCACCCACAGGTTTTGCCTATTTCCTGAGAGGCCGAGACTATTGGAAGTTTGACCCAGTCCAGGTGAAGGTGCTGGAGGGCTACCCACGCCAGATCAGCCAGGACTTCTTCAGCTGCACACCCTCCTCCAACTCCTTCAGATGAGGGCATGCCTGTGTCCTCCACACTCCCCTGTCATCTCCCTTCACCTCCAGCAGCCACACAGAGGGTTCCCTCTGCCATTCCTGGCTTCCCTCCAGGCTCAGCATCTGACACAACAGGTGTCTGTCACAAGTGACAAAGTTTGCTCCTCTCCAGTTCCAGCAGCCCCTGCTTCAGTTGCTATCAATGCAAAAGCAGCTGCCATGTTCTTTACAGGCAAGGGAGGCCACTCTTTTAGCAATAGCATCCCAAAAGCCAGCAGGCCAGCCTGGAATGGGATCACGCTCTCATAATCAGTCTGAACCCCTCCTGTAGAGCTGCCCCACGGCATTTCCCGTGTTTACATCACCCACCACGGCAGCCCTGCGCTGCTGCAGACGCTGGCCGAGGAGGAACGACCCCGAGCCCGGGGCTCTGAGGACACCGACCCTTCCTGCAGAGGAGCAGCCCTGCTGCCAGCCCCACTCCGCCGGCAGACTGCCGGGGCCCTGCCGCAGCCCTGGCCCGGCTCGACGCTGTCTCCCTAGCACGGTTAGGATTTTGTACCGATCTGTACATAGACAAGGGGCCCCCTCCCTCCCTCCCCCGCTCCCTCCCCGGTGCTGGGGGCCAGTGCTGGACACTGCCCCGCGCTCCCATCCCGGGATGCTCAGATGCACTGACTGCTCGTTCCGCCGTTCCGGGCCCGGGCTGGCACCGTGCCGTGCCTGCCCAGCCTTACACCGAACACCCCTTCCCCTCCCAGCCGAGCCCGGGGGCGCGGCGCCGGGGATGCGCCGTGTCCCGGCGCGGCCCGCTCCGTGTGTATTTATGTTCCGCCCCGCCACAATAAAATCCGCCTCTTTTCTACCCGGGCCGTGCCTCCTCCCCCCGCCCGCCGCATGCGCGCAGCCGGCCCGCGCTAGGCCGCGCTCCGCCCGCCCGGGGGCTGAGCCGGGCCAGGCCGGGCCGGGGGGTGCGGGAGCTGAGCCGGGCCAGGCCGGGCCGGGGGGTGCGGGAGGCTCCTCTCAGGGCGGGCACGGGGCGCAGTGGGGAGCGGCCTTCCGGCGCCCCGTGCCCCGGTGGGCGCTGCCCGGGGCCTCAGCCGTGCCGGGGACGGGAGGGAGCGGCGCTCCCCGAAGGGCGGCCCTGGGCCCCGTGCGGAGCGGATCCTCCCCGAGCGCAGCCTGGGGCCCCGCTCCCCATCGCCGAGAAGAATTCCTGCACGCGGTTGTTGAGCGGTTCGGGTTATTTCAAATGCTGCGGGGCAGCGAGTCGCACGCGTGGGCCTTTGGGTGGGCTCGGGAGCAGCACCAGAAGCGGGCAGTGCAGCTCCTTGTGCACAGGCTGGTCAGCAAAGAGCCGCGGGCAGTCTCAGCACCCCGGTGTCTGTGCTGGCACTGTGCTGTCCCGTGCTGAGAGGGCGTTGAGCCTCCCTGACAAAGAGCCTTATTCAAGCAAGAAACACTGGTCCTGTAGCACCAGGGAGACAACTGAAAACAGGAAAAAAATGTTATAGCCCACAACTTGATGCAGGAAAGGGACTGCCATACCAGGTACATGGAGAAGGAAAGGGGTTGTCTTTTTTATCTACCATTAATTTCTGTCTGTTGATGAGCACTGTAGAGTGAAAGATATAGGTAAAAACTAAGATCAAAAAAGTCTTCTCAAACAAGGAATAAAAACCTTGTTGTGTGGCAGTCTACCAGTGTCCTGGCAGTCTAAAATTTGATTTCAGAGTCTAGAAATAGTTGTGTTGTTCAGCAAGGCCTGCTGTAGCTTTCAGCACAGGTGAGGATCTCGTGCCAGGAGGAACAGAACTGCTCTACAGATGGTAAGTAAATCTGAAAGAGGACTATTGGCAGCAATCACACTTTTGATGTTCAAAGGGTTTTAAACAAAATACAGGTCTCTGGGCATTTGCTATAGTCAAATAATGTCTAGATGATGGGGAGGTTCAAAGTAAAACTAATGTGTCAGAGAACTGGGTATCTGGTTTAGTTTAATTCCAACTGAGCCTTGCACATTGATGTGGAAACTGAAGTAAAGAAGGGGTAGGTTGTACAGAAACACATGCAAATGAATGGAGTGTTTTCCTATTAAATTTCCTGTTATCAGTGGATGGGAGTTTTTTTGGCTCTAGTGAAGTAAGACATCACCAGTGAAATAAGTGCTATAAAAATTTTGTTTTCTGTGTTGCCAGAAAAATCGCTACTATTTGATGCCAAACACAGCACAAAAACCCAACAAAACCACCCAACTGAGAGGTCCTTCTTATCAGTAAAAAGAGCTGGATTCCTTCCAGCTTCTGCTGAAACTCTCCTGAGTGGAATACCAGGCCACATGTCCCCTTCTCTTCCTGCAGGTGGGGAACTACCTGCGCATGTTTCGGGGCTCCCTGTACAAGAGGTACCCCTCGCTCTGGAGGCGCCTGGCCACGGTGGAAGAAAGGAAGAAGATTGTGGCCTCGCATGGTGAGAAGATGAGTTAACACCCCCAGTAATGTTTATAGAAAATTTTTGCCTTGAAAAACTGTTCCTGGCAATGCAGAAGCTTGTGCACCTCGAGTGCTGAGTGAATCACTTGAGATTGCCCCAGTGATGGAGCACCCTGCAACGGTGTGGCACTGGCTCAGCCTGGCAACAAATAGCACCTGATCAAAAACGTTCTGAAATGGAAACATCCATCATGGCTACATTCAGCACAAAGCAAAAGCCACATCTCCAAATCCATACAATATTTCAGAAGAGATTTTTGTAGACTAAGAGGGGTGTCTTTGTCTCTCTTATCAAATAGGCAGGAGTGTTGTAAGGATGCCCCATTGTGCATCTTTGTTTAACTTTGCTTCTTGCAGGGGCTGGATGTTTGTGCCTGCCAGAATTTGTGGTGTTATACTGATGTGACTGCTACAGGGAGAATATTGGTATTGTTTTTGTTGAGGGATCAATAGCAAGCAGTTAAATTTCTTAGCAATATGACTTTTTGTATGTTCTGTAGACTAAAGTATAATAAAAAGAATGGTTTACTCTGGGCTTATGTCTCTTTCCTCCAAGCATCCTGCTGACCTCTTGCTTTCTTTCTTCTCCCAACAGAAAATCAGCGGTCTCACAGTCCCCGAAGATGTAAGTCTCATCTGGGTGTTGTTCTTAGCTGTGCTAGAGGAAGAACGTCCTCTGTGACCTTTGGTGCTATTGCAATAATATTAATGTCTAATCCTCTTCCTCTGATCTCTGTCTGATCCCATGCCTAACTCCTCTCCTTCCTCAGAACCTTAGCAGGACCCTCCAATGCAGATGGTCTCTGTCATTCAGCAAGAGCTGTCCTGAGCTCTCTCCCCCTTCCCCAGATCTTTAACAGCTTTTCTATCAATCCTTGACTTGCTATTTCTGACTGTTAAGTCCACTGAGCATTGATTTTTTTCTGGGCCTTGTAAATATCTACAAGAAGATGAAGCCCAAAGGACACTTGTATCTCTGTGCTAGTCCCTCCTGCAGTGACAGAGAGGGTTTGTCACTATGTAGCTTGTTAATGCTACAGTGCTATGTAGCCTTTTCCCCTGTTAATTATTGCCATCTTTCCTGGTAATAGATCATGGCTACACAACATTAGCCACCAGTGTGACGCTGCTGAAGGCCTCTGAAGTGGAAGAGATCTTGGATGGAAATGATGAGAAGTACAAGGCAGTGTCTATCAGCACAGAACCTCCTACCTACCTCAGGTAAGCAGTGCTGATGAGGCTGAGCTCAGAACAGAGCTGCCTGGAAGGTGTCAGCTGGGGCAGGAAGCACCAGGAGTTGCAGAAGCCCAGGCTGTTGTGCAGGGCTTGTTTGCCAGTCTGCATTCAGTATTTGCAGTGCTGGGCAAATGGGGATCTCCAGAGTGTAAGGATTGGGTTACTGCCCACATAAAACAGGAAGAAAAATCTAAGTGTTTGTTGATACAACTTCTTTTGCAATTACTGCATTCCATCTGTAACAGATGTTTTACAGAATGCTCTCTGCACATACTGCCTTTTGGAGACCTTGCATTTCTCAGCAGTCCTTTTGCAAAGTATAGACAGAAAATCCAAATATGAATCTAGTATTTATAAAGGTGCACCTGGATTCATATCTGATGGATATTTGTGAGCTGGAGAATGGCCTTCTGAGAGGCTGGTGTGGAGCATGAGTTCCTGGTGGAACAGTAATGCTGATGGTCCCAGAATAAAATAGCAGGAACTCGTAATAGCACTTGAAGTTTAAAATGACACCATTCCTTAAGTAGCAGCAGTGGTGCTGAGGGCCTGCAGGTTAACATCCAGTCTCCTTCAGAGAACAGAAAGCAAAGAGGAACAACCAGTGGGTGCCAACCCTGCCCAACAGCTCTCATCACCTGGATGCTGTGCCGTGCTCAACAACCATCAACAGGAACCGCATGGGCAGGGATAAGAAGAGAACATTCCCTCTGTGGTAAGACAGCTTCCTGCTTCTGGAAAGTGGGATTAGTTACCAAAAGGAGATGCTGCCAGGGTAGTACTGATGAGTTCATGTAATGTTGTGATATCCCCAGCTGACAAAAGACTTACAGGTCATTAACTTGGAGGTTCTTAGTTGAATTGTGTGTCCTGAGGCTCTGTTACAGTAGCCATCCATGGCTCAGAGTGGAGGCTTTCCTTTTGTCAGGAAAATGGTTCATTCTTTTCCTGATGAGTTCCTTCTACTTCCTGCTGATTTGCTGAGCAGTTGTCATTTGAGAAACCTGCAGACCCTCTTTGTGAGGGGCAGGCTGCTTCTCACTGATATGTACCAGTAACTTTGATCTAGTTTGTTTAGTGGAAAATGCTGCTGAAGCTCATGACTAATGTTTTTTTCCATTATTAAACTTAAGGCAACCAAGATAAGTGTAATCCTAGAACACTTGCTTGTTTTATTTGCAGGGGTGTGTTATGATAGATGTAATAAAAGGTGATAAACTGGTATTAGTTGCCACAGCCCTGTAAGCTTGCCTTGAGAAGTCTGTCTATGGACAGATCAGAGAGTTGGAGTGTGGGGATTGCTTCCAACAAATGTTGCCTTTCCTATATGGGTGCCAGATGTGTCATGTGCTCGTTGCATATACTGTGTTGTTGCTCTCCACTTCAGCTTTGATGACCATGACCCAGCAGTGATCCATGAGAATGCATCCCAGCCAGAGGTTCTGGTTCCAATCAGGCTTGATATGGAAATTGATGGGCAGAAACTCCGAGATGCATTTACGTGGAACATGAATGGTATGTAGCACAGAGAGTTTCCTGAGGCTGGAGAGATAAAGTTGTGTCCATCACCAAATGTCCCTGCCCCATATAGACAAAGCTTTAAAGCTCTCCCACTCTGGAGTGTATTCAGTGCTTGCATCTCTTAGCAAATGCTCTGCCCTTCCATGGGTTGCAGTCATTCCTGGACACATGTAGTCTGAAGAGTTTAACTGGCAGATTTTCCAAGCCAGTTCATCAGCTCAGTGGTCTGAGAGTGCTCTTAGCTGGGGTTAATGACTGTGGCTTCTGTGGCCACACTGTCTGGATACCATGGAGCAGGTAAAGAAGGCTTTAAGTCCCTGTATCAGTGTGTCTGCCCTTACAGACCTGGTACAAAACACCCTTTTAAAAGCAAAAGGTAATGCATTTGGGATTCCCTTTGTCACCTTCCCTGTGGGATTTTGTGTGTTCCGTAAGAGGCAGACATTCATTTGTGAACTGAAGTTCACAGTGTTCATTCTTGTTCTGTAACAGAAAAACTGATGACCCCAGAAATGTTCTCCGAGATTCTTTGTGATGACCTGGATTTGAATCCTCTGACCTTTGTCCCTGCCATTGCCTCTGCCATCCGACAGCAGATCGAGTCGTACCCGACTGACAGCATCCTGGAGGATCAGTCAGACCAACGAGTTATCATTAAGGTAACACAGCAAGGCAGTAGAATGAGGGCTGAACCATTTGGGTTTCTCCAGTTATGTTATAGGGGACTAAGAGTACAAAAGCTTCCCTCAGAGCAAAGGAGCTCTTAATTCCAGTCCTCCAACCAGATTCCCCTTTGTCCTGTATATTGGGAACAGAACTAAGGTGACAGATGATTAAACATCTGTGTGCCCAGCCTTTGAGATGTTGGAATAGTTCCATTTTAACTGAACTTCATCTTCCTTTGGAAGAGCTGAACCTTGGTGAGCAATGCTGAGTTGTCTTCATGCTACTGAAATGAAGAATTCACTTAAAGAGCTCTGCAGATGAGCTAGGAGTTACTGCTCTGTTCTCTTCAGCCTCTGCCTCATCAGTTCAATCACCTTGGACAAAACTTGTGAAAGTGGAAACAAATAACCTGTGTCTTCCCTTATCTCCAGCTGAACATCCATGTAGGAAACATCTCCCTCGTAGACCAGTTTGAGTGGGACATGTCAGAGAAGGAGAACTCCCCAGAGAAGTTTGCCTTGAAGCTGTGCTCAGAGCTGGGCCTGGGCGGGGAGTTTGTCACGACTATTGCCTACAGCATCCGGGGACAGCTGAGCTGGCACCAGAAGACCTATGCCTTCAGGTATGAACTGCCAGCTCCTTGTCTGCCTCTGGGGGTGTTTGTACTTCATGGGCATTTGCATCAATGCATCTGAAAACAGCTGACCTGATTAGGAAGGTTTTGTTTGAAATTAGTCCTTATGGCTTACACCCATTCTGTCCATCTTAACATTTTTTTTTTTGGTGCTTGTGCCTAAATATCTTTTCCCAATGGGTCTAATACATTTCAGGACCAAATATTGATGAAATGTCAGCTTCTGTTGCCAGAATTAATTAACAGGGATAGCCCCTCTTCTAATGTAAAGTCATGATGAGCCCCAGATACATTTTTTATTCTGTTGGCTTTGCCTAACTTGGGCCATCCACTGTTTCTAGCTTTGGTTGTTTGAACTTAGGCTGATGAAAATGTACCTCTCTGCCCAGGCTGATGTCAGATGTGGGTTGATCACAGGCCTTTCTCACAGCTGGAATGCAGCATTTTCAGGTTTCATTAGTCAGCCTTGTAATTTGTCTCCTAAATGGCTTCCAGTTGTGCTGTGCAGCGTTCTGTGGTGAGTTCCTGCACTGATGTTATCCACAGCACAGTGCTGAGTCTGCAGCTGTAACAGTCCTTTAATGTACACTCTGAGGGTTTGTGACCGTGGGTCATGGTGACAGTCAAGGAAGTTTAAGAGTTCAGCAAATGCTGTATTTGCAGAGGAGGGAATGGTGCTGTTGACACCAGTTTTGTAGGGGTCAGTTCAAGCAAGCAGCCCAGGGAAACGTGCCCAGCCCCACCCTACCTCAGGCAGAGGACAGGGAGTAGTTGGAGTAAGCAAAGAGGAGCTGGAGACTGTGGGGAAGCTGGCTGCTGCCATGAGCTCTGCTCCTTCATCCTGCTCCATCCAAAAGTTTTCTATCTGGTCAGCCTTCTGTGAGAAATAGACCCTGATCTGCTCTGGCCTAGTTGCTCTTGCACTGGCCTCACTCTGCTTCCTCTAGGTATGGTTTTTATCCTGCCAGTCTTTCACAGCAACTGCCTGGTTCTAAAGTGATCCCCAGAGTGATTCATGTTAGAAAATGGAAAGGGACCCTTTGGCACATGTGAATTGAGCTCTGAATTAAATTGTTAGATTGTGTGTTCATCTTGCTGATATCCTTGGAAGGTGGGAGGTGCCTTCTACCTTTCCCTCCACAGCCTTGGACTGATACTTGCAGTTCTGGCTTGGGAACTACATCCTGCAACAACAACAAAGCAGTGGGGTGGGCATTCCTGAGGAGTGATGGGAGCTGGCAGGGTGGTAGATGAGAGCCTGACCCATGCTGTGTCTGCATTGTGGCCTGCAGTGAAGGGTCTTTCACTCCTGCCGGTGCTCCTCCATTTACTGCAGATATCCAAGAAAGCAATCTGTGTGGCTTCCAGTTGTGCTGTGCAGCATTCTGTGGTGAGTTCCTGCACTGATGTTATCCACAGCACAGTGCTGAGTCTGCAGCTGTAACAGTCCTTTAATGTACACTCTGAGGGTTTGTGACCGTGGGTCATGGTGACAGTCAAGGAAGTTTAAGAGTTCAGCAAATGCTGTATTTGCAGAGGAGGGAATGGTGCTGTTGACACCAGTTTTGTAGGGGTCAGTTCAAGCAAGCAGCCCAGGGAAACGTGCCCAGCCCCACTCTACCTCAGGCAGAGGACAGGAGTAGTTGGAGTGGGAGTAAGCAAAGAGGAGCTGGAGACTGTGGGGAAGCTGGCTGCTGCCATGAGCTCTGCTCCTTCATCCTGCTCCATCCAAAAGTTTCCTGTCTGGTCAGCCTTCTGTGAGAAATAGACCCTGATCTGCTCTGGCCTAGTTGCTCTTGCACTGGCCTCACTCTGCTTCCTCTAGGTATGGTTTTTATCCTGCCAGTCTTTCACAGCAACTGCCTGGTTCTAAAGTGATCCCCAGAGTGATTCATGTTAGAAAATGGAAAGGGACCCTTTGGCACATGTGAATTGAGCTCTGAATTAAATTGTTAGATTGTGTGTTCATCTTGCTGATATCCCTTGGAAGGTGGGAGGTGCCTTCTACCTTTCCCTCCACAGCCTTGGACTGATACTTGCAGTTCTGGCTTGGGAACTACATCCTGCAACAACAACAAAGCAGTGGGGTGGGCATTCCTGAGGAGTGATGGGAGCTGGCAGGGTGGTAGATGAGAGCCTGACCCATGCTGTGTCTGCATTGTGGCCTGCAGTGAAGTGTCTGTCCCTCCTGCCTGTGCTCCTCCATCTACTGCAGATATCCAAGAAAGCAATCTGTGTGGTGTTGGCTCTTGGGATGGGGTTCATTTCTCCCTTTGCTTCTGCTCAGTTGCTGGAACTTGCAGCAAGTGAAGATTTAGTCAGTACTGCCCAGGCTCATGTTAATGCCAGCTTCACTATTGTCTCCAAAAACATATGTTGGGCCATGGTACCCAAGGGTGATTGCTCTTAGGGTAGTTCAAACAGGCAGATTTCAGGCCTTCTCTACACTGTGGCAGTATTGCAAGAGGGGGAACAAAATCTAAAAAAGGAACCCCACCAGAACAAAGTACATAGACATGAGCTGTTCAGAGAGAAAAAACCACCTAATTGAAACCTCATTTATTTTTGTCATAGTACAAACATGTCCTCCTCTCTTCCCTTTTTTCTTCTAGCAAAGGAGTACTTTTGAAACCTTACAGTGATTAATAATATTTGGGTTCTGTGGTTGGTTAGTTCCTGAATTTCCAAACCACAGGAGTGGTGGTTGCTCCAAAATCATTCTGTTGATGTAAGGAAAGGTCTGCTTTAGATGTATCAAAGGAACTTTAGTGTCTCAAGGGACTGGGGATTTTGAGAAATCATGTGCCTCTTAATCATCTGAGGGAGAAGTGAAACTGTCTTTTAGTTGATGAAAGCCAGGGCACTTTTTTCAGCTGGGCTGCTCTGTGCAAAACAAGGAGAGCCTGAGGTCCAGTGGCAGGCAGGACTGGAGGCACACAGGTGAGTGCTGCTGTGGGATTTTCGGGGCAGTGTGGGCTGTGGTGTTCCCTCCTGTGTGCTGAGTGTTTCTGGTGGCAGCACACAGCACCTCACAGCCAGTTTTGCCTTTGAGACCTGAGTGATGGCACAGGTTCTCCCACACACCAAACCCACGTGCCTGAGGAGTCACCTTTCCAAAAGGTGATGTCTCCCTGCTTTGTGGTGTGCCCCTGACACTGCTGCCTGAGGCAGTGCCTTGCTCTTCTGGGATCCCTGCAGCTGACAGTGCCCCTCAGCCATTCTGGCAGCAGCACCTTCCTCCTCATCAGGAAAAAACAATGGAGGAGAAGCTGTCTTAGTGTAGAGGCTGGGAAATGAGGAGGGATTTTTCAGTTTCTTTCTGATTCTTTGCTAAAGAAATGTGGTACCTGAGTTGCCTTGCAGTGAGGTTATGCATGAGTCCAGCTTTCCATCCCCTATTTAATTCAGTGAATGCTCAGTGTTATGCATAGTGAGGTAGAGATCATGCTATCACTAACAAAATCCCAGTTAATATCTAATTTTGCCTGGAATGTGTGGCATTCTAGGACTAAGATGAAATTCCTGGGTTTAAGTGTTGTTTAGTGGATGGCAGCAGTACTGGAAGTAGATTTGATTAAAGCTTCCTCCCTGGACCAGATACCAAAGGCCCTGGATTAATTTTTCATGGTGGAATTACTTTGAAGACTTGTTATTTTAGATTATTATCTTTGATGCAGATGTTGTGTGTTCCCATGATGATTAGCATTTGAGTTCTTTCCTGAGGGAATGAGAGTGCTGAAATCCTGTGTAGGGGTGCACGTCCCTGGGGAGGGGGCCAGATGTGTGTGCACACCTGTCCCAGGGCTCCTCTCACACACACACTTCTGCAGCTCAGCCTGAGCCACTTCGGAGAATTCAAAGCAAACATTTACATTCCAAGGCTCCTCTATATTTATGCTGGGCTTCCGGCTCCACTGTCAATATTTGGGAAGCTACTCTTGGTCAGTTCCTGTTGACTTTTACTGAAAAGCAGCTAGTGAAGCAGTAAATATTTTGTGCATGTGGTAATACAGCTGGTCAGGGCAGAGGAATCTCTGAGGAACAGATCTTGTGACTTGGGGCACAGCCTGGTGTTACATTGCTTGTTAGCCACAGCAGGTCCTAAAAGACTGCTCTTTGCAGTGTCAGGCTCCCAGGAAAGGCAGATTTTTGCCAGGGAAGAACTGTCAGGGGTGTGCTAGGCAAATTCCAGCTAGGAAGTGAGAGCTGCAGCACAGGCAGGCTGGACAGGGAGCCCTGGGAACACTCCCAGCTCCTGGGCTGCGCTGGGAGAAGTGCTCCCATGACTGAGGGCCTGGGAGGAGCTGTGCCTTTTGGGGCTGAACCCTGCCAGCCAGGGATGTGACAGCCTGTGTGGGAAAGAATTGCAGGTCCAGCACAAATCCCTCTGCAGTGGTGGCTGGAGATGGGTGTAGCTGCTTTCCCAGGAACCTCAGATTCCACAAGGGTGTAACCAGGAGCCTGTGGTGACCAGGGACCAGACTGTACTAAGCAGAGCAAAGAGGGAATGCTGAAGCCTGAGACACTGTAAATGACACTCTGCTGTCCCTGGGCTGGTGGCTGATGGATGTTGCTTTGTTGCCCTGTGCCCTGCCCTCAGTGAGAACCCTTTGCCCACCGTGGAGATCGCGATCCGCAACACGGGGGACGCTGACCAGTGGTGCCCTCTCCTGGAAACCCTCACAGACGCCGAGATGGAGAAGAAGATCAGAGACCAGGACAGGAACACAAGGTACTGCCACTGCTTTGGACAGTTCTCTTGGCCTGTCCCTTGGACAGAAGCTCCAAGCTTTGATGTTTGTCTTTCCCTACTGAGAGCTAACTGGCAGGATGTCAGCCTTGCTCACAACAGAAGCTTTAGCTTCAGGGTGTTTAGCTGTCATCACCTTCCTCCATTGAAATGTCTGCTCTACCATCTGTTTGCAGGAAGTTTCCTTTTTTTTAAACTCATTTTTTTTTTCGTTTTCCTGGGCTCTTATCTTGTCCAGGGTAGTTGCTTGTATAGGAAGGCATGAGTCAAACATATTGGAGTTCCATGCACTGTCATGCTCCCTAGAATCCTGCCACAAAGCTTCCTTTTATGTAAAGTTCAGTTTGATGTAGCAATGGGCAAGCTCCCAGCTCTAGCCTGAGTGATGCCAACCTGTTTGCCAGCACTGGGAGCACTGTGTGGTTCCAGGAGAAGCTGTGCCCACCAGAGTGGAAGTTTCCTTTTTTTAAACTCATTTTTTTTGTTTTCCTGGGCTCTTATCTTGTCCAGGGTAGTTGCTTGTATAGGAAGGCATGAGTCAAACATATTGGAGTTCCATGCACTGTCATGCTCCCTAGAATCCTGCCACAAAGCTTCCTTTTATGTAGTGTAAAGTTCAGTTTGATGTAGCAATGGGCAAGCTCCCAGCTCTAGCCTGAGTGATGCCAACCTGTTTGCCAGCACTGGGAGCACTGTGTGGTTCCAGGAGAAGCTGTGCCCACCAGAGACCTGCAGAGTGATGTTAGACAAGCAGTTGAGAGCTTGCACCTACTTGATGAAATTCTTCCTGGCGGATATGAAGCATTGGCTGGTATCTCTCCAAAAGATACATTGTAGAAACAGTAAATATACTGGCTCAGCTCTTTCCCAGGATGTTTTTTTAACTGCTGGTTAACAGTAGCACAGTCATTTTGTGTATCAGGTGTGGCTGACTGAAGAGTTTACAGTAGCAATTGGTTCAATCCAAGTTAATGAGAAAAGTGCCCTAACAGCTGTTAGTGAAAGCAGCGTCTTTGCCTTATCACCAGGGGCACTCTCAGGTGACTGAGGAGTTCTGTCTAGGAATAAACCTGTCTACAAAGCTGACAAAGCTGTGCAGCCTCCCCAGCAGCATTGCTTTTGGTCAGCCTCCCATGTCTGTAACATGCACTTACTGTACCTCTCTCTCTCCCTTAGGCGCATGAGACGTTTGGCCAATACTGCTCCAGCCTGGTAGCCTTCCTCTTGTGACACTGGTGCTCTTCCTACAGACTTTATCCCTATTCCTCTCCCCAGATGGATCTAGAATTGGCAGGGGTCTTTCTGTCTCTGAAGGGGACACACATTCCACTTGCCACGAGTTCCCAGTACTGCTGACTTCTGCCCCCCTCCACCCCAGTGCCACGTGCCCAGAATGCTGAGTGAGCAGCATGACCTAGCTGGGACCTGTGGCAGGTGTTGGAGCCCTTACATACCTGTGTGTGGACAGTGTAAACATTCTTTTCTATAGGTGCAACATGCACTCCTAGGACAACTTTTTAAATAAAAGGAATGCATACAACGTAGGCTGAGTTCAGTCAGTTTGCATGAACAGTGAATCTCACCATGTTTTGTGCTGTTCTGGTAACTGAGCAGTCCCAGGGCCTAATATTAATGCTTTTGGGTAAAGTGCTGAACACTCACATGCATTCACTTTTCCTGAGTGCTTTACTTCAACAGGTACAACAGCCCAAAACCTTTTGGTGCAGGGGAAAGTGAGGAGGAGATTTAGAACTAGAAGCAGCACACACTCTAAGGGTTGGTCTGTTACCAGACTTGGCACAGTCTGTAATGACCTCAGGGAGGTATTCAGCTGGTTTACTCAACAAGGTAGAAGAGTTTAACTGAAATCACAGACTTAAGGGCCATTTCTGTCAGATGTCAGCCTGGTTTGTGAAGAGTGCATCTGGAAAACAGCACAGTCTGTGCACTGGCACAGCAGGCAAAGCCTCCAGTCACTGAGATTGGAGCTTCTCTGCAGCCATTGCCTTTGCTGTGGTCACTGTCAGCACACAACACTGCCAGCTGCACTGCACAGAGCACTCAAAGCACAGTGGGTGTCGTGAATGCCCTTAGCACTGCAGTGTCAGGATTTTGCAACCCAAGAAACAACCTGTCTTTCTCTAGGGAGTTTAAAAACAAACTTCTCCACTGAAGTGAGATTTAAAGAAAAATCCAAGCTTGCTTACCAACTAATTAGAATCTGTCTTACTGTTGAGGTACCCCATCTCTTTGATAGAGTTCCTACCATTCACTGCCAGAACTGATGAGTCTTGCAAGCAAGGCAGATTTTGCTGGCAGCCTGACAGTTATGTTCAGGCCTTTATGATAAAGCCATAGGTCTTATGATCCTTGCTGATCCACCCACCCTGCTAGCACAGTCAAAAAACACTTTCTGGCCTTAATTTATCATGTTTAGACTTGAGTAATAACAGAGCCAGTTCTGATTCCTGGGTGGGAGGGAACTTTTTCCAGATGTTAGTCTGCAGAAACTGAAAACTTGCAATTTAGTACTAATATTATTCAGTCTTATCCTAGGCTCCTGTTCCAGAGTGGTACTCCATGTATTACTTCATATTAGAGAGGTTAAAAGGTTATTTGAGCAAGGAAGACAAACCTTAGCCTCCCATGTAAAACATGTTTTGGCTCATGGACATAAAAACTCTGAGCCTTCCTGAGAACACTTCAGCCTTCCTTTGTTATATGACTGGGGACTTCTGCCAGCAGCCTCTTCAGGGAATTTGACTAAAATAAGTGTGAAACTGCTGTAGCCTTGAATTAGCATCTGTGGTGCAGTTTTTTTAATTGCTGTGAAGTTTGTGATTACTAATCCTCAAGTTCACAATGAGGTGCAGGCACTCAAGGATTGCAGCACCTCTCTGCTTCTCAAGGCCCGAGAGGCTGTACAAATTGTTCCTCAGAGCAGCCAGGGACAAAGCAGGACAGTTGAGAAAGATGGGAACTGCAGCCAGCTTTCTTCATGTAGCATTAGGACTATGGGGAACAGCCAGGAGCAGCTTTCTTGCTCTGCAATCACAATGCCTTGGGTTTATCTGGTACCCCACCTAAAAGCACAGCCCCACTTAAATTTCAAAGCCCCATCTCAGGCACTTTACAACAACATCTGGAGACTTCAAAGAGAAACTCCTTCTAGGGACTGAAACCCCAGCTCTGTTGTCATTACTCTTAGTGCCACTGTATCTTCTAGAACAAACTGCCACCAGCACAGGCCTCTCAGCCTCTTTGCAGAGGGAAGCATAAGTGCACCAAGAGTTTGTTCAAATCAGGTCTGAGCTTTGATAGTGTTTTATTGGAAGACCACTGGGGAGGGGGAGTTGGTGTGTGCGGGGTTCTGTGTGTGTGCTTAATCAGATGCTGGTTGCTCCCATTTCATAGTTTGGTGGTGGTTTGCAGGTCTGAGCAGGCAGCACTGTTAGAGTGAGCTGCTGTAAGATTCAATGTGTGCAGACTCCTCTGAGGTTGGGTACAAGCACTGGGTACTGTGTTAGCAAGAGTGATCAGATCCATTGCATACAGGTGTCAGGGGAGGGATGAGCTAGTTTCATTTTCCCCTGAAACTCAGATGTTTTAAGTTTCAGAACTAAAAAATTCAACAAGAGTGGAATTACACTGCAGGTGCAGACAGTCTTTATTGCCAGTGTCAAGTGCTGCTTCCAGCCACTGCCTGGAACAAGTGTCCAGCTCAGTCCCTTTGTCCTTCCCAGGCACCCCTTTATCCAATTAGACATCCCCCACACTCCTCATGCTCTGCAGCCCTGCTGAGAGAAGAGGGAAAGGGCATCTTCCAGCCTTGCCCACCAGAAAAGAAAATCCCAAACCTGGCAGTTTTGAGCAAATTTTGAGCAAACCACCACTGATGATTTGCTGTCTCTGCCCCTGGCAGAAATGGACACACAACTGAAAAATAAAGACTTTAATGTAAAGACTCTTTGGAAACAACCACCAGAAAAGGAGTGGGAGACGAAGGAAAGAAAGAGGCTGAGCTGCATTCTACCATGGTACAGAACTACTTCACTGAAAGCCCACAAAGAGGTCTCACAAGAGTGAGGGCCAGGTGCACCTTTGTACAGAGGGCAAGAGTGACCTGGCACACAGCAAGTCATTGACAGCAGGAGGAGGAACTGGTTTAACACCCATGTCATAGGTATTCCACACCAGGGAGCTGAGGAGCCATCACAGCTTCAGCCCTGTCCCTAGAACAGCTCTAAGCATTCAGTTCTTGTGTGCAAAGCTCTGTGGATCCACTTGGTGCAGGGGGAGGATGGGCTACCCACACAAACAGCGACACACTACACATCGGAATGGCAACTGGTGTTATTCCAGTGGGATCTCTGGGCCACAGCCACAGTCCAGCCAGGAGGGAGGAGTCTGGCCACATGAAGAAGTTCCCCATGCTACTGTGGATGCTGCTGCTCGTTCTGGTCGTGGTCTCTAGGCTGGTGTTCTGGACGATCCTCAGGGAGAGGGTTGTAATTGGGATCCTCTTCAGGTGTGTCAAAAACCATCTTCCTGGCAAGGGACATGCCCGTCCCAGCAGGCAGGTTAGGAATCTGAGCTGAGGATGACAAACCCCCAGCCCTCCTAGGAACACCCTGGCCCTCTGTCAGCCACAGCCACTGGCCCATTGCAGCATCACCAACCATTCCTGGGCTCAGCTCAACACACAGTGATGACAGTACCTCCTTCCTTGATCACCAGCTCAGAGCTGATTGTCAGTGCACAGAGCAGAACTATTCTGCTTTCTTAAACTATGAAACTACATCAGAAAAAATCCTGCCTCCATCCAGCATTTCCACAAGCAGTAAGCAGATTCTAGTTCTACCAGCAAGCTGAAGGTAGCAGCAGCTGCTGTGTGGGCCCTGTACACAGGTATATAATGTGCAAATAGTGCAGCAATCCATGGCCTGTGGAGCTGAGGTGCTGGCAGCAGGCAGTTGCCTCTTACGGTCACAGTTTGCTATGGAAGTGATCAAGTTGAGAAAGCCCACAGTAAAGCCCAGGAAGAATCAACTTTACTTACAGAAAGCTGGGGGTTAACAGCAACTTCTTTCCTCCAGGCTGATTGGGGAAAACATCTTCCAAGAAATAATAGATATGACCCACTGCAATCCCTGGGGAGAGATGGCACCAAGGTCAGCCACAGCTGCAACTCCTTTGCCAGCTGAACCAGAGCTGCTGGGCCAAACTCTTAAGAACCCCCCAACTGTGTGCCCACATCCAGCTCCTCCAGAGCCAGGGATGCTGCAGGTTGCTGTGATCAGCAGGCAGGGAGCCCATTAGCCTGAGGGCAGCATTGCACACCCAGGAGACCAGACACAGCAGTGTCAGAGCTCAGCATACCCAGTTTTACCTCCACAGACTGACACACCAAAAAGCAGGTCACAAGCAAAAGCCCAGGCCTGAGCTCAGCCACCCAGAAACCCAGGCAGCTCACTTGGGAAACCCAACATCTCAGGTCAGGTGAATCGAGAGGAGGTGCCAGTGTCCCAGTGGCACCGATGGGGACTGAGCACTGAGGCTGCAAGGTGGCCTTGTTGCCATCACCCACCAGCTGTGACTTACCCAGCAGGTCGATGATGATGGAGTTGCCCAGGAGCAGAGAGAATCCCATCAGGACCCAGGGCAGGAAGGGGGCTTGGAAGTTAAGAAGCCCAAAAAAGTTCATGCGGATGTAAGGGTTCCTGCGACTCCACACGTACACCAGCATGATGGTGAAAGCCTGGCCCAGGAAAAACAGGCTGGCAAAGAGTCCAAACAGCTGGGAACTACCGAGTCAAGGAAAAACCCACCCACCCTGTGCACACCTCCAGGCAGCACAGCGTGCTTTGGGACAGGAAACCCAAACTAGAGACAACTTATCACAGCATTCACAGATGTGTCCCATGTCACCAAGCCTCTCCTGGCTGAGATACTGAGCACCACTGTCCCCACACACATCTCCCTCCGTGCCACCCCAGAACAAGACACTCTGGAGGGCACATGCAGGTTGCTCACTCCTTAAGCTGATGTCTACAACCACCAGAGACCAGAGAGCTCTACAGTCACCTTTGCAAAATGAACACCAAAACGACCTTCAAAGAAGGGCTTTCACATTCTTACAGCACTTGGGACAGTGGTATATCTTAACAACTAGCTCACATCCAGAATCTGCCTTCTACAGAAGAAGTTCAGTAGTGGGATGGCTCTTGGAATTCACAGTCCTCTTCTTCAGAGCATGAGGAGACAGAGAAAGGCAAAATTTTCCCCTGCCCTTGTTGTAGTTGGACTCTAAATCCAAGTCTGACCAAGCATGTGGCTGCTGCAGCCACCTGGATTCTAATGGCTCCCACAGCTTCATGCAGAGCTCTGTGGGGACAGCAGTGCTCTGGGCCATCTGCATAAGACAGCAGAAGATAAGAAGGTTTATGCTTGGGAGGGAAATAAATTTTGCCATCAGATTGCTGTGTTGTGAAAAGAAGTTAAGAACTGTGTGATGGTAACTCCAGCTACTGACAGGCTGCAAGCTCTGGGCTCACACGTGCTGAGTATGTGGGAACCCACTCCTTGTCCTCATGGCTCCACGTTCTTGCCCCTGTGCTGAGCCACCTCACCCAGGCACAGCCATGCTGCACTCACCAGAGCTCAGTCATGGCCCTGGCACAGCTGGACAGGTTCCTGCAGCAGAACACGTGGCCTCCTTTTGAGCTGAGCCTCCTGAGCACTCTGCCACGTGTCCTTCAGGGATGGGGCAGCCCAGCCCCTTGCCAGGGCCTTCAGCACTGACAGCAGCACAGCCACAGGCACTTTTCTCCTCCAAGCACACGGGGTGAGGCACTGGGCAAGCCCAGGGTGGGAAAGACAAGGAGCACAAGCTGTGCCATGCAGCCAGAAGCTGCCCCTGCTCCACCTGCTCAGCAGAGCTCTCCCAGGCCTCAGGGCACGGCTGGCAGCCTGGGGCACAGGCCCTCTGCCCTGGGGCACCAAGGAGGTTTGTGAAGCAGCTGTGCTGCTCAGCAGGCAGGCACCTGCTCCACAGCACACCTGGACACAGACAAGCCCCACACTGCCCACAGCGTCTCAGAGACAGCGAGGAGCCTCAGGCAGCCCAAAAGGATACTGTCATGAGAAAGCCTCCAAAGAGGAACATGAAGACAAAGTCAGCCGTCCTCCCACGGAAGGAGCCTTCTTCCAGCATGCGGCAGTACCTGTACCTGAGGGCAGGAGAAGGGAGGGGTTGCAGTATAGGAAATTAACAGCTGGCCACCCTGGGCCCACAGCAGGACTGCCCAGAACAAGCTGCTGCAAGCTCTTGCATCCCAGGGAGCTCAGCCCAGAGCAGAGCAGCGCAAGCTTCACCCCACTGACCCCTGGGGCAGAGGCAGTGCTGTGCTTCAGCCAGAGCTCACCCCAGGAATGGACACTGCTCTCCAGCAAGGGCACGGCAGCAGCACTGCCAGCTTCCCTTTAGGCAGGGTCTGCCCTGCAGCAAGCACAGATGGAGGGGCAGGAGGACTTCAATTCAAGAGCCAAGGGAAGGACCCACAGCCCCAGAGTGCTGCCAAGGCAAGCCATGCTGGGGAGGAAGATGGATGGGGGGAGTTGCATCTAAGCCAAAATGGGAGCAGAGAACTTCACTGAGACCAAAGGATACAGAAATATCATGTTGAAAAAGAAACTGAATCCCAGGGGCCCAAAAAAGAGGAAGTTGGTGATCAGCCTCCATATCTGAAAGAGAAGAGAGGAGAG
Source organism: Passer montanus (assembly GCF_014805655.1). NCBI lineage: Eukaryota > Metazoa > Chordata > Aves > Passeriformes > Passeridae > Passer > Passer montanus. Next base: position 2,074,258 of record NW_024370705.1, read on the forward strand.
AGAAAAGGAGGTGGACAGAGGTCTCTCCTCATGACACGCAGGGCAGCCCATCACAGTGTCCACAGGGAATGAATGCTCAGACATGCACCTGCCCCTTCAGAACTACCCAGGACAGCTGCTCCATCCTCCAGTGGTTCCTCCTTACGTGGCACCCTGATACATCAGACTGTCTCACCTTTCCAGGTGTGGTGAAGAAGATTTCTCTACCTCTCTAGAGAGGTCAAACAGCCAAATTCAGCACCCAGAGCCCAATCAATTACTTTTCATGCCTCTCTACAACAAAGCCCTCTCCAGCAGCCACACACGGTGTATCAGCGGGGAGAGAGATGGGTTTGAGGAAGGGCCAGGGCGGTGTGCGCGGCAGGAAGGCTGAAGGAGCCCCGGGCTCGCAGGTGCCCGTGCCGAGCCGGGCCGCCGTGTGGAGCAGCGGGACACGAGCCCCGGATGACACAGCACCCGGGGCCCGAGCGAGGCCTCACCTGGAACTTCCTGAAGATGAGGTCGGGGTTGAAGTACAGCTGGAAGGGGGTGATGAACTCCAGCTGCTGTGGGAGACAGGCAGAGCAGCTGCCATCACCCGCTGCCCTCGGCCGGGCCCGGCCCCCGCCCCGCGGCCCCCCGCCCCCCGGCGCGGCCCCCGCTCACCACGGCGGCGGTGGTGAGCACGCAGGCGGTGGTGTAGGCGCGGGTCACGGCCGGCATGCCCAGGTACTCCTGCGCGAAGCCCTGGTACGCCATGGCCGCGCCGCTCCGCCCGCCCGACGCGGCGCCTTTAACGCCCCCCCCGCGCCGCCGCGCGCCCCGCCCCCGCGGGGAGAGCCCGGCCAATCCCCGAGGGGCCGGGACGGGGCAGGGACGGCTGAGGGGCCGGGACGGCTGAGGGGCCGGGACGGCTGAGGGGCCGCTGAGGGGCCGAGCGCGGCGGAGCACCTGGGCTTGGGCGGCACGCGGGGCTGTGCCCCGGGTCCCGGGACAGTGACACTGACCCGCCCGGCTGGGGAAGCCTCCGCCCGCCCCCTGGCGCGGCCGAGGGAGCCGCGCTGCGCTCAGCGGCGGCCCCGCAGTGTCCCCCAGAGCCGGGGGCTCTCAGCGCGGTGTTCCCCCGCTGGCTCTGAGGGAGAGGAGCCCGCTGGAAGAGGGACGGCGGTGCCGCTGCCTCAGCCCGGGTGTGTTGCCGCTTGCTTGGCTGATCAGAAGGATCTGTATTCACTAAGGGCTTGGGGTTTTCAGTAATTCCTGCTGGAACCTATGCTGCAGTGAGAGGATGCTCCTGATGGAGCAGTGAGGCGCTTGCCCAAGCTGCGCGAGATCGCACCGAGGTGTCAAGGCCGCTGGAAGAAACCGAGAGATGTGTGGTGCCCCCGGGTGCTGAGGGGACCCGGGAGCAGCAGCGCTGCACGCAGCTCTCGGGAGGAGCAGAGCCTGTGCTGGGCCCTCGGGAGGAGCAGGGTCTGTCGGCCCTCGGGAGGAGCAGGGCCTGTCTCTGCCCTCGGGAGGCGCAGGGTCTGTCTCTGCCCTCAGGAGGAGCAGGGGCTGTCTCTGCCACATGGAGGCGCAGGGTCTGTCTCTGCCCTCAGGAGGAGCAGGGGCTGTCTCTGCCACATGGAGGCGCAGGGTCTGTCTCTGCCCTCAGGAGGAGCAGGGGCTGTCTCTGCCACATGGAGGCGCAGGGTCTGTCTCTGCCCTCAGGAGGAGCAGGGGCTGTCTCTGCCACATGGAGGCGCAGGGTCTGTCTCTGCCCTCAGGAGGAGCAGGGGCTGTCTCTGCCACATGGAGGCGCAGGGTCTGTCTCTGCCCTCAGGAGGAGCAGGGGCTGTCTCTGCCACATGGAGGCGCAGGGTCTGTCTCTGCCCTCAGGAGGAGCAGGGGCTGTCTCTGCCACATGGAGGCGCAGGGTCTGTCTCTGCCCTCAGGAGGAGCAGGGGCTGTCTCTGCCACATGGAGGCGCAGGGTCTGTCTCTGCCCTCAGGAGGAGCAGGGTCTCTCTGCCCTCGGGAGGAGCAGGGTCTGTCTCTGCCCACGTGTCCCACACAGACAGTGCTCCCGAGAGCCGGAGCTGATACACATCTCCAGAAACCCTGCATCCTTCACTCTCCTGCTGATTGTGCTTCCCAGACCCGTCTGCCCTGTGCAGCAGTCGGGTCTAATGTTACAGCAGCCCTGGATTCAGATGAGGAATGGCCTGGTGTTGGGTTTGTGCTGGAGAGGGTTAAGCTGTCATCAGAGCCTTAATGAGCCCTGAGATTTCCCTTTAAACCCTCAGTTAATGGGAAATTAAATTACCGAGGGGGAAGGGAGTCTTTGTGTCCTCCACCACTTCCATCCTGACTGCCCTTTGATGAAATACAAAACCCAGATGGAAGATGATGGGACATGAGGTTAAAGCAACATAATGGGGGAGAGAGGGGAGAAGATGAGACCAGTGGGGTCTGTCAGACCAGAGAATGGGCTCGAGTGCCCTGGGCACTGAGAGCACCTCTGAGGGGCTGGGGAGAAGGAGGAGCTGCTTTAGGGATGCTGGGAATGGCGCTGAGTGAGGAACTTGCACCCCAAAGTGCAGCGATGTCAATGGGCTCGGCTGTGTGGGAGCTGGGCATCGGTGTGAGAGCTCTGGCAGTTGAGAAGAGCTGAGCTTGCAGGGAAATTCATCGGCCAGGAGCTCTTATTCATGGGGCTGTTGCAGCCCCAGTGCTGCACTGCTGCAGCTCAGCCCTCCAGCACACCACAGAGCTCCCAACCCAGCAGAACGGGCAACTGAGTTGAAGAGCTGAGAGTCAATAAATGGATAATAAATGCAATAAATGACTAAGTATCCTGTTCCTTTGGGTGGGGAATTAGAGCTTTCCTATCTGTTCTTGCTGCTTGTGGATGCCAGACAGAAGCTGAATTCAAGCACCATGATTCCTACCTCTTCCTTATTTGAAACAAGGCTGGGAGATGAATATTGGGAGTCTCTGCTGCAAGGAGGCCCTCCCTAGCTCCACAGAGATGGGAACCCAAATAACCAATCTCACTTACTCTCTGTGAAAGACTATGTGCAAATTAGACATTGCATAAAATAATAATAAAAAAAGTAATAATTAGTTTCCCAATTTTTTTCTCTTCCCTTCTTTTCTAGCCAGAACTGGAGAACTCCACTTGTCCAGGCTTCTACTTAAAGCCTGTTTTCTGAGGTTTATGGGGGAAGGGGGAGAAGTGATGAAATGCATTGGGAAGCTCACCAGCTCCCACTGGGAGAGGCCAAACAAATCTCAGTGTCACCCTGAGTTCCCAGGCTGCTTTCTGCCCATGATCTCAGTCCCTTCGGAGCTCAGCCAAGCTGACTTCATGCACTACAGTGCGCCCAGGGCAGCTTTAGTCTTTATCACAATCCGTGTCACATTTTATGTGTTTTTGGAATTGTGGCCTTCCACCAGTTCCCATCAGCGCAGGCATTTGGGTTCACACACACCCCTTCACAGTGATGCTGGCATGTGGCCTTTTATGAAGTCATGAAATCTAGCTAAAAACTGAAAAAACAACAGACAAACTCTTTGTCTCAGCTGCAAGAAGGTAAGAGGGACTGCCAGAAAAACGCTGCCCAGGAGTTTTTTCACTGATTTCCTCCTGCCTTGTCCTGCCCCTGCCTGGGGACTCCAAGCAGATGCAGCACAGTGACGTGCCATTGCTTCCTGCCATCTGCTGGGCTCCCCTTCCTTTTGGGATCAGCTCAATTGCTGTCAGCATCAGCTTCAAAACCCAAGATGTCAGAAACTCAAAGTTTCCATACAAATATGTGTGATGCCCAGCCTTCAGTCCTTTTTGCACAGGCTTTGAAAAAGGTTTCTGTCTGCATGCTCTTGGAGCAGCCAGAGGAGCTAATTAGAAGGAGTCCCAACTGTAACCTTTGCACAAATCCTTCAAAGGAAGAACTGAACATGATGGTATCTCTTTGCCAGACAATATTTACCCATTGTGCATCTGCAGGCTCAGTGACAGAAACCTGCAGCACAAATTCAACAGCTTCCTGTCTCAGTTTCTGCAAACCAAAACTGCAGCATTAGAAAACAGAGAAAAATGCTATTAACTCTCCCCATGAGTTAAACAGCACATAAACCTCAAGAAGGCACATGAGCAAAGACAAATGGGCTGTTGCAGCGGTCATCTCTTTTGTTTGTAGTAAATTATTGTGTGTAATTCATGTTTCCTGTCCATAAATACCAGAGGAACTTGAAGACATGGAATCCATTCTAATTCAGTAAAGACAAAAACAACTCCTTTTGAGCCCATCTGGAACTTGTTTTTATCATAATTGTTTTGGGCTCAGTAACGAGTTCAAGATCTAACTGCCGCCTCTAATTGTTTCAAGGATAAGCAGCTGCTTTGTTTAAAGGCAGCAGCTCCCATTTTGCCCAGCACGGCAGTCGGGGCTCGCAGGATGAAAGGAGCTGTGCCGTGTCAGCACAGGCCCTTGGCAGGGCGCTCACCCCACTGCAGCTGGTGGGGCAGGGAAACAGCCCCAGGCACGCACTTGTGAGTGTCCAGCTCCTGCCGTGTGCCCTCTGCTCTCCAGCAGCACTGGCGTTGTGTTTGTAGCTTCATCTGATGAGGTTTGCAGCGTGTCCTGCTGTGACGAGTCACGCCTGGCCTGGTGACACACAGGCATCTCCTCCAGCTGGGCTGTCGGGTACTCAGGGAGAGCATTCGCTCCCTGGCCACATAACCCCAAGCCCCTTGCTTGGGTAATGCTCCATCCCTGCTTACAGTCCCGAATCTTTCCTTCATGTGAAAACAGAGATACCCCCAAACCCACTGTGAGGGACTCCCCTGCCAGGGCAGGAGCCCGTGTTGTGTCTCAGACCTGTTGTGCTCAAGGTCTCACCCACTGTGCTCCCCAGGACGTGCCATGCCTGAGACCCTGGGTGTAGAAGAGGTCTCCATGTGCCTGATGCCCTGGCACTAGGAACAAGTGAGGCACACCAGCCAGGAGGTTATTCCAGCCCTCAAACTCAGTCCTTGGTGGCATGGACAAGAGGTGCAAGAGCTCCATGAACCCGCTGTGCATAGATAAGCTGTGTAATCATAACTGTTGAGGCACTTGAAATGTTTGCTTTTCCATGTGTAATAGCCATATATAAATTTTTCCTCCTTCACTAAAGGATTTCTTGTTCCAAATCATCTAACTCTGGAGTGTGATGGCTAAAGTCAGGAGTAAGTGAATCATACAGAATTGGATGGATTTTTAAATTTGTTTGTTTGTTAGAAAGAAACTAAATATAGCACTTAGAGTTCAGCCCTCCAAGGACATGTGGTTTGCACAGGGTTTGCTGTAAATCACAGTTAATATTATTTTTATTTCCTATGGTTTTTAGTTCAAAAATACATCTTTGTGTCTGGCATGAGAAAGATCTCATTTAAATCCCCTGGAGCAGAGCATCATCACATATCCAAATAAAGCACCTCTTCCAAAACAGCTTCTGATCATGAGTTGAAGACATCAAACAAGAAAATGTCTGTCTCTCTGCACAGTTATTTTTCTCCAGTGTTTAATAATTCTTGTTAAATTCTTCTGACTTGTGATCTGTCCCCTACACCACAGGTCACCTCCCACAGCTGTCAGTAGGGAATATCCTTCAGGGCCCTTTATTTTGTAACATCCATTTCATAAGCACTGTGGCCAAATCAACAAGAGAACTGAAAAACAATGCTTGTGTCTTATAAAAATGGTCTGTGCTCAGCTCACAACAGCAGCACATCAACTGAGTGTGCTGTCAGCTGCTGGAGACCCCTACAAGGAGTCAGAAAAGGTGTTTGTGCTTTGGTTTTCACAGAGGCAGGACTGTGTGTCCCAGTCCAGCTGCCTCTCAGTGAGCCAGGGCACAGCTCTAATGAAAAGCTCTGTCTGAAGGGACTGTTAAATAAGAAAGCAGGATGAGTCTGACACTCTGACACTGCTGCACACATTTTCCTCTCCTCTGACGGGAACTTTCAGCAATATTTGATGCCATTTGGTAGAGTCTAAATGCTCTTCTCTCACATACAGAAGAGATTTTGTTCAGGCAAGGACTTTGTTCCTTCTGGCCTTGAGGTCACTCAGTTTCAACCAAGTGCCTGTATCAGTGTCTGATATAGAGATGGAAGGGAAATAAATAGTTCAGCTACAGCACGACCTACAGCTCACAATGGACTGGAAAAAAATGTATTTCCATTATTTTTAGTACTTTGAGTTTTCTCAGTTTTCCCAGAGAAGCTGTAGTGCTTATCAGGTGGAGGAAAAGGCAGACTGCTGATCCAACACACAGAACACACAGCTGTTCTTCTGACATCCAAAAATCCCAGCTAGCAAGGGAAAGCAGCAAGTTCCCTTGGCTGTCTCAGCCCTCGTGTCCTCACAGGACTCAGCTCCCATGGATCTCCACTGCCTGGAAAGTGTCCCAGTGCCTCTGTGTGGTAGCAGAAGCTCTGTCAGCATTGGGTCCCTGCCCTGAGAAACCTCTGTGATGAAGCTCATTTCCTGAAGTTCTTATACAGTGCCTTGAACTTACATAAATTGTGGGGGTTTTATTAAGAACATTAGCGAGCTGCTGGAACTGAGAATAGTAGTGTCACAGCAGGGCGCTCCTTTCCTACAAAGAAAAATCCATTTCGACAACTAAATAAACATAAACATTGCTTTCACCATGAAGTCAGCAAACCTGCTGCATGTTTCTTGAGAAAGCTGCTTGTTTGCAGATTTTGTTATTTGTCTTTGTATTCTGAGCGAGTTCTGCAAGAGTCAGAACAAGCAAACAGAGGCATTTTGTATCTTACAGTGATGGTCCTTACAGGAAAGTGAGAAGGGATTGCAGAAACAGCCAGGCTGGAGCTTGGGAAAGTCAGCAACCAGCCAGGGAGCCGCTCCAAATCTCTTCTGCAATTTACAGGGTAGCGTGTTTGGGGAGAATTCATCCTGTAGATCCAAGCCTCACAGATGGAAATGAGGCCCCTTTTCTCCCCTTGAAGTTGGTCCAGATGATTCTGGTGTGAAAACACACTAAAACATTGGAAGCTCTCAGTTCGTGACAGATCAAAGAGCATGTGTTGATGGTCTTTCCTAATGGCAGGATTAGCACTTATTCCTGCAGTCAGATAACTGCAGGCAGCCCCTGCCATCACATCCTCCAAAGAACTCCTCTCACATGCACATGGCATCATATTTCACCCTGGGTATGACAGGTTTGAGTTCAGTGAAAGAGTATTTGAAGAGAGAGGCTGGTGGGTCCCCCACTGCTGCTGGAAACCTGCCGGGTTTATGTGAAGGCTGCCAGCACCAGGAGTAACTGCAGAGCAGTGGCTGTACCCTGGTGACAGACCCTGACCCCAGAGATTCCCCCATCCACAGCTGAGACTCTGAAGCTCTGACAACAAGGATGAAACCTTGGGAAAAGCTGGGGTTTTTAAGGTGCAGCAAAAAGCCATTTAGAAACACAACCAGTGTGACCATCTCCCAGCACCAAAGCACGAGTAATAAGATGCTGTGCAGATGAAAAAAAAAAATATCTATCTCTTCACTCCTCATCAAGGCAGCTGTTGCTAGAAAAGATGGAGGACAACTTCCTGAGGCTCCCAGCTAGCCAGCTGCACACAGATCTCACCACAGCAACATCCAGTTCCTGCCACTCTGGAAGAGGGAGGCTGGTGAACAGCCTGTGCCACCATCCCAGCATCTCACTGCCCACCCTGTGCCACAATCCCAGCATCTCACTGCCCACCCGCAGGACTTCCCTCACCTCTGGCAGCTCCACAAGCTCGGAGCAGACAGCATGAGGAAAATAGAGCTCTCCTTTTTGAATTAATTACTGTTCTTGATATATGCTGCCTAAACTCTCCATCGGCGCCTGTTGATGGTACAGTTATGTCTGTTTACCAGTTATTGCTTGGGAAGCTGCTGGAAGGATTCATCCAAACCCTGCCACATGCAGCACAGTGCTGGCATGTTGGATTCACAGCCTAACACAGCAAATTTTGTACTTCTCCTGCCACTTAGTGGCTGCAGCTGATGCAGCACCACATCCCTGGCTCCGCATTCACCAGGGACTACTCTGTGACGTGGAACAGGCTCATATTTCTGTTCAGGTGCAGGAAAACCTGAATAGGGACAAAGAGGCATTTAAAAACATTTCACTTATTTCAAACTCTCTGAAATCTGTCAGGGCCCTCACAAATCTCACTCTGCAGGATGAAAGATGTTAAAAGGGTGATTACTCCTGAAGGCCAGATATTTTGTGAAGCAGCAGCTTTAAGGATACTGCTGGCAGTGCAATATGCCTCTGTCTCCATCTCTGGGATTCATAAGGATTCAGCATTTCCCACTGCCAGGGAGTGCCTTTCTGCTCTACAGAAAGAAGCAAGGCTGTCACTGCTGCACCTGACAGGAGCTCTGATTGTGGCTGTCTGCTCTGTGCCAGGCTATGGAGAGGGAGCAGGAGCAGAGCTTTCTGTGCCTTCATGCACAGCCTTTCCAGAAATAGCTGCACTGCCTGTCACCAGGACACAGACACGAGCACAGGGAAAGGCTTGGATAACCAGGGCTGAAGGGCTCGGGCTTCATTCACTCCTGTCACTGATGGCACCAAGGGAAACAGTCTGGTTTGTCCTTCAGATCCTAGATTGTGCTCCAGGACAAATACAATCAGGAAAAAAAATTGTAGTTCACTTCTGCTTTGATCACACTTAATCAGAGCAGTGAGAGTGGTAGCTGTGCCAGATGCTCTGGGAAGGAATTGATGTTGTAAACCACGCTGCCCTTCTAGAGGGTTTGGACAGATCTGGATCTTAGAGAATCATTTCCCTGGACTGTCATGGACTTTCAACAAAATGAGTTGAACTGTCGTGCTAATGAACATGCAGCTCAGTTTTGGGAATGTAAATCAGCTGGCAAAACACCTGCCAAATCAAGTGTCTTATCCTAACGTAATGGGTGACTAAATACACATTCCCATGCTGGAGATTTAAATAATCCTTCAGAGCACCGTGAGAGTACCAGAGGCTTTGGCAGACAGAGGAAAACCTACGAAAGAGGATGAACAAGCTGCAGAGACTGGTAAAACATCTACTTTACTATTCTTATTGGCAGATTTTTTTTAATTTGAATTTTTATAAGGCTGTGTAAGTACTGTCAGGTTTGCATAGAATTATTTTTCCAGCTCATCACAGTCCTTGGGATAAAGCTGACAGACTAAGGGCTCTCCTGGCTCAGCTGCACACCACCACGGTGGCTGGGAGAACACTGCAGGAGCCGGGCGTTACAGAGGGCTTGGGAAGGTCACTCTGTAAATGCTGCTCAGCTCTGAGCACAGAGCTGGCCCTGAAGGGAGAAAGAAACCATCCTGCTTTAGCTCATGGCCACAAAAGAGCTCTGTGACACACGACTTGATAGAGGGTGTATTCTGTAATGAAAGCAGGGGATTGAGCAGGATGGTATATTCCTAGACATTGTAAATGAAAAAGAAATGTGCTGTTTCAGGGACAGAAAACTCTCTCACCTGGAGAACGAGGATAATGAGGAATAGCAGAGATATGAGGTGCCCAATCCTTAGCTCAGCTCTGGGTAACAGCACAGGGAAGTGGTGTAGCCATGGAAAGTGCAAGCGAAATGTGTCTGCTGCTAGCTGGGACAGGAGAGCTCAGCCTCCTCTTGCTGCAGGCTTGGAATAGTCTGGCTTTATTTTTGTCCTGGAGGACATCATGTCTGGGACTGGTATGGAAGTTATTTAGACGAAAACACTTTGAGGAAAGGGAAAGAATCCAAAATTATTTGAATTTGTGGGTTTAGAGCTATTGTGAGACTAGACCAAAATTTCCTTTCCTTTGGTGGATGTCTCTTTTAGAAGAAACTGAGCAGGTAAAGCAAAAAGAGGTCCTCAGCTTTGGGTTATTTAAGTTCCCAGGGTCACTGGGGTCATATTCATGTAGCAAAACACAATTTGGCCTGAGGTGCCCTGCACTGGCTGGCAAACAGCCGAGCCTGAGCATGGGCTCTTTATGTGACACTGGAGCTTTCCCAGTGGGAGAGGTTTTCAAGCAGGGGGCTGGCAAAGGCCATCCTGGCCTTGGGCCACCCTGAACATTGTGCAGGAGGTGTCAGGCTAAAGACCAGGGACCCCAGCATGCTCAGAGTGGTGTTGAGATGTGGAACAGAACTCCCAGTCCCAAAAATCCCACAGGGCACATCTTGCCTGTCACAGGATTTTGCCTGCAGATGGGGAAACCAAAGGCACAGGCACAAAATAGTGGCAAAAAGCTGTCTGGTTTTATTGTCAGCCTGCCAGTGAGCTGTCAGCACTGAGCTGGGCCAGCCAGGACAGCTTGTTCTGCAGCCTTCAAAAAGTCAAGAGCCCTGACTTTTATACCAGCACGGATCCTGTGATGCCACACGAGGCAGCTCCTTCCCCTGCTGTGCCTCCCCAGGCTCAGCAGTGCTGTCCCTGGGCAATGTGAGCAAGTGGCAATACTCACACGTGAAGGAATGTCCCCAGGGAGACCTGAACATGGCATGGGAACCCCCTGTCTGCCACGTTTCACCTGTCTCATAATGCTGAATGCACAATTACAGGCTGCTAAACAAGTGCAGCATCACAGGAAAGACACTGTAATCTAAAATATGTGTTATTATCATGAAGGCATGGAAATAACAGCACACCAAGGAATCCCAAAAGCACTGGGTACACATGGCCATGGGAAAATCCCCCAGCTCAGTGTCTCAATGTCTTTGAGTCAGTTTATTCTGCACAAGGAAGCCATCCACTGTCTGCCCCTTCCTTCAGCTTCAGAACAAGATCCTGATCCTGACCATTTGTGCTGCTGGCATTGGAGGCACGTTCCAGTATGGCTACAACATCTCCATCATCAATGCCCCGGCCTCAGTAAGTACTGCTGCCCCGAGTGCCTGCCCTGGCAGGCCCTGGGGACTGGGGGTGCCCCTGGAAATCTGCAGGCTGCTGCTGCTGCTGGGGGACAGAAAACAAGGATGTGCTGTTCCCTCTGCGTAATTCACATCCAGAGCACAGGACTTTGTTGTCAAAAGCCACACTTGAGCAGGACCTAGTGTCACAAGAATTTATTCAAAGCTTTGTTTCAGCTGCTTTAGGAAAATTGAATTCTAGAATATGCCAACCTGCATCCTTTGAAGTTGGTTTTTGCCCTTAGGTTGAAAGGGAGACCCATGAAATCAATTTTTAAATTGTCAAAAATAACCACATAGAGATATAAACCAACTGCAAGTTTTCAACAGCAACAGTTTTATACCCTACACTCTTTGCTAAAAACACATCTAAGAACGGGAGGAGACTGGAAGCATAAACACAGAACAAATAGATACCTTAACAAGGGAGCCCTTCTCCGTGTCCTTCCCTCTCTGGGGGCTCTGCAGCTCTGTCCTTCTCTCTCAGTACATCCAGGTGTTCATGAACACGACCTGGCTGGAGCGCAGGGGCGTTCCCCTGCAGAGCAACGTGGTCCTGCTGCTCTGGTCCTTCACGGTCTCTGCCTTCCCTCTGGGAGGCCTCACTGGGGCCGTGGCTGCTGGGCCCATGGCCATCATGCTGGGCAGGTAAGAGGTGCTGGAATTAAACTTAACCTTTGCAGCTCCCCTTAGTCCAAGAGGAATTGGGATTCCTACAGCACAATACCCACCATGGTTAAAAATATTGAATATATATTGAATATCTCAAGGCTCATTGGGGAATTGTTTTTTCCCCACATTACCTTCTCATCACATTCCAGCCCAGCTGAGGTGCTGCAAGGATTTCAGCTCAACTCCTTACCACAGTACCCACTTACATAATCTCTGTCATTTTTGTGCCTAGTTTTCTGCTATTCTTTTAAATGGGAAATCATAATGGATGATAGAATAATGGTATGATATCATAATGGATGATGTCATAATGATTATCATAAAGATAATGGATCAGACTAAGGATTTTTCTTCAAACTAAACTGTGGGAATGACACTAGAAAACAAGAGGATGCTTACAAAGAGCAGTAGGTGTATCCCAGCTCCTCATGTCTCACAGGCTGTATATCCACATTTTGGGCTGAAATATTTCAGGAAGTATTCATTAAGTCTCCACAGTGGGATTTTTCCTCTCTGCTTGAGTCTCTGAAAAGTATTTGTCTTACCTCATGCATCTTTCATACACAGCTCTATCCCCAGCTCTCTTCAGAAAAAAAACCAAAAAAACCCCCAAAAACCAAAAGTAAACCAACCAGTGTTACCAACATAAACTACATAAACTTATAAGAAATTAGATTTTGCCTCCCTGTCTCTTGACCCCAAGGTTTTCCTTTATCTGCTGTCACTTTGGTTTGCTCCTCTTGTATGATGGTGACCCCATTATGGTTTGAGGTCCCATGACTTACTAGTTTCATGGTTATAAAGACCTGAAAGGATATGGCTGCCTTAATCCATTAACACTTTTGAGATTTCACCCTGTCCTACTTTGGAATAAAATCATATTCCATCATAAATAAGAGAAACAAGGACTGACTGGTAAGGCAGTGAGCAGGGACTAGAGAGGATTTCTGGCAATATTAACAGTATGGGTCAATAGAGCTCTTTTTTCCCCTGGTTTTCAGCAGAAATTCCTCCTGGGACACATGAAAACTTCCTGACAAAGTTTCACAACGATTACACTATTACATGAAAAACGCCTGTTTCAACAAATTAACACTTCCAGACCAAAATGCACACGGCTCGCTGAGGGAATGTTCCTCCCCATTTAGTGGGAACTGTGTGTGGGAACAGGAGCCCTGGAGCTGGGGGAGAGCCTGGTGGTGGCCTCAGAGAGCCAAATAAGAGAAACAAAGACTGACTGGTAAGGCAGTGAGCAGGGACTAGAGAGGATTTCTGGCAATATTAACAGTATGGGTCAATAGAGCTCTTTTTTCCCCTGGTTTTCAGCAGAAATTCCTCCTGGGACACATGAAAACTTCCTGACAAAGTTTCACAACGATTACACTATTACATGAAAAACGCCTGTTTCAACAAATTAACACTTCCAGACCAAAATGCACACGGCTCGCTGAGGGAATGTTCCTCCCCATTTAGTGGGAACTGTGTGTGGGAACAGGAGCCCTGGAGCTGGGGGAGAGCCTGGTGGTGGCCTCAGAGAGCCCTGCAGGGACACCGGGGTGGCACGGGGACACTCCTGCGGGGCTGGGCTCACCAGGAGGCTCTGGGCTCACCAGGAGGCTCTGGGCTGGGGCTGCAGCTGCGTGGGAAGGGGTTTGTGCCAGAGCTGAGCCTGGCACACGTGTGCTCACAGCTCTTCTCTCTCAAAGGAAGATGTCCCTGCTGCTGAACAACGGCTTCGTGATCATAGCTGCAGCCCTGTCCGGGTGCAGCCGAATGGCCAAATCCTTTGAGATGATCATGCTCAGCAGGTTTTTTACTGGCGTGAATGCAGGTATGGCAACATGAGAGAGGTGAAAAATGCCAATCACTTGTTTTTAAAAATTTAGAAGTTTAATAGTAATTGAATGATTATAAAAATAGTAATATAATTAGAGTAATAAAATTTGGATAATTAGGATTAGGACAATATGAGACAATAAAAACAAAGAGTTATGGACAGTCTGGGTACCTCTTTCTGAGCAAAATAAGCCCAAAAAAGGACCCATATTAACATAGGATTAACCCTTAAAAACAACTGCCTTTTGCATATTGTTACATCTCATACATGATACATAAATTCTATGCAAACAAAAGATTCTGTCTGGTCAGTGTCACCTTCTTCCTCTGAATCCTGACAACATCTTCAGGGCTGAGGGAGGCAGGAAGAAGTTTGTTTCTTCTTATAAGGGAGCAATAAATTCTTTTTCTCTGAAAGATTTAGGTGTCCTGTGGCTGCTATCTCAGTGTGAGTCCTTTCTTTAAAAAAGTATATTACATAGCATAGTTTCTATTTTAACATTATGTTATAACCTAAAACTATATTTAAAAAAAAGGACCCATATTAACATAGGATTAACCCTTAAAAACAACTGCCTTTTGCATATTGTTACATCTCATACATGATACATAAATTCTATGCAAACAAAAGATTCTGTCTGGTCAGTGTCACCTTCTTCCTCTGAATCCTGACAACATCTTCAGGGCTGAGGGAGGCAGGAAGAAGTTCGTTTCTTCTGAAAAGGGAGCAATCAATTCTTTTCCTCTGAAAGATTTAGGTGTCCCGTGGCTGCTATGTCAGTGTGAATCCTTTCTTTAAAAAAGTATATTACATAGCATAGTTTCTATTTTAACATTATGTTATAACCTAAAACTATATTTAACACACTACTTAAGAAAATTAATACAGCATAACTTTCTAACATAACACATATAATATTCTTTTTAATATTTGTGAAAAGCCAATCATAAATACTCATTTTTCACAAAAAATATAGAAAGTGAAGGTGGTAATGATTAGACAAAAATTAAGTCAGAATGATCTAGGATATTAAAGCAATTAATCCCTTAGGATGACCAGACATATGTAAGTGAATTAAGAAGTTGTATATACAGATTTTATACTTTGCTTCTAAGGGCTTTCTTTTAAAGCATACACAGGCAGGGGGCTTTTGTGTACCACACATAAGCATCTCTGTGCACGGGGAAAATTTGAGCTGAAAAAGGATCCCTATCTGCTTGTAAGAATGTCAGTCACTCACCAGCATGAGCCCCAACACAAAAGCTTTTGTGGAAGTTCATCCCAGGAAATGATCAGTATAAGGGACTTAAAATATGATAGTCCCCTCAAAAGGGGAAAGTCGAGGGAACCATAGCATATAACCTTGGATTTGGTGCTGAAAAGACCATAGGGCTGAGGCCCTGACAGGTCTCAGTTTCATTGTCCACTGCTACTGATGGATATTGAGATGTGTGTTTAGTTACACAAGGACCGGGTGAAATGGAAGGTTTGGTGAATAACAAGCACTGGTAGATTACTTTTCACACGGCCTGCAATGGAAGAGTGCAGCTGGCAACCTCGAGAGGTGCTGCCTCCATTTATTCTTGTCTCTCTGCCCACAAGCTGAGGTCAGCATTGTCTGCCCTGCCCAGGTGTGAGCATGAACATTCAGCCCATGTACCTGGCAGAGAGTGCCCCAAAGAAGCTCAGAGGAGCTGTGGCCTTGACCTCTGCATCGTTTACAGCCCTGGGGCTGGTGCTGGGGCAGGTTGTTGGACTCAGGTAAGGTGAAGCAAGCAGCCCTTCCCTTCCCTTCCCTTCCCTTCCCTTTTGAGATGATCATGCTCAGCAGGTTTTTTACTGGCGTGAATGCAGGTATGGCAACATGAGAGAGGTGAAAAATGCCAATCACTTGTTTTTAAAAATTTAGAAGTTTAATAGTAATTGAATGATTATAAAAATAGTAATATAATTAGAGTAATAAAATTTGGATAATTAGGATTAGGACAATATGAGACAATAAAAACAAAGAGTTATGGACAGTCTGGGTACCTCTTTCTGAGCAAAATAAGCCCAAAAAAGGACCCATATTAACATAGGATTAACCCTTAAAAACAACTGCCTGTTGCATATTGTTACATCTCATACATGATACATAAATTCTATGCAAACAAAAGATTCTGTCTGGTCAGTGTCACCTTCTTCCTCTGAATCCTGATGGGATCTTCAGGGCTGAGAGAGGCAGGAAGAAGTTTGTTTCTTCTTATAAGGGAGCAATAAATTCTTTTTCTCTGAAAGATTTAGGTGTCCTGTGGCTGCTATCTCAGTGTGAGTCCTTTCTTTAAAAAAGTATATTACATAGCATAGTTTCTATTTTAACATTATGTTATAACTTAAAACTATATTTAACACACTACTTAATAAAATTAATACAGCATAACTTTCTAACCTAACACATATAATATTCATTTTAATATTTGCTAAAAGCCAATCACAAAATATGCATTTTTCACAAAAAATATAGAAGGTGAAGGTGGTAACAATTAGAAAAAAATTAAGTCGGAATGATCCAGGATATAAAGGAATTAATCCTTTAGGATGACCAGACATATGTAAGTGAATTAAGAAGTTGTATATACAGATTTTATACTTTGCTTCTAAGGGCTTTCTTTTAAAGCATACACAGGCAGGGGGCTTTTGTGTACCACACATAAGCATCTCTGTGCACGGGGAAAATTTGAGCTGAAAAAGGATCCCTATCTGCTTGTAAGAATGTCAGTCACTCACCAGCATGAGCACCAACACAAAAGCTTTTGTGGAAGTTCATCCCAGGAAATGATCAGTATAAGGGACTTAAAATATGATAGTCCCCTCAAAAGGGGAAAGTCGAGGGAACCATAGCATATAACCTTGGATTTGGTGCTGAAAAGACCATAGGGCTGAGGCCCTGACAGGTCTCAGTTTCATTGTCCACTGCTACTGATGGATATTGAGATGTGTGTTTAGTTACACAAGGACGGGGTGAAATGGAAGGTTTGGTGAATAACAAGCACTGGTAGATTACTTTTCACACGGCCTGCAATGGAAGAGTGCAGCTGGCAACCTCGAGAGGTGCTGCCTCCATTTATTCTTGTCTCTCTGCCCACAAGCTGAGGTCAGCATTGTCTGCCCTGCCCAGGTGTGAGCATGAACATTCAGCCCATGTACCTGGCAGAGAGTGCCCCAAAGAAGCTCAGAGGAGCTGTGGCCTTGACCTCTGCATCGTTTACAGCCCTGGGGCTGGTGCTGGGGCAGGTTGTTGGACTCAGGTAAGGTGAAGCAAGCAGCCCTTCCCTTCCCTTCCCTTCCCTTCCCTTCCCTTCCCTTCCCTTCCCTTCTTCCCCCCACATTTGCCAGGTTGTAAAAATCCTGTGTAAATCTGTGTTTGTTTTTCTCTAGGGAGCTCCTAGGAGGGGAGGAGAGCTGGCCATTCCTTTTAGCAAGCAATGTGGTTCCTGCCCTGATCCAGCTCACAGCTCTGCCGTGGTTCCCTGAAAGCCCCAGATATCTCTTGATTGACCGTGGGGACAAAGAATCCTGCATCTCTGGTGAGTTTAGGGGGACTGTTAGCTCGTGGGAACATGTGAGACTTGGGCCCCAACATTTTTGGAATGGTGTCACAAATTTTACATGTAGGAAGTTTCATATCAAATAGTAAACATGATCACTTCCTCCTTCCAAACGAAAGAACATTCTAAAATCTTAAATATATTTGATCTATTGAGGGAATTGAAAGGCATCTTCCTACAACAGGCTTACTTGCTACAGTAATAAGGTCAAAAGGTAAGACTTGTGCTCACAACGGCAAAGATGTTTTGTAACTATGAAGTGAAATAAATGCTGGTTGAAGAGCTCAGGATCAAAGCTGAAGCCAATTCATATTAAAGGATTTACTTAGATTTGTGGCATACAAATCCTCATATGCAGAGTGGCTGGAGTTATTTGTGGGAAATATGTGCTGTGTACCAAGAACATCTTAATTGCCTGCATTCCCCAGGGAAGGCACTGGAGGTCTGAGCCAGAAGCATGGCTGCTAAATGGCACTGCTGGGAAATGCTCAGTTGTCAAACAGTGGTGAGGGATTTGCACTCCTTTTCTCCCAAATCTTTCAAGTGGCTGCACCACAGCTGATGAACCTGTGAAGGTCACAGCGTGACCACAGGCTCTGCCCTGCAGCTTTCTGCTGCTCCACCCCTCACCCTGCAGGACTAAGAGGTTGCCTTGTCCTTGCAGCACTGCAGAAGCTCAGAGGCACCAGCGACCTGAGTGCAGAGCTGGAGGAGATGCTGGCCGAGCAGGCTGCAGTGGCAGGCCAGAGAGCGAAGAGCCCGTGGGAGCTGCTGCAGAGCGCAGCGCTGCGGCGGCAGCTGGCCAGCGTCGTGGTGCTGAGCAGCGCCATGCAGCTCTGCGGCAACGACTCGGTGAGCAGCCCCTGTCCTGGGAGCTCCTGGCAGCAGCCTTCTGGCACCAGGAGAGGAATGAATAGTGTCTCTGTGCCTGTGGAGATCTCCACGTGGCAGGTGTTTGGTTCCCAAAATACACCCGGGCATTATGGGAAGATTCAGAAGGATGCTGTCAAAATAGCCTGAGTGACAGTGCATTGGTCACTCTGCATGGTCCTACAGGAAAAACAATGGGATGTATTCTTAGATGTCATTCCTTACTGCTTTCTCCTTTCCTCTCTTCACAGATGTATTTTTATGCAGCTTATGTGTTCCAAGAGGCTGGAATTCCTGAGGACAAAATCCCCTATGTTGTAATCGGCACGGGAAGCTGTGAGCTGATCACATCTGTCACTTGTGTGAGACTCTCGGTGCACTCTGGTGGCATGCAGCCTCTGCTGGCAGGGAGGAGGCTGTTAATTACAAACTTGGGGTTTACATTGCTCTTCATGCCAAGGGAGCCCTTTGGGCACAGGAGCCAGGCTGGCTGTCAGCTCCCCCAGCCAGAGGGGTTAATGCAGAGGTGTTTGGTCAGACATTGCACTGCCATCACGGTTTGAAATCTCTAAAAAGTGTAACTCTCTTGCTCTGTGGTCATATGGATGGTGGCAGAGTTTAGGTGCAGCTGGGACAATCTCATCTCCCCTGAACACCCTTCTTCCTTACTCCTGCCACCAGAACTTTCTTTTGAGGTTTTTTTTTTGCTATGAAGCAGACAACATCCTGAAAGTTATTGTAGAGCGAACCAGGCATGGAGTATTGAAAGGTAAAGAGGAAAAAGGCAGGAAGTATAAACCCAGGTTAAATATCTTGCTTTATTTCCCTGTGTTACTTGTGCAGAACATGATCATAGACTATGCTGGTCGGAGGCCACTGCTGCTGGGGGGATACATCTTCATGGCAGGATGGGCCATTGTCTTCATGGTCGCTCTGAGCCAGCAGGTAACAAACTTTACTGAGTTATTTAGGTGGAACGGAGTTGGGCTTTGCCTTTTATATGACTGGGGTGTTCAGTGGTGGCAAATAAGTGCCCTCACTGGTTTTCCATTGGTCTCTGTGGCTGTAGACTCAGATTAGCTGGATGCCTTATCTCAGCATGGCCTGCATTTTCGCCTATATCCTGAGCTTTGGAATCGGACCAGGTCAGTTCCCTCAGTGTTTTCACTGAAACTTTTGGGTACTGCAGGGGTTTGCAGATGTGTGCAGGCATCTTATGGAAACTCTCAGACCCTCTTTAGCTGCAGCAGACTCCAAGGAATGAGGCAGGTTCTGCCAGTGCTGCTTGGCTGTGTCACAGGGGTTTGGTGCCCCTGGTCAGTCAGTGCTGTGCAGGGCCAGGCTGTGCCCGTTTCTCTCTGTGCCACATTCCCCCTGACAGTCATCCTGGCTAAGAGGCCAAGGCACTTGGAAGTGATTTTTGGCTTAAATAGATGACAAGCTTTTGATTTGCTGCCCAGTCCATTAGGTCTGCAAACCAGAATTTCTAATGCTTCACTTTAATCCTAGAAATTGTTGGCTATGCCATCTGATTATTTTCTTGCAGACACATGGAAGCACAATTTCCACGTCTATCTGTTAGTCTATTGATATGCCCTTCTGTGGCAGAATACACTGGTTTCTGGGGTGGGAAGGCAATACACAGGATGTTGTGGATGTTTGCATGGTGAATGTAGAGATGTGAGACTCTGTTTGCTCACACGAGTTTGAAGGAAGGCACATAAGAATAGAACCAAGCTGCCAGTGTCACATGCCACACAAGTTGGCAATACTTTCTTGTCCCAGTCCCTACAGTGCCATGGAGTTGAATTAATTATAAGCCTTTCTCACAGTTGGGTCCTGGTAAGAATAATGTGGATTACAAAATCTTTCCTGGCAGATCATTCTAACATGAGAAAGTTTGAATAATTACCCAGTCCCTTAATATTTAACCTAAAATTTACCTCTTCATGTTGGGTTTTCTTGTTAAGATGTGTTCTCTTGTTTTTAATGCAATGTCAACAACATTATTAACTTTGTTGCCGTTTCTTTTTCCAGCTGGTGTAACAGGAGTTCTGCCCACAGAGGTTTTTGATCAAATGTCCCGACCAGCTGCTTACATGATCTGTGGCTCCCTGCTCTGGTTCAACCTGTTCCGGGTGGGAACAGCCTTTCCATTCATTGTGGTGCGTTCCCAAAGCAAAGCAGCTCTTTAGTGCTCTGTGCAAGAGAGAGGCTCTGCCAGTGACCAGGAAAAGAGAATATTGCCAGCAGCAAGATAGCACTTTGAAAAGTATCTTTGTGAGGACAGTGGCCCCAATTCCTTTAAAGCAAACTTTCTGGTGTTCCCTTTGGTGATTTCTGATTTGAGGTTGGGAGTGGAATCATCTGGGGGATGGATGGTCAACATTCCTTGTCTGGGCTCAGTTGAGAACAGCTGGAACTGAAGGTGTGATGTAATTTCCCTTTGCCAGACCCTGGCTCTATTCCCTAAGATGATTCCTGAAGCAAAAGGGAGCAGAACTCCACAATACACATTCCTGTCTTATTTCCTACTGAGGGCTCCCATGTTATACAATCATATATAGAGAGAAAGACAGAAAAAGACTTTTTAAAATACTGTTCTTGCTATGTCAAAATTCCCAGTCTATGCTGGGGAGCATCCAGGCACGTGAGGCTCTCACCAGGATTCACTGAAACACTCCCTGGGTGACTTTAGCCCATGCAGGAAGAGGGATTAGTGGCCTTTTTGTCATCATCCAGAATGTCACCAACGCTGTCTTGTCTTTTCCTCCTCCTCAGAAAAGTCTAGCACATTTCTGCTACATCCCATTCCTTGTGGTCTGTGTCTGCACTGCCCTCTACGTTTGGTTTTTCCTTCCTGAGACAAAGGGAAAATCCTTCCTGGAAATCTCAGAGGAGTTCAGGAAACGGAACTTCAAAGCCAAGACCCGTGGAGGTTTCTATAAAGGCCCTGAGGAGATCAAAACCACCACGTTGTAGCAGAAGAAAGGAAGATGATATCTGGGGGGATCCTGCAGTGAATTCAGCAGTGCTATGTGCCCTTGCAGGGACACAAAGAGAGAAGTTAGTGTCAATATATTATTCTTGGGTTCTTAAGTTCACCTTGAAAATATAAACTTGAACTGATAAATCCAAGCAAAAGTTCAATAATCTGTTCTCAGCTTTTAGTACTGAGTAACACATGCATATTTTAGAATGCATATCTGAGAGTGACAGAATGATGCCTTATTCTCTTATCATCATACAACACCATGTAATGCTTTAGAAAATTTCTTCAGAATTTCTCCAAACAGTAACTTCCATCTCAGGAGTCCTTCTTTCCTTGCCCCTGAATCTGGGCTTTCTAACACAGAAATTAATGCGATTAAAGTCTGTTTTCAGACACCAGATGAAATTTTCAGTACCTTGTCTTGGTGCTCCCGTTGTTTCTGTTATTAAGTGATTTCAAATAGACCCCTGCTTGTTAAGCAATAGTGAGCAGTTAATTATTTTCAGCTGTAAAAACATGTGACAGATGGATTAGAAAGAAAGCCTCTAGTACTTGCTAAGTGGCTTATTATACAACAGACTTTTGGGCACTGTTTTGCAGACTATTTATTCTGGACTGGTTTTCTTCATGGCTTGTTTGCTGTCATCCAGTCCTGTGTTGTGAAGCACAAGTGATTCTCTGGTGCAGTTTGCTCTGCTCCCAAGGACACTGCTGGTGCATGCTGTGGGGCTCTGCACCTGTGCTCTGCTGAGGTTAAAGGTGCAGAGGAGCTGCCGTGGCAGCAGCTGCAGGCCACAGCTCAGTGTTCTCTGCAGCATGTCCGTGCTGCCTCTGTAGAGACATTGGCAAAGACCCAGATGTGAGAGTGATTCTTTTTGGTTGACCTGATACAGAACACGGCAACTCCTCACTGAACGTGAACTTTCACAGGCATTGGCCTGACTGTTAAGTTTCTCCCAGTTTCTTCTCAAAGTCATGATCAAGCCACTTCTTTTCTCTTGACTTTGTATGAAAGGCACAGCGCTGCTCATGTTTACAACAAAGAAGAACACACACATTTTCAAAATAAGTAGGTAGAGTCTCTTTCAGTGTATTTTGAAACTACATTTTAAAGAATAATGCAGCATTTTTGAATAAAAAGACTGCACAAATTTCTGGAGTGTATTAGTGTCATGTTGGGCATGAGTGGAGCAGCATATCTATTTCTCAAAAGAGGAGTCTGTCTTTCTTTACCCAAAGTTTATAACATATGAAAAATAAAAGTAAACTTTTTTCCTTTGTGGTTGGTGCTATTTTAGAAGTCATTAATATATAGACATGGGAAAGAGCAGCTACCTCTGCTCTTGGAAAACACTGAGATTTTGAAGCATGCAGGATTTTGAGACAAGACAATCAAGAGCAGGACTCCCTAGAACTGGGAACTGAAGAGGTACTTTACATTGCTATAGTTTGGAGAGAGCAGTGAGGAGCAGATGGAAAGAGTGAAAAACAAAGTGAAAGCAAAATTGCCACTACCATCATGATGGTGGCAAAATATTCTGTAGTTCCTTTGTGAGGACCAGAGGAAGGACAAAAGTGGAACACAAAAGTGGAGACAAAAGTGGAGCACAGAGTGAAGAAGGGAAGTGGGTCAGTGGGGAGCATGCAGGGGAGGAAGCAGGGATGTCTTGTGATGAATGCCCCAAAATGTGAGGACACGAGGCTTGAAGGATTTTTCATAAAATATCATGGCTACAGGGATGGACTGAGGAGACTGCCTGGGCAGAGGGAGAGGCCTGGAGCACACAGATCAGAGAAGACAGAAGCCCTCCAGTGTCCAGAGGTGCTCCCCTTGGCCACTTCTGTTGCCACTCCCATGAGTCAGGATGTGCCTTTTCCTAGAGCCCTGCAAGGGCAGAGCCATCTGCACCTGGCAGTATGAAACAGGCTTGGGCAGAAATTATACACATTTACACCTTTACCTGACTTCCTGACTTTTAGAGCCAGTCCTGTGAGTACCTCTGGCAGAAAACATTAATTCCAACTTCCAGCACTTTTTTCTGACTGTGGCCTGGAATCAGGGGTCTATAAACTGATTAAGCAAACACAAACAGTGGTTACATTTCACTTGGTCTAAGTTGTTAAATTTTAATTGAAGCGTTTAACAAGTTGGTTAATTGATACTGAATTAAAACACCTTCAACTGAGAAATCTATGACACTTGTTCACATTTTCTTATATAACGCGTTAGGCAAAACCACATTTTGAAGTGATCCTCAGAGACTCACAGTTGATATTACTGTTTGCAAATCAAATAATTGTGCATCAATTGTTGGATTGATTAATAACCATCAACACTAGGGAAAACTAGTACTGCTGCTGTCCTCAAGCACTGCTCCCCTGCACAAGCCAGCTCTCACTTACAACCAGCTGGTGTTGGGGTTCTTCCAAAGAAACAGCATCCTAGCCTGGGGAACCACCAAGGGCAGCCACTCTTCAGGAGAAGGAATTCCCCCCTAAGCTGTTTGAATAACTTGCAAAAGCCTTTTAACAGAATTATCTTGGACACTGCCCTTCAAAAATTATGGATAAAACTAAAGATTTTGCAGTCAGGATTTAAAACTGACATTGAACTTCCCTAGCATCTGCCATATATTATAGGATACAGAGCTGAACTCTCAGCCAATGACCTCTACTCTTTAGGAGTCAGTTGGTCAGTGAGCTGGTCACAGCCGGGTGCACAGGCATTGTCTGTCCTGGCCAAGTAGGGCTGGAAAAGGCTTTTCTGGGCTGAGGCTCAAGGTAGCAGTCAGGAGCTTTCCCTTTGGGTGTGATCACTGATTACCCAGCCTGTGACCTGGGGAGTCCAAGCCAGCCCGCTCCAGTTTGCACCAGTCCTGGGACTTTGACTTCCATCGCTGCTTTCCTCCTTGTCCTTTGCTCGTCTCCCACAGCTCCTGCTGTCCCCAGCTGTCCCCAGCTGCACACAGCTCACCAGCCATGCTCAGCTGCATCACTAACCCACACAACAACGAAAAACCACAGCAAAAACTTCATGAAAACCAAAGGGAGCGCTAACACCGCAAAAGAACAAAATCGTTGCAGTAAGGTAGAAAAATCACAGAGAAAGGCTTCATGAAATCAAGCCTGCTCTCCTGGAATCAGTGGCTGGCCTTGTCAAAGCCAGCATTTTGCAGATTGTGAAAGCAATCTTGTTGTGAGTAATTGGTTATTAAAAAAAATAACCTACACCTGCATAAAAAGTTTTTGCACCGTTAGAAAAATGAAAATCATCTTTCACAAACAACTGTCCCTGCAGGTAGACATCAAGAGTTTGAGTGACCAATAAATAGAGAATAACAACTTGTTACTAACCAATAAAGTAATTGGCAAGAAAATTACTAACCAGTTGGAGTCCCACATGAGGTCTGTAAAACTGTATGAAAAGGAGTTATGTGAATAAAGAATGGCCTTTTTCTACCATGAAGTCCTGTGTGATTTATTCCCATACAAACTGACATGTTGAAATATTATCTCAGGCTCCTCTTTCTCCATATAAAAAGGATCTTTTTCCACAGTAGCCAAAGAAAGCATCAGGAAAGACCCAGGCTGCAAGTGGGGATGACTACCTTTGCATGCAAGTTGGTGTGAAGGGGTTTGATGCCTGTTCAAGCAATGACATTCCCCTGATTAGAAATTGGCTTGTAAATGCTTGGCAGTCATTGTTTGAATATGAAATATTCCAGGCATAGAGGTGCAGCATCACTCTCCTGTTGCTGGCCAGAATATCCCCAGACACAGGGAGCAGTGGCAGTGGGAAGGGTTGAGGTGCCTCTACTGCAGCTCTGTATCCTTACACCTCCTATCAGAGAGTTCTAAGAAAAGGTGAATAAACTGTAAAAGCAGGAATGCCCTTTAATCCCCAAATGTTTATCTAGTCTCAGCCAAGTCACTGAGCAAAATATTCATTTAGGTGAGAAAGCAAGTGGGAAAGGAGGAGGAGAAAGGACAAATAGATGGAATTGTTCACAAAATGCTTTTGGCCATTGCACTATGCTCCCACAACTGTGACAGTGCAGATTAAGATGGCCAAAGCTGAAGGCTGAAGCACTGAAGTGTGTAACTGGATTCTGGAAGGCATCTGTGAGCTTTGCCTCTACTCAGCATTCTCACTGTCCTGTGCTGCAGTAGCTGTGCTTTTCTGTTGCTCCTTGGTCTCAAGGAGGCAGCTGTGTGGCATTGCTCAAATTGTTAGAGCTCCCAAGGAAAACAGCACATTTTGAAGCATGTCTGCATAGCTGAACCAGTTTCTTTGCTGTATTTTATTTCCTGCAAGAAAATGAGCTACAACCTTTTTCTCCTGGCTTTTGTCCTGGGCATGACTGGAACCTTCCACTATGGATTGCAGGTCTCCATTATCAATTCTCCTGCTGAGGTAAGCATGGAAAGCTCAAAGAGTGATCTACCAGGGTTTCACTGTTCTCAGGCATTCATACCTCTATATGCAATAGTTAACTTTTTACTTGTGCTTTGAAAATTAAAAAGAATTGTGGTTTCTTAGTTCTAAGAGTAGCTGCTACTGCTCTTGTGTTTCATGAGGTTTGAACTTCTGTCTGATGTGGCAGCTGGGAAAGGGAAGGATGAATAACATCCATAAAGTCAGCCATTTCCCCCTTCTGTGTGGAATTGCTCTCGGGGCATTCTCCTCTCCCCATTGCTGGGGAGTTCCTTGCATCATGTGCTTGAGCACCCAGACTATTTGCAAGTGGTTGTAAGGTGAAATAGGGCAGGGAAGGACTGTAGCTCTGGAGCTGAGGTCAGCACTGCTACCTGTAGCTGGAAAAGGAAAACTGGGGATGGTGTTTGTCATCCTGAATGATACCAAGGACACTGAGCTCACACTATCACCACAGACAAGTGGGAATGGCAGGGAAAGATCAGGGAGAGAAAAAGTCAGGGTTTAGCACAGAAACAGAGACCTACCATTCTCTTACTGGCCCTCACAGTTGATATTTAATATTGATATATTGGATCTCATTGCTAAAACATCAGCTCCAGGCATAGTAATGGCAAAATTCCCATTGGGGCTAAGGTTTCAACCAAGGTTATTGACAGAAATCATCAAAAAGACCGATAAGTAGGTAAGAGAATTGAAAAAGCAGTGCAATTATGCAAAACCATGTTGACTGAGTCCACTGTTTTGTTTAACCTACCATTTATGAGTAAAACTGGCACTCACAGTTGATATTTAATATTGATATATTGGATCTCATTGCTAAAACATCAGCTCCAGGCATAGTAATGGCAAAATTCCCATTGGGGCTAAGGTTTCAACCAAGGTTATTGACAGAAATCATCAAAAAGACCGATAAGTAGGTAAGAGAATTGAAAAAGCAGTGCAATTATGCAAAACCATGTTGACTGAGTCCACTGTTTTGTTTTTTTCTTTTAAAGTACATCCAAAGTTTCATCCATGACACCTGGCTGAAGAGATATGGCTCCTCTCCCAGCCACAGAAATGTATCAAAAAGACCGATAAGTAGGTAAGAGAATTGAAAAAGCAGTGCAATTATGCAAAACCATGTTGACTGAGTCCACTGTTTTGTTTTTTTCTTTTAAAGTACATCCAAAGTTTCATCCATGACACCTGGCTGAAGAGATATGGCTCCTCTCCCAGTGCAGACATGGTCACTTTGATGTGGTCCCTCATTGTGTCCATCTACAGCATCGGGGGGCTCCTGGGCTCCTCCTCTGCTGGGTACCTGTGTGTCCGGTTTGGGAGGTAGGAGCAGTGCTTACACCAGAACTTCTGCCTGCACCCACTGCTGCACACAAATCAGCTGTGTCTCGGGAGAAACACTGCTTCTAATGGGGCATTGGGAGAATGGAAAATCTGCCAATGATCACAAGGAAAATCATACCCTCTCCCTTATAGTCCAAAGCAAATCCAGTCCAGGGAGGTCATACAAGAAGTACATGCATTTTAAAGAGAATTTCAGAGACAACCACTCACAAAGCTTATTCCCAGTGTAGATATTGACTCTACTAGAGGCACCAAACCCTTCAACTAACTGATCAGTCTGTGACAAGTTTCCCCATTGCCATTTCCCATTTAGTCCAGCTGATCTCAGAAGCCAGCACTGATTCTGTAACAGTGGTACAATTCGCGCCACTCCCGTCAGGCTGTGAATGAGGCAAGGGCAGTATTTATGCTCACATTGATTTGAATGAATTCCAGGAAGAAGGCCATGCTGCTCTCCAACATCCCTGCTCTGCTGGGTGCAGTTCTGATGGGACTCAGCCGGCTGTGTGGATCTTTTGAGATGATCATTGCTGGAAGGTTGTTCTCTGGAGTCTGTGGAGGTAAACTGGCATTCCTACCTGTGGTATTAAAGAGTGGGAAGAGCAGTGACTGAGGCTCACAAAGATTCACCTGCCTGAGTAAACAGATCACAGCTTTTTTACTACATTCTGCAGAGAGCATGATAGCATGAGTGCATCTTTAACTAAACAAGCAACCACAAACATAATTAAATTAGTAATGTATGACATCTCCATTTCTCTTTCTTCTGTCTTTACATCCAGTCCATAGAAAAGGTACTGCCAACTTAATAAGAAGCCATATGCAAAACATGCAATATTTCAGGGAATCATGCTCACTCAATAGAGAACTGGCCTCTCTTGCTTCTGTTGCTTTTCACTGTGGCTGATGTTGCCCTCCACATTACAGACAACAGAATGGTTTTCAAGGATTTCAGTTAGAATTTTCAATTATAATTTCCAGATGCCTCAGAAGGTTACATTCTGCCAGGGCTTTTGATCCCTGAGCAGTTGGATAAAGATAATACTAATCAGAAAAAAAAAATTGAGAGGATAAATATTAATTAGTTCACTGAGCAAATAGAATGTACAGCATTTGCCAACTTGGTGGTTTCAAGCAGAAGATAAGGCACATAGTGTCTGAATTGCCACTGAAAAATGTCATGTAAGACTAGAGGGAGCAACCACTGCCCTGTTTGTATATGGGGCTGCAGGAAACAATGTAAGGGAAGGCCAGCCTGCTGAAGGACAGATTTCCCACAGGCCCACACTTACTCAGTGAAATATTTAGTAATGGCACAAGGCCATGGTGTGGGGCACATGCTTCCTGTCAGGCAGCCACATCCTCAGCACAGATAAAAATGTATCTGAGAGCCAGCCCTACAGGCACTGCCCAGAGTGGTCCCCTCCAAAACATCAGAGCTAGGGGGGTTTGCATGGCCCTAACAGTGCTTTGTCCCTGCAGGTTTAACTCAGAATGTCCATATCATGTATGCTGGGGAGTGTGCCCCACGGAAGCTCCGTGGGCTGATTGCCATAACAGCTGCTACCTTCTCTGCTCTTGGAAAATTTGTAGGATTTGCTCTGGGTCTCAGGTAAGAGAGTCTGAAACATACTCAATTTCTTCTGTTATTACAATATGTGCATATATCAATGCACTCCTGTGCCCAGGGGCTGCTATTTGGGGCAGTCAGTACCAGTCTGGTAACTTATGCATCTGTAATAATGGTAATGGAGCCTATTTGGACCAGAAGCAGAGGGCTCAGCCCCTGCAGGTTTTCCTTCAGCGCTTGTGCTGGGACTGTCAGTCCCTGTGAGCCCTCAGGACACAGGGGGACAGAGGTGGCCTTGCTGTGCCCAGCACTGAGCAGCAGGAGCCGGCACTGTGCAGCTCCTGCACTGCAGGCAGGGCTCCTCTGCACTCCCTGCCGGACATCCCCAGCAGGGCTGGGGTCAGCCTTGTCTGCCCCTGCTCACACGGCCGGCACACGCCGTGCCCCAGCCCCGCTCACCCTGCTGCTTTTGTTTCAGAGAAGTCCTTGGAGTGGAGGCTCTCTGGCCCATTCTGCTGGCAGCCAATGCAGTCCCTGTCCTTTTTCAGTTTCTCACCCTCCCCTTCTTCCCAGACTCTCCCCGCTACCTGCTCATTGACCAAAAGGACAAGGAGGCATGCATCAAAGGTGAGGAAATGGGCCTTAAAGCGTTCATTTCGGGGAAAAGGGGAAAATACAGTAAAGATGACCCTGGAAGAAAGCTACAGGTGGGAAAAAGACTCTTGGTCTTTTGGCTCTGAAAGTATCTTCAGCTTAAATGAAAGTCAGCCTCTTCTGTTTGGATATTAGTGCTCTCTTGACAGTAGTATTTCCCTACTCTCTGCCAGGGTCCTCCAAGGGAGGTGATCACACACAGCTTGCATTCCCAGCAATGCAGATTCTGCCCTGAGCAGTCAGAGGACAGACACAGTTCCTTCTCAGTGTGAGAAAGAGAGGCTCTGCACTGTCGTGCTGGATCTGTAAGCACTCCAGTTCTTCAGTAACCCTGACACCAGCCATTGACAGAAACTGAGCAAAGCCACTGTGGGTATTTAACTATCAAAAGATGGAACTCCTTGGATGTAAACTTATTTTTTATATGTAGGAGTCATTTTATTTTGTCTGTGTTTTAGAGTGTGCACTAGAACCGCACCTTTAGCAGGAGGGTGTTCAGGGAAGGATTGGTAAGAATGTAAGTGTGACTTACATTGAAAGGCTGTCAGCAGCTATTGGCCAAAGGTGAGGTCACGTTAAGATTTATGAGTAAAACCAGACAGCAATGATCTGAGCCTGTGTCATATCTGAGCCCAGATCTAGGAAGTTCACACAAGAAAAGAGCATGAAGTTCTAATAAGACACTCTGCAGAGCAGGAAATAATCTTCTGGACTGATGTCTGTGCTGGTGAGCTTGGTCACCTCTCCTCCTCTCCTTCCAGCTGTGAAGCAGCTCTGGGGGGACGGGGACCATCTGGCTGAAATCAATGACATGATGTCAGAGCAGAAAGCCATCGGTGGCCAGAAGGAGAAGAGCGTCTGGGAGCTGCTGCGGGACAGAGCCGTGCGCTGGCAGCTCATCACCCTGCTCCTCGTGGTCTCCTGCATCCAGCTCATCGGGGCCAACGTGGTACGTGCAGGGCTTGGCTCTGCCCCTGCACGGCTGGCAAGCTCCTCAGCAAAAATAACCTCTGCAAGG
The DNA here is from genome assembly GCF_014805655.1 of Passer montanus. Lineage (NCBI taxonomy): Eukaryota > Metazoa > Chordata > Aves > Passeriformes > Passeridae > Passer > Passer montanus. The sequence goes on from NW_024370705.1 coordinate 2,104,161, forward strand.
GGCTGGGAGCGACTACAACAGTGCCCCAAGGAGGGAGCTGTTGGTGCTGTTTGTTACAATCTTTCCCCCTGGAAGTTTGGGACCTGGGATAAGTCTAGAGCTGTGTTTTAACGAGTCTTCTGAAGGCATGTCTATGGATTACCTGTTAGGATAAGATGGTTTTCTATTTGTTAAGGTCTGGTTACTTTCTGTCCAAAGAGACAGATGCTAGCATAAACATGGTCACATGTGTACAGCTTTCACAAATGTCTATTTTGACATTCTTTCCAGGTTTACTCTTATGCATACAGTATCTTTACAAAGGCTGGAATCCCCCCCACTCAAACCCATTATGTCTCCCTGGGGATCGGGACCACTGAGATCCTCTCTACAGTTCTGTGTGTAAGTGGCTTTTCAGCTGAATTTTGTTCTGCTGTAATACATTACTCATTTTGATCTTTAGAAATACTGTAAATGGAGCTTCAGGAATCAAATTTTTGCAACAAATCAATCATGGAACCAATCAGATAAAGTCCTCTCCCCACATCCTGCAATCATAGACATTTCTACTGTGCTTCTGGAAAGAGTTGAGAGTCTTTCTGTCAAAATCACAGCCCACTCTGGGCCAGACTTGGAGGTCCCAGTTCCCCCCTGGAGGAAGGGCAGATGCCACATGTCAGTAGGACCCAGGGCTGTAGGAATCACAGCAGTGTAAGCATTCCCACTCTGCTCTCCTGCCGGGCTCTCCTCTGCCTGCAGGACTCCAGCTGTGACCTCCTGTGCCCAGCCCTGCACCTCCCAGCTCTGCTGCTCCCCGCAGCTCCTGGTGCTGCTCAGCCCAGATGGGGCAGTGAAGGCAGGGCTGGAGCAGCTCGCCAGGCTGTCCTCAGGCTGTCCCTGGGAGCTGGCAGCATCTCCTCCTGCTTGCAGGGCTTCCTCATCGAGCGTGCAGGGAGGAAGACACTGCTGTGGAAAAACTACGCCGTGATGGCCTTGGCTCTAGGGCTCCTCACAGTCACGCTCTCGCTGCAGGTAAGACCCCACTGATGCATGAGCTGTGCCCATGTTGTAGTGTATGACAGATAGCATGACTATTTCCCTCCCCACAAATCACTTTTTAGTGAGTAGATGTATTTTTAGGGCTAACTATCATATTTATAGAGGTCTGTTTGCAGCCATGTACATCTGGGTTAAAGACAGTAGCTTTAGACAACCAAGATCACTGCCAAGGCTATCTTCTGATATTTCTGAAATAGATCTATGTTAAACATTGACATACTTAGTAGTGATGAACATTGGTAATGGAGCTAGATAAATAAAATTTTATTTTCTGATTTTATGTGTTTTTCATTTCCTACCACAGGACTCCTTTTTCTGGGTACCATACTGCTCTGTTGCACTTGTATTTATTTTCATCATGAGCTTTGGCATTGGGCCAGGTTGGTATTTTTATTGGAATGGTTTCATTAATTCACTCATTCCTTCCTCACTGCAACCTTTAGGAGAGATCCCAGGCATAGCTGTTCCACAATAAGCATGAATCCCTCCTTCTGATTCAGCGCAGGTGTTGATATTTCCCTCCATAGTATGGTAGGAGGTAAAATTCATTTCCTATTGCATTCCTACATGCCTTTTTCCTGAAGAGCCAAGCACCACTTCAGACACTTCCAGGCCACATAAAGCCATGAACTTCTGCAGCAAAATGAAGTATGAGGTACGAAAGCATCTCGCAACATTTCTAAGCTTCCTTCTTTCTTCAATATTTTTTTCAGGTGGAGTAGTATGCCCCTTGATCACTGAAATATTTATTCAGTCATACAGACCAGCTGCTTACGTTTTTAATGGTGTTGTAAACTGGCTCCAACTCTTCATCCTTGGGCTTGTGTTCCCTTTCATTGTGGTAAGCAAAGTAGGGTGTTTGTTTCATTTGAGAGGAAGTTAGACCCCTCTTGAACCCAGAGCAGGCTTCTCTAATTAACACTTCATGCAACAGACAGAGCCCAAATTAATTGCAGTTCTGATGGCCTCTTCCTTTTTAACCAGGAATTTACTGGAAGTGTAGCAAACCCACAAAATGCTTCTAACTCTACACAAGTTAGAGAGACACAGGCAACACAGATGCAGTGACAGAGGCACTGACACTGTCAGATGTCATTGAAGCAGGGTTTATATCCATTAAGTCTCTGACCAACTTCTTTTTGTAAATACAAACCCAGGAATTATACATCGTAAGAGAAAGAAATCTACATAATGAGAGAAAGAAATCAAGATAAATGTTCATGAACACATTTTTTCTCTCTGTTTTCCAATAGGAAGGGCTTGGTAATTTCTGTTTCATCATTTTCCTGACATACTGTCTGTCCATGGCTATTTTTGTACTCCTGGTGCTGCCAGAGACCAAAGGAAAGACCATGCTGCAGGTCAAGGAGGACTTCAACCGCCTGAACTACCGTGGAAAGAAGGGGCAGGCAGCCCTACAGCAGAGTAACTGCTCAGTGGTGACTGTTACTAGGCTTTAAGAACAAACCCTCCACTTCATATTTTGCTCTTTTATTACTGTAGTGCCCAGGAGTCTCACTAAGCAAGAGAGAATCTATAGATCCACCAAAAAATCACCTTCAGTACAGGGTGCAGTATGAATTTGGTGGTTCTCTCCAGCTCCTGAAATATGAGCTGAATTAATTCCTCTGCAGAAAAAAATTAAACACAGTTTGTAGAGAAAATAAGATCTTTGTCAGTCCCTGCAAGCTTGCAGTTATAAACTGAAAACACAGGATCTGCTGTTTTCTTGGCAAAACCAGGTGCCACGGTTGGCAGAAGTGATTCTGGAAGGTCCAGAGGTACAGCAAACTTGCAAAGACGACAGAGCTATGACACTGAAATTATCTGCTCCTATTAACAAGTCAGTGCCAAAGAGTTTTCCCAGAGCAGAAGCTTCATTTCACAGGAAAAGAAGCATTTAGCTCTTTAATCCAGTGAAAGAAGAGTGCCTTGCCAGCAGCAGGCAGACTCAACATGCAATGTTCCCCCACGTTTACAGTCTTGGACATTATTCTGTTGGGAACAACAGGGATATGTCAGCACTGAAAGAAAGCAATGAGCAAAGAAAGCAGAGCAGCAGGAAACCATGAGTGGGCAAATCCAGAGTGCAGATTCTCCTTCTCCATTGGCAGTGACTGTGCAGTGTCCCTTCAGCCTGGAGAACGCTGGGTTTCTGTGGGATTGAGCCCTGAGAGTGACTGGTGCTGGTGAGCCAGAGAAGAGGGAATTTAATCCATGTGTGGGACTGTTTGCTTCTCTTTCCAGGTCTCTGAATACTTCACATTTTCATTATAAAACCTGGTAAAAACGGCTTCACATCTGTGTTCATTGCTATATGACATGACATTTTTTTTGTCTTCTTTATACTTTAAAGTTTTCTGATAAGGAAATAAAAAGCAGTGACTAGGAAAACACATCCTTCTGATTGTGCCTGGATTGATTTTTATTGACTGAAGAGTCAGGGACAGAGGAGGCCCCACGTTCTGGGGCGGTATTGTTGGGCTCAAGGAATGCTGTGTCTGTCTTGTTCTGGACAGGAGATCTTCACCACCAACTAATGCAGATGCTGCACAATACATTCTGCAAAAGGATCTGAATATTGAGCAACAGTTTCTTTCACAGCCCTAAGGCTCCTGCTATTTTATCTTCACATCATTCTCTAGCAGTATTTGTGGCAGTGCCACAAGCTAATGCCAGGAGCAGGGAACTTTCCCAACACAGCCATCCCTCCCATGACAATCATCACACTACCAAAAAAACTAGATAAAGTTTATTGTTTCAGGGCTTGAGATCACTGATTGCACAGTGCCACTTTAATAACCAACATACATTCCTTCTTCTGGTCTAAAATGCAGGAAAAAAAAAAAAGAAGCAATGGAAGTGTTTTGAAAAGAAAATATTAGGTAACTGATTATTTTGAAGGTCCTTATTTGGTTTGGTCCTTTCTGAAACTTACTGGTTTCCAATGAGGAAGTTTTTATTGTCTTGCAAGACATTAAAAACTCATTTCCTTACACATGTCTTTCTACAACACGATTGTGTTCAACCTGCCTTACTTCTCTCCTGCTACTAAAGGCTGTCCACAAGAGGGAAAGTGTAGTAAATCATTAACACTGCCATAAACTATCATGGATTGGGAATAAAGGTTGAAGAAGTACTTGTGAATCTGCAGTTCCAGGATCCAGGATGGAGCCAGGGTCACACAAGTGCAACACAGGGTATCTCTGAACACAAAAATCCCTCCAAGTCCAGGGTACTGGGTAAGCTCTATACTGGGTCTGGAAAAACACATTTCATGTGTTGTTAAAATTCTAGGCGAAGGGATGCACCTGGTCCTCTTCTTTAGGAAAAGAAATAAAACCTCTACTTGTATTTAAGGCTTGGTTTTTACCTCTGTCTGCATTTAAGGCTTGTTTTTTCCATTTAAGCCTTGCTTTTTTACCTCTATCTGCATTTAAGGCTTGCTTTTTCCATTGTAGAGCACTAACAATGGTGTGAGGCCAGATGAAAATGAGACACCAGTAGGAGCATTCTAGGAGGGACAAAGACAAGAGAAGGAAGAGCAACAGGGCTCTGCAGGGACTGTTTGATCAACCAGATGTTAAAAACTGGTCACAGACAGTGTTTGGAAACCTCTCCAGGAAGGTCCAGAGCTGCCATGTGTGTCCTTCCTTCCATCCTGAGCTCAAAGAAAAATCCTCCTTTCCCCTCTGGTTCTCCAGGCTCATCAGCTCCTTGCCCACTGAGATGGCATCGTGCTCTGGCACATAGTGGATCAATTCCACTGCTGCAGAGAGGCCTCTGAGTGGTTCTGGAAAAGCTCTGAGCCTCTGTAAAGAACTGGTTGTTAGCAAGGGACACAAAATGCCAATATTCCAATATTTGTTTCCTGTGTCTGGGTAATTGTTCAGGCAACTGTCAATCTTCTAGCAGGCAAGAAGAGGCATCATGGCTGAGCTACAAATCTAAAGGCCTGTTGTGGACTGGAGGAGAAGAAAACCTGCCCTGCCCAATCTGCTTCTCAGAGAGGTGAAGAGGGGCTCTGTTCCACTGAAGGGAAGATTGTGGCACTGTCTGACTCCTGACACAACAGGAACACTCAGGGGTTGTAGCAGTGTGAGTAAGGGCCGGTGCTCCCAATCCAAGAAGGATAAACATTTACCAATGTTGTAATCAGCTTGTCATATCTGGGTCTTAGAATAATTAAACCAGCAAGAAGAGGCCCTGGCCAGTGTCAGGGGAGGACACAATTTGCTAAAAGCCACACAGTTAGAATTTAACTTCTGTGCTGTGATCCCAAACTCTTACAATCTCAGTGTGGAACCCATCTCTCTCATCTGGCAGACTTGACAGGGGCTCTCAGAGCGGGCAGGGTTTCAAGGGGAAATGGCTGGTTTCCTCTCAGACCTGGTGAGTATCCAAATTCTTGTGTTCTAGCCCTGGTCACTAACAGCAGCATGGTCTAAGATTGCAGCAAAGGGAATACTTCTTGTAATAAAAGTGAGCAACAGAGCTTGGGACAACACTGGTTGAGCAATGACTGACTAAATGGCATCTGCAAAAAATACATTAGAAATGCAAAATAGTGAGAGGTTTAAAAGAGGACCTGGGAAACCAGGAAAGATGGGAATTTGGGGGGAGAAAGAGAACACAGTATTAGTGAAAAACACAAAACAGAAAAAACTCCCCCACTCCACTGCTCTGTGCTCTCAAGGACAATGGAGGATACTCATGAGTTTAAAATGTGACCTGACTAAATGCCTGAAAACATTTGTGAGAAATGCTCTGAAATTCAGTGTACATCATGGAAACACAGCATTTCCAATAGGAGTCATTCAGATAGGGCCTCTAAAATGTCATTTCATACAGGGTTGATAAAAAGTGAAATGTAAAAAAAAAGTTTTGAGGGGACAGACTTGAGTCGTCTCTGGACAATGGTGAACACTATCCCTGAGGAGGCAAAGGTGAAAGCAAAAAGGGATTCAAGAAATCTGTAGCTTCTTTCTAGTACAAAGGTAAACACAAATGATCTCAACAAGGCTTTCATGATTTTTGTTTTCTGTGGTTAGCAGAACTAACAGAATTAGAGAATGTATCTTTTCATATTGCTAGTCATATTGCTAATAACTAGGAGAGGAACACAGCAGAATGTGCAGATGTGTATTTTAACGATTTAACAAATTAATTTTTCTTGATTATTGTGAAATTCAAGATGGGTTTTTGCATGTTAAAGGTTTCTTAGTCATAGAAGTGTGAAGATGCAAGGTGCTGTAAATTATCTCGTGGTCTGAAAGGTGTGCTGGTATCAGGAGCTGAGGATGTGTTCTCTCCTCCTTGGCAGGTTCAATACCGGAGGCTGCTGCTGATGATTGTGGTGCTGGGAATTGGTGGAACCCACCTCTCTGGTTTCCAAATGTCTGTCATCAATTACACTTCTCCGGTAGGCAAAGCTGGAGAAAAGAAAATCCCATCTCTAACTGTTCCTCGTGGTCCTGGCCCTTGCACTTTACAGATGACTGACAAAAGCTTTTAGGTGTTGTTGTGTCAGTTTATTCCCAGCTGTCTCCTCCAATGCCATGCTGTCACTGTCAAAGTGTGCATGACTGCAAGGAGCTGTGCTCCAAAGACAACTTCCCACAGAAGTTTGTGGAAACAACATACTGAGATACCTCCTTCAAGTGTATGCCATGGAGGAAAAAAACCCAAAAATAGCTGATGGAGTCAGCCTTCAGCTCGGCCCTTTTCTCTTTATATCCATTACTGGCCACAAGACATGCATTTTACTATAAAGAATATAAGGCCCTAATTTTTAGTGTAGGAGAGATAGGATTCAACACACTAAAGAGTATAATTAATTTTTGAAAGATGCTTGTACACTATTAGGCTGTATGAGAGGAAATTTTTCATTGGAGCTGTTTCCTCCAATGCCATGCTGTCACTGTCAAAGTGTGCATGACTGCAAGGAGCTGTGCTCCAAAGACAACTTCCCACAGAAGTTTGTGGAAACAACATACTGAGATACCTCCTTCAAGTGTATGCCATGGAGGAAAAAAACCCAAAAATAGCTGATGGAGTCAGCCTTCAGCTCGGCCCTTTTCTCTTTATATCCATTACTGGCCACAAGACATGCATTTTACTATAAAGAATATAAGGCCCTAATTTTTAGTGTAGGAGAGATAGGATTCAACACACTAAAGAGTATAATTAATTTTTGAAAGATGCTTGTACACTATTAGGCTGTATGAGAGGAAATAGCAATCCTTATTTGCAAACAAATGTCCTATAGTCACGCTTTTAATCACAACTATTAACCTAATTTTTAAAAATTGCAAACATTATGAAGAACATTATGATTAGTGCCTTGGTGGAACAAAAATCTCTTTTTTGTCCCAGTACATTCAGAAGTTTATCAATGAAACTTGGCTGGAGCGATACGGTTCTGTGCTGCCTCAGGAGACGCTGATGCTGCTGTGGTCCCTCGTCGTGTCTGTGTACTGCATGGGTGGCATGATAGGGTGTCTGTGGAGTGGCTACCTGACTGCAAAATTTGGAAAGTAAGTACATTTCCCAGCACCTCGCTACCCAGGGCTGTAACAGGGGAAGCTATTAAATATTAGTCAACTAAAAGAAGGGATACCAGAATTTCACTGCCCCCTGCTGCCGCAGAATTTACTCAGCATGTAAAACGAAACCAGAGTGCTTTGGAGAGACAAAAACATGCAGATATTTCTGATTCCGTTGTCACAGCTTTTGTTGACATACAATTCCTGTAGTTTTGCTGACATTTTACCCTGCAGGAGTTTCCTTCAGCCTCATGGTTTGCTCACACAGCGAGTAAGAGGAATGTAGCTTCTCCCTTTGCACTCCTCTGCAAAGACATCATGTCATCACATTCATAGAGAAAAGCAAGGCAGTCTTCCCAAGAATATTTCTGGGATTCACATTCTCTGAACCTCAGAGAAAGGAAAACCAATTCTTATCATTTGCCGTGCCTGTGTTGTGCCAAAGTAGAATGCAGTGTGGAGATTGTTTACCCAAAGTGATGGTGTTTTGTTTCCTTGGCCTGTCAGGGCCAAGCGTGTGTGTGTGTCAGGACAGTCACAAGAGAGTAACGAGATGAGTGCAGTGGAGTGCAGTTGTGTGCAGAGATGAGTACTTGGCAGATTCAATTTAGATGTCATGTAATATAGTGTAATATAGTATAATAAAGTAATTAATTAACCTTCTGATAAGATGGAGTCCTCCTCATCATTCTCTCCCCTTCTTCAGGGTTGCCTGAATTTGATAACCTTGATCATGCCTTTCATCATGTCATCACATTCATAGAGAAAAGCAAGGCAGTCTTCCCAATAATATTTCTGGGATTCACATTCTCTGAACCTCAGAGAAAGGAAAACCAATTCTTATCATTTGCCGTGCCTGTGTTGTGCCAAAGTAGAATGCAGTGTGGAGATTGTTTACCCAAAGTGATGGTGTTTTGTTTCCTTGGCCTGTCAGGGCCAAGCGTGTGTGTGTGTGCCAGGACAGTCACAAGAGAGTAATGAGATGAGTGCAGTGGAGTGCAGCTGTGTGCAGAGATGAGTACTTGGCAGATTCAATTTAGATGTCATGCAATATAGTGTAATATAGTAAATAAAGCAATTAATTAACCTTCTGATAAGATGGAGTCCTCCTCATCATTCTCTCCCCTTCTTCAGGGTTGCCTGAATTTGATAACCTTGATCATGCCTTTTTATAACCAGATTTGGTTGTCCTATAAGCAATGGGTTTAAACATGTAATCCAGAGGAGAAGAGTCAAACATCAGTCAAGGAAGAAAAAGTAAAACATGGATCATACCCAGGTTTTGCTCGCTGTGCAGGAAGAAAAGCCTGCTGCTCAACGACGTGGTGCTGATAACAGCAGCGCTGCTCACGGCCTCCAGCAGGAGAGCCAAGGCCTTTGAGATGATCCTGGCCGGGCGCTTCCTCGAGGGCATGGCTGCTGGTAGGACTCCCCCTGGCACATGTTAGTGGGACTTCTTTGGGGTGGGTACAGAATTCCTCCTGCTGGGAGTACCCAGGAATGTGCTGGAAGCCAGTGGAACAAGGAACAGGCTGGGATAAGGGAAGATGAGCTGTCCTTTGCCTTCAAGAGCTCTGGCAGAGAGATCTGATGGATTAGCTAAACACCTTGATTGAAATAAAAGGTACATTTTCATTATTGCAGAGGATATATGGGAGAGGGTTCAGAAGAGAGAGGACAGAGCTGAAGGGGAACTGAAAAGGGACCCTGTCTCTCTTTGCACAGCTTTAGCACTCTCCTGTCTTCTCCCTTTAGGAATACATATGAATGCCCATGTTCAGTATGCTGGAGAGATCTCACCTAAGAAGCTGCGTGGACTTATAAACGTGACCTCCACAGTGTTTCTTGCACTAGGAAAAACTGTAGCACGAATTCTTGGATTAAGGTGCCTGTGTTACTCCTTCTCTGCCTGTTTTATATTTATTTTTCTTGTATATAGCAGGGAAGTGGTGTTCTCCCTGTCCTAGAATGAGACATACACCAAGAGTGGGGTTTTATTTTGCTTAACCACAGCAGTCAAAGAGAAGGCATCTACCCCATACAAGTCACTGAGGTTTCCATGTTCATTCCCTGGGGACAGAAAGGCCTTTCTCTTGGGAGACTTGGGATGACTCAGTCTCCGAAGGTGCAGTTAATAAGAAAAGATTGTATATAAGCATTCTTAGTAAACTTGTGAGATCTAAAAGTTTTGCTAATTTCTTGATAATTTTATGCAGAGTTGCAGTGTTGGTTCAGAGAGCTGGTGTGGGAATATTTTGACCTTCAGATATTAGAAGGCTAAGAAAAATGTCAGTCTTGCAGAAGAAATAAAGTATAGTCTATTTTCCTGTCACTAACCTAATCATCTATTTCAATTGAACTTTTCAATGACTGTATATATTTTGTGTCTCTTTAGCTAGCCAAGAATTTAGAAAATACCTATTTAGTTATAAACTGTATTTTTCCTGGACTATAAATAGATTCTAACATGCTTTCATAGAGAACTTTTAGGAACTGAAGACATGTGGAATGTGCTATTGTCCTTCTCTGGGCTGGTGGCATTGATTCAACTGATCTTTTTGCCATTCTTTCCTGAGTCCCCACCCTATCTCTTGCTGCAAAAAGAAGACAAAGCTGGTTGCTTGAAAGGTAAAATAAAACTTTCGATCCTTAGTTTGTTAGATCATAGCTCTTGGGAAAGCGAATCTAACAGCAGGAATTGGCTTTTCTATTAGCCAGCCACAGATTTCTTGATAATTGCATGATTAAAGTCCTCCAGACCAAGCAGAGTCATCAGAGCTATTTAAGATCTACCCCTAACTGCTACAGCATTTTCCAGGGCAGTTTCACCATGTTCCAGTAAGTGATGTTCCTTCCAGTCCTTTGCTCAGTAACTGATGAATCAAAGCATGAACTCAAGTGCAAATGTTTAGTGTCATTAAAAGTTGAAAACCACAGAATTATGAGTGGATCAAATGATGGAGGAGTATACTTCATTCTGTCTCTTCTGTAGCCATGAAGCAACTCTGGGGAGAAGGGAATTATCACACAGAATTTGATGACTTGATGAAGGAAAAGGCTATAACAAAAGGCACCAAAATCATGAATGTCCTAGAGGTGCTGAGAGAACGTTCTGTGCACCCACAGCTGTGTACCATGCTCCTCCTTTTGCTGAGCCTGCAGCTCTGTGGCCTGAGTGCAGTTGAGTATGCCCTATTTCCATGCTTGGATCTGCTATTAAGTCTCCAAATTACCACAATGCCAACTTGTCCCTTTCCTCTGGGTCTGCATTATTCTTCCTCACACAGAACCCGTGGTGTCATCCCCAGGATTGTTCATACCTTTCAGGGAGCTCCTCAGGTGGGAATATGAGAGCTCCAGCTCAGCCTAAGTTCCTGCAAGGGCACTGTGCCTTCACTCCCCTGGTGGGACAACCAAGGAATCTGTAGAGGAAAGGGTTATAAGTGTCCTAATTACAGCAAGCCAGCACCTCTTTCTTTGACTTCTGCAGTAGCAGATGGCCAGCTATTGCCATCCAGTTTCATTTCATTTGAGAAAGGACATTGATCCATGAAGCAACATCCTTTCAGCAGTTTGCACACAAAGCTGGCTGAGCCCAGTGCAGCCAAGCTGGGTCATCCCCTTCATGTTCTCACTTCTCTGGGGGTCTCTCCATAAGCCCTGGTTCAGCTGTGCTGGAGGTGGTTCATTCCAGCTGCCAGCTATGGGATTCCCTCTGCACTCTGCTGGCAGGGAAATGGTGCCCATTCCCTCAGGGATGCTGCAGATGAGCAGCTTCTGTTTAGCAACTGGAAAAGATCAGAATCAACTGTTTGCTTGACAATGTCTGGTGTGCTAAAACTGAGATTTGCTTTTCTTTCTCTTGTCTTGTCCCTTTCCTTTTCCTTTTTGCCAAAACACCACCTTTTTCCCATGTCTTACAGGTAATACGTCCTTTCAACTACTTTTTTTTTCCTTTCTTTTTTTTCCCCTTTACAAATCTGTTTCCTTGATTGCCATTAACCTTTTGATTTCTCACATCTGGAGCAGTTATATTACCTCCACTAAGGCCCAGTAATGTATTTCTGGTTTTGCAGTGAGGACATATCTAGTTCTAAGTGATCCTGGATGAACACATATCACATCTATTAACTGTGCTTAATTTTTCTTATTTCCCAGATCACCTTTTACACCTCAGAAATTTTTGAAACAGCCAACCTCCAGGAAAGCATAATCCCATATGTGTCTCTAGGAGTTTCAATCTCTGAACTCATCTCTATCATATTCTGTGTAAGTCAGAGCTTCCTGGGGTTTTAAGAATTAAAGTACTCTTCCTTGAAGCAAATGAATCTTCTCGTTATGAACCAAAGAATTTTTCTGTGGTGCTGCATAAATCTGTAAAGTGGTTGTTACCATCCACTGCAAATCTTGTCCCAACTTTCATGAGTTTCATCCCATCTTCATTCATCTTAATTTCTTATAAGAATCCCTTACAAAGTGTCATTCAAACATAAATATGTGTACTCATTTCCACATATTTGTGTATATCTATACATTCAAATGGAGCTGTATCATGCTTCCATCAATTACAGTGTTTAAGAAGCAGCTGCAATGCTGGGCAGTGATGGTAATTCATCGTATCAGAGAGTGTAGAAGGAATTCAATAAAATAACAAAGTTGGTACCCATAAGATTTGTGTTCTCTGAAGTAAAAAGAACTCAAGGGGAATGCTTGATTTGTCGGGTGGCTCACAGGTGGATTTTGCCCTGCCTCCAGTGACAGGCAATATCTGTTTCTATTCCTCAGAGCTCCATAATCGATCGGTTTGGACGCCGATTGCTCCTGTGTGGGGGTTATTTGCTGATGGCACTGATCCTGGTGTTGCTTGAAACGAGCCTCCTGCTGAGTGTAAGAAAATGTCTCTGCACGAGTGGGCCTGCATCAGAATTCTGTGTGCAGGACAGCAGCCTTTGCTCTCCTGTCCAAACCAGCAGGTCTGGATGTCTTCTCTAGATGTGACACCACCAGCTGCCTCTGGTTCAGTAAGGAAAGATAAGAGGTCTAGAGAGATCTATTACACAGCTCAGCATCATGGGTTTTTTCACAAATATTGCTGCTCCTGTGCTTGGATCAGCTGTGTTACAGCTAAAAAATTGATTTTTGTTCTCTTCCCTCCCTTTGCCTTTGTCTAGGATCAGTTCCTCTGGCTGCGGTACTGCAGTGTTATTCTCATCTTTCTGTTCATCATTGCTTATGGACTAGGACCAGGTGAGCACCACAATAAAAGCATCAGGAAAGCTTGGAACACAAGGATAAGTACAGGCCATGAATGTATAGAACTAGAATGTCTGAGTTTATCTTTGAAAATCAACAGCTTAGTTGAGACTGACATTGAGGGAATCTCAATTTTTGATGAATTAATTACCCAAGAAACAATTTCTTTAAGAAATCATTTACACCCAGATGAATCAGGACCCTGTTCTCTCTCCCTGGGTTACAGGTTCAAACCAAATAATTTTTTGTTAATCAATTAATGAAGATTTGTTTTGCAGTGTGAATACTATTCAGTGCCTACGGGTTCAGATGGATGATCTCTGCCAAAGGGCAGAGGTAGGCTTTTCTAAAATAACAGAGTTTTCTCAGCTTACCTGTAAAATCCTACTCTGTGAAAGACTGACACCTGACAGCATGCATAACCTGCCTGTTAGCACTGCTCTGTCTTTTCTTGTCCTCTCTTAATATCACCCTTAGTCACCTACATCGGTAACACCAGACCCAAAATTGCAGCTCTCCAGTAGAATCTCACTCACCTAAGACCAGGATTTACTCTGGAAGTTCTCTGACTAAACACTACCAGTAGTTACTAAAGTCTCTAAACTCAAATGTCAGTCTTTTGTGTTGTAAGGGTTGTACCTGACAGCCATGAATGTCTTGAGAACATCACAGAATTCCCACAGTAGCAGAGCTGAGGTATCTTCTATGGGAAGTGCTCAATTACAGCAATGTTTCTGTCACTTTTTTGTGCTGTTTTTTTTTCCCTCAGCTGGAGCTGTTGTGGCTGTCATGAACGAAATCTTCACCCTGTCAACAAGGGCCTCTGCTTTTGTAATTGGTGGAATCGTCATTTGGCTGGGCCTCACCTTCACTGGAATGGTTTTCCCCTTTGCTGTAGTATGTAATTGGATTCAAATCTTCTCTTTGGCTCTGTCAATTTAATCTGGATTCCTAGGCTGATCTGGACAGGGAGTAGGATGAAATGACTTGTAGACGATCAAAACTGTGAATCTCTTGTTGCTATGGCATATGGAGACCATTTATATAAAACATTTCCAAGTACTTCAGAAACCACTTGCTGCCCCAAGAACAGATTGAAAAGATAAATAAATATTATTTCTGTAAAATGAGCCTGTTCCTTATTTCACAGGAACAAATCAACAAGTTTCAAGAATCTATAGGTGCAAGTGTTGCCAAGGAAATCACTCATCTTGTTCTATTTTTTTATCTCCAGATGCTTCTTGGTCCTTTTTGCTTCCTCATCTTTGTTGTTGTCCTGGTCATTTCAGTGGTTCTTATCTACCTGTTCCTCCCAGAAACAAAAGGGAAGTCAACCTCTGAAATCACAGAAAAATTCAAAAGCTGCCGGTTTAAGAGGAAACGTCATCAGGCTGTGGAGATGTATGCTGCTGAAGAAAAAACGTTTTGCACCAAGCTCTGATATGCCGCCATAAGTAATTTCCACTGTTCTGGCATAACATGTCAATTGTATTTCAAGTTTTTCTCCATTGCTATCACATTAAAGCAGCAAGATTTGTGTCTATGTTTCTTACTTGATAAGAAAGTTCTGCTCAGGATTAAGAGCAGGATGAAGACAGGATTAAACATAGCCATAGTTCTTGCAAACAATTTCATGTCATTTCTTTATGCTATCACACTGTAAAGGACTTAGTGTTGATTGTGGAGATTGCATCAGAACAAATACCAGGTAGAATTCAAATACCAGGTAGAATAACATCTATTTCCTTGAGGTGCCATTAAGTAACTGCATGTCCCAATTGTCTCTGACTGTCAGGGATCAGCCCTGGTCCCCAGGCATTTGGTAGAGAAGAACTCTCACTTGTGTCCTCTAGAGCAAACTGGCTGCACTCTCCATGCAGATGAGTTGTACAAAATCAGGAGGAAGTTCTTATAATGTATTCTGGTGCCTCATGGATGGCACAAGGGTTAACAAATACACACACGGTGCTGAGAGCTGCAAGAAAAGAGCCCTGGAGAGAGACAGAGAGTAAGATTTTGAGAAAGTAGACAGCTTGAAAATTCAGCCCATTTTATAACAAGAAACTGCTCAAAAAATTGAGAAGTTGTGATATCCAGTATCTGCAGGCTGTGTGCTGCTCTAGGACAGCCTGCACTTTGCTGCTGCACACCTCCACAATCCTACACCTCAGTGCTGTGCTCCTCAGCACCCCTGCACTGTGCTGCTCAAGGGCTGCCAGCCCTGCTGGACACGGCAGTGTCCAATCACCTCCCTCCCCAAAATCTGTATAGGATGATCAATTGTTTTTCCTTTTGCTGCCAAGGTATTTCATGCCTCCTCTTTAGCAGGACCATAAGTCCTTTCTTTCTGTAGTTTACCCATTCTTGTTTATTGTTATTGTGCTGAGGTCTGAATTAGTGTTTAGTTTTAGGGAGTTTTGTATTTAAAAATTTCAAATAATATACTCACTGCTTCTCAAGGAACAACCACAGAAGAAGCTCTGATATCAAAGTGCCAGTGTGTGTTCCAGCAACTGAAACCCGATTTAGATTTTAGATTCACTCCCTTTATCAGTCCCTGTATCAAAACAGAGAGCGCTCATGATGGTGAATGCTCCCATTCAGAGGGCCCTCTCCTGTTGAGGGACTGAAATATTTAATCCACCCATTTTAAGCATTGTCCAATTGCTACAAAAGCATAAATCAACAGAAATCATACGAAGTAAACATTAACCTCAGCCTCAGAGTAGGATGGCTACTTAAGCTGAAGGTGCAGAAGAGGCATGGGAGAAAACACTTCCTCAGTCTGACAGAGCTCTGTCTGCCTGGGATCAGCCACACGCCTGATGCAGATGGACAAACTCCCTCCAGAAGTGGTGAGTACTGCAGCTGGCAGCTGGCAGCACTAACTTTCAGAAGAACTGAGAGGTTCCCTGTTGCAATTGCCATTCCTAAAGATAATGCATTACATACTTAGAAAACTTCTTTCAAAATAATAGGGTAGGCAGGGGATAAGCCTTTAAAATTAGAGCTAATTTTTAATATTAAAAAATCAAAAGACACAGACTTAATGTTCTGGACTAAATCATCATGGAAACTTTGAAGGAAGTTCCAGCTGGTTAGAAAAACATTTAAAAAATTAGAAATTAAATTCCTGTACTTCTTAGATGGTGAGGTATTTCTGTATCATTTTTGCCTGCTTGCTTTCATGTCCAAGTGTGATCATATCAGGATACTCTCCTAGCTGGTAGCCTGATAATGTTATGAAATGGTACATTTGAAAAGAAAGGTTTTATGAATGGTTTTCTTAGTTAATGTGAAGAAAAACAGCAAAACTGAAAATCCAGGACCTTTACCTGGCTAATTTTTTTTGCATTTGTGCTTTGTATGTTCTGCTGAGATGGTTCAAGCATCATCAAACAAGCCAATATCCTAGAAATGCAAGGGCTATGATATCACAGCTTCTTCTATGATGAGCTTGAACTGTTCCTTGCATGTTCAGTACCAGTGGTTGGTTGTAATGTTCCTTGTGTTGGGAACTGGTGGATCCCTCACAACTCCCTTTCAAACCTCCATGAACAAATCTTCCTCCATGACAAAAAAAGCAGATACAGCATCTTCAGGAGCCATTGATAGTGGGGTCAAAATGTAAGGGGTGCTTCCCAAATCCAATTGCAATTTTTTTCCATTGGCTTTTCATTCCCAGGTATTTCCCCCCACTCCTCTTTGCAGAAAAAAGGATAAGAGCTTGCCTGTAGCTGCCTCTGAGCACACTGCTCAGGTAACAAACACATCAGTGTCTCCACTCAGCAGATGTTGCTGCCATGCCCTGTTCCCTGTGCCCTCTCTGACAGTGCAGCTTGCAGTGTTATCCAGGGGAATTTCTAATGCCTGTGTCTCCCGTGAGAGACAAGGACAGCATGAGGCCAAATGAATTCCAAATGTAACATTTCTCTTCTTCCCTGCTGTTCTTCCCCAGTCTGCCCAGGTTCCACAGTGAAATGCAATTGCAGGTGGCAGAACCTCTGAACTGTGCTGGGCACACATTAAAGCTATAGAGTTGCTAAGTCAATAGACAGATGGAAAAACACCCCTTGGGGTCAGTGCTCACCACTGGCACTGTACCAGATCAGTGGTGTGTTCTGCAGTAACTGCAGTAACTTCCACTTTCCTGCCTCAGCTCCTTCTCCCTGATTTCACTCTTTGCTGGTCCTTCAGCAGGAGCTGCTCTCAGCTGGAGCACTGCAGAGGGACTGTTCATCGCTGTCACACAGCACCAAGGCTGGTTTAAAAAGCTGCCTTGGATCCCTCTGTCCCTTCCTGAGAAGTGGCTGCTCTGCTACAGCTCCAGTGCCTCCTGCCAGAAGCCAGGCTGCTTTGCTGGGCTCCTCCTCTGCTCCGTGGCCTTTCCATCTCCTGCATTCATCCTCCCAACCCACACCAATCCAAAGAGCCAGACCTCAGGAGCCCTGCTCTCCCAAGTGCTCACTATTGCTGCATCTCTGGCAGTTACTGATAAACCAGAGAACTGATAATTAACCTGCCAATATGAATGTTTGTGAGTTGTTTTAATCCTATCCCAAGGCCCTTCTCTCATACATCTGCAAGAGACATCTCAAATTACTTTGACTACTTACCCTCCCTATCTTGACTTCAGGAAAGAAGAAAATTTTAACAATTTTATTTCAATTGCTGTTTCACACCTAAAGATTGGAGCATATCATGTCACAGTAACCAAACAAACTGGATTTCATGAAGTTAAACTTTGCCTTCACTGCTATCATTTTGTCATCTTGTTCAAAATGCTGTAAAAGGAGGAGCAAGAAAATAAAATAAAATTTTCTTTCTCTGATTTATTTGCAGGAAATCCTCATCTCTTTCTTCTTCCTTATCTTTGCTGAGATCCTCATCAGCTCAACATATTCATCTTCCTCTTCATTCCAGAAACAAAGGAAAACTTTTTAATGAAAATAATGATGAATTTGGCATATTAGATTTTAGGAGACCTCATTCCTTTACAGGAAATACTTCCCTTGAGGAAGTACCACCTAAACCAAGTGGTCAGCAGAAAGACCATATATGAGGTCATAAAAGACCTTGATGCTTGCAGACTGCAAGACAAAAGCAAATTATTGTTTTCTATTATGAGAAAAGATACCACTATTTTTTCACAGACACAAGTGAAATCTTCACAAATGAGAGTCACTCTCATATGACCTTGGAAATGTAAGATCAGTCAGCAATCAACAAGTCATTATAATATAAAATGTATGCTATGTTAAACTCTTAGATTTCACTTAGAACGTGTTTTGTACCTAAACATCTTTAGTTCCAGTGCCCATGATTTTGTTATTCAGAATTTCATTTTGAGTTTTGGATTGTAACAAATTCAAATCAAATCTAAAAGAAGCCACTGAGTTTCTGTAGGTGTGAAAGTAAACTGCAGATGGCTTCAGCCATCCACAATGAGTCCAGTGTGGCTCAAGCTGGCTTAGAACCAAGGCTGATTTTCAGCTCTTTACACAAAACTGTTTGACACACCTCATGGAGGTGGGGTTCATGTGTTTGTCCATTTTGCAGCAAGTATTTCTTACAAAGCTCTATTAAAAAATAATTCCAAGATCTCCTTAATTCAGTAATAATTCTTTAAACATGAAATCATGCACAACTGCCAGTGTAGCAGCTTTTTCAAGAATTTAGGTGACATTTCCAACAGAAATGGTCAAATTCGTGGATTTCACAAAAATCCGGGAAGTAAGCTCCTATAATTAATTTCTCTAAAATTGTAATAAGGTGAAATAGTACCATGGCTCAGAATCACCAGAAATCCCTCAAAATGTAAGAGAAATTTCACTGTGAGCTGGTGGGATTTGCTGCTATTTGAGGCCCTCAGTAATGATTTTCAAGGGGTGAATCCTTATGGCAGCCTCCTTACACCTCACTACAATTTGAGAAAAAATACATAATGAAAAGGAAGCATT
The DNA here is from genome assembly GCF_014805655.1 of Passer montanus. Taxonomy (NCBI): domain Eukaryota; kingdom Metazoa; phylum Chordata; class Aves; order Passeriformes; family Passeridae; genus Passer; species Passer montanus. Next base: position 2,122,957 of record NW_024370705.1, read on the forward strand.
GACATTTTGAAACAGTAGCCAAGAGATATGCAAGTAGTTACAATGTCAGTGTTCAAGAGAAAATACAAAAAATGCCAAATCATTCTAAACACTCCTGCCAGCCAGGATAAACAGCATTTGCTATGCAGTTATACAGACAATAGTTGGAGTTACACAAGTTACTAAGGTTTTAATATTAACATGCACTTTTTTCTCATTTATTTAGACTCACAGGATTTGCAGTGAACCCCTCTGTAAATAATTACCTTCTCTGTTTTATAAACTGAAAATACTGCTGAGGGTGAGCTTGAGCATTTACTGAGGACCTCAGTATAATCTCATTTCCCCATTTGCCCCCACCAGGACAGGCCCCTGGCATGAGGAGAATGAGCAAAGACTTTGAAGGCAAAAAAGCACAGGGCACCAATCACACAGGAAAAGCACAGGGCACCAAACACACAGGAAAAGCACAGGGCATCAGCCATGCAGGAAAAGCACAGGGCATCAGCCACACAGGAAAAGCACAGGGCACCAATCACACAGAGCAGGGCATCAACCACACAGGAAAAGCAGAGGGCACCAGCCACGCAGGAAAAGCAGAGGGCATCAACCACACAGGAAAAGCAGAGGGCATCAGCCACACAGGGAAAGCAGAGGGCACCAACCACACAGGAAAAGCACAGGGCACCAACCACACAGGAAAAGCACAGGGCACCAATCACACAGGAAAAGCACAGGGCATCAATCACACAGGAAAAGCACAGGGCATCAGCCATACAGGGAAAGCACAGGGCATCAGCCACGCAGGAAAGCCCCAGGCAAACCAAGCTGTTTTTCCCAGTGCTGGCTCCAGTGGAAGCTACACAGAACTACAGCTGGAGCTTTACCTCAAAAGAAAGGAGCCTCTGGGAATCAAAGGTGATTTTTCACTGCCTGCAACACTGATTTTGGAGCCATTCTGTGTCAAAAGTGAAACCTGAGGTAGGAAGATCCTGATGATCCTATCCCAATTCATTAGGGCATATTTACATTTTTGATAACTTTCATGACTCTTACTACTTTTTCACCACACCTGGTCAACATCCCCATAAACACCAGACAACAAATACCCTTCCTCAGCACAATCTAGCTGATTCATAAGGCCAGAACAAAATTAGCAAAATCAGCCTCTGAAATTTGCCTATTTTTCTTCTAATTACAATATTTACATTTCAAAGAATCTGAAACAGAACACCACATACTTTACTTATTAATAAATAACAGTAGCTAAACCTTAGACCAGCTGCTTTTTGTTTTCTGTAGATAATGGCAGATATACACACTAGTGTATATTATAGAAGTAAAGCATTTTACTGCTCCTGGAAGCCTATTTGGATTGTTTTGCCTGAACTCTTCTTGTTTCCCTTTCCAATGCCCTCACTGGTCCCCAGATGCAAATTTTCTCTGCTTTGAAACCTTCCCCCTGGAGACTGGACTAGATGTAATTATTTCCTGAAATATTTAATCTGGCAGTGTTAACTTTGGCCAGTCGAAGTAAATATAAGTGAGTGAAGATGAAATAGTCAAAATTTAACTCTGATCCCTGAAGCCAAATGCCCAGTGCTGCAGCAGCAGGCAGGAGACAGAGAGACACAAGCCTGTGATGACAAAGACACACCACAAGCTGGACAGCCAGCCCTCAGGCAGAGATGACTGGTTTCCTTTCAAACCTGGTAAGTGCTTCGTGGGCTATTTACATCTGGGACATTTTTCTGTGCTACTGGGGCTTCAAAGAAAACAAAATTGGTATCTTAGTAAGAACAAGGCTCCTGTTCACTATAAGCATCTTGGAAGTGGTTCTGCCCACTATTTTGAGATATTATGGCACTTCATAAACTCTGCCATTCATCTTTACCATATTTTTATCAATATGTTTGCATGTCTTAAATGTTTTCCTGGACTGGAAAATATTTGCTTTTCTACAAACATAATTTGCTTTGCTTACCTGGTGAAAAAAAAAGTGTTTTTAAAAATATATTTAATTATTTAGTGCAGAACATGGCAACAGAGGTTTTGAGAGGCAGGGAACAGGACTGGATGCTAGAAGCCCTGGTGCCCTGACAAGGATATTTGTGGAAGCTGCACTTCTTTGAGTTGATGTAGGGAAATCACAGGAGGATGTACAACTCACAGCAGGACAAGCAGAGGGAACATTCCTACCTGAAAATCCCCTGAACAAATGAGATGTTTCTGGAGAATGAAAGACAGATTTTGAGAACAGCCTGATGTGGGTACAACCTTAAGAAGATTTTGTTCTACCTCTGCAGGTTCAGTACCAGGGGCTCTTTCGAATGATCACTGTCCTGGGGATTGGTGGCACATTCCAAATTGGCTTTCAAATTTCCACCATCACCTACATGTCTCAGGTAGGCAAAGATGCACCTGGCACTGTGGTTAATGAGATGACTGAATGCCTGAGGCTGCTGCTCTGGCATTCACAAAGGGTTTGATCAGTTGATATTCCCCTCTCATTTCCCATTTGCTGTGCTATGCTATCATGAGGAGCAGTGTTGCAAACAGAAGGAAAGAGAGTTGTTAATAGAAGTGTCCCTCAGAAGACACACACTAACTGGGGTGGCATCTGTCTCCCCTAACATCTTACAGCACATGTGCCTTCTTCAATGGTTTCAGTTGATATTTTTATGGTTATCCATCCTCACAGAAAAATAGACCATGTGAGCCATGCTCTAGGAGAATGTCTGCTTCTCTCCACTGATCACAGGAAAAACTTCCATTAAGGGCAATGAAATCTAGAGGGAAGACATCATTATTTTACTGGAAAAACATGATTTTCTGGCTTCAGAGCACTAAGTTCTGAGTGAAAAGTATTTAAGAATTGCACTGAATGGGCACTGTGTAATGTGGTATTCTTGGCAGGTATGTTGAGAGAAAACCCATAACTCATTTGCAGGACTTTGTAGTACTGTTTACACTATTCTTTAGTACCAGTCCATGCCGTGCTTCCTGATTTCAAGGATAAAAATCCCAAAGATTGAACTTTTAATGGCAGGATGAGCATAGAACACCCTATTGTACTATGCCTTAGCTGATACACACTTCTAAAGCCTATGTGAAATAGTACCTCCAGCTGAAGCAACAAAATTATTTTGCAAATATGATAAAATACCTGCACTTCTGTCACAGGTATTGCTAAAATGAGCATAGCACACCCTATTATACTATGCCTTAGCTGATACGCACTTCTAAAACCTCCAGCTGAAGCAACAAAATTATTTTGCAAATATGATAAAATACCTGCACTTCTGTCACAGGTATTGCTAATGATTTTATTTTTTCTGTCTCAGCATGTTAAGGCTTTCATCAATGAAACGTGGCTGGAGCGCTATGGCTACCCCATCCAGCAGGATAACCTCCTGCTGCTGTGGTCTATCACCGTGTCCATCTTTGGGATAGGAGGGCTCTTGGGCTCTTCAGGAAGCAGATACCTCACTGTCAAATTTGGCAAGTATGTATGTTCGAAGACAGGTTGTCACTTGAATCTGAGCTTAAGGAAATGATAGTTGAGGTTTTAAATGAGACAGGCTGTAGCCAGCTTAGCTCTGGTCCAGGCTTCCTGCCCTTGTCCTGTGGCATGGACTGTGCTGCCAGCCTGGCACAGCAGCCACAGCTCCTCAGCTGGGTTAATCTCAGCAGTGGGGAAGGGCAGCACCTGGCTGAAGTCAGAATGGGTTCTGGAAAGTGCTACTCAAAACACAGAAGCATTCAGGTCGTTTTTGGTGCTGCAATAATGTGTTTCACAGTGGATGTTCAGGTGCAGAAGTGCTTTCAGAATTTTATCTGCTACACACCCCAGAATTGTTCCCAAACTCCCAGGTGCAGCTACATGCCAAGGCACACCATGAGTCCAAAGTACCCAGTGCTTATTTTGTCCTGGACCACATATGTGTCTTTTCAAAAAACCATCAAGACAACTTCAGCCAACTTCCTGCATGGCATTAAGTGCCATTTCCCTTCTGAGCCACAAAAATTCTTTTCATTTTCTTGCACTTACAGAAAGAAATGTCTCTTGTGCAACAACGTGCTGATGATAGTGGCAGCATCCATCATGGGCTGCAGTAAAATATCCCAGTCCTTTGAGATGATTCTAATTGGACGCTTCATGTGTGGAGTAAGTGCAGGTGAGTGACTTCTCCCACAGGTCAGCTGAATCTCACAAAATTTTACATCTTTTTTCAAAGTCAATAATAAGCCTCCACTAAGAAAACAAAATGTTGAAGTCAGTGACCATTTGTAAGAAGATTTTCTATAACGCTCTGCAATAAAAAGCATAATTATTATCAATTTCACTGATACCAAATGAAATTCAGCTTTGCCAAGTGTATGAATATTCAGAGATGTCAGAAATATTTTGATACCTCATGAAACAAGGGGTTTTCTGAAGGAAAAATATGCATAATATTTTCTTAAATTTAGCTAGCAGTACTGAAAGGTATACAGTTTGAAGTTAGTATTTTCATAAGGAGGAGTGTTCCAAGTAGCAAGTCCTTGGTTAGCACAAAGATCTGGGCTTAATAAAGCAAAATTACTCCTGACAAGTAAACTACAGGCAGTAAAAACATCCTGTGCTGCTATCAGTATTTTTTGTATTTTTCCCTACACAAAACTTGCCTTTCTATTGTTTGCATATTCACAGGGATGCTTCTTTTAACTTATTAAAGAGTTAACTTAGAGGTTAATGCTTATTTTTCAAATAACCAGATTTTGTACATTGCTTCTCTGACAAAGAGATGTGTTGAAGAGCTATGGTTGTATTTTGAGAACAGCTCACCAACAGGGGCCTTGCTCTGTTCTAGAATCTACATCATACCCCATTCAAAAACCTGATTTTTGTTAAAGAGACTGCACTCAAAAGAGATTGCTTTGCCATCACATACAGCCAAGAGAAGAACATGTTGCATTTGAAACAAATAAAAGAGGTGTGACCACCATATCATGAAAAAGCTTCTTTAGTATTCTTTTAGTATTTAGCATGTTTGAGTCAATAAATATGGCTGGAAACATCAACTCTGCCTGAAATCATAAAAATTATTGCTGGATAGCAGAAAAGAAATACTCATGTCTCCACCTAAATCACATACAAATCAACACTGACTGTAGCACTATATGTGATATTTTGCCAGGAGTCTACCATACAGCTCTTCAAAAGCATTCTGTCAGAAAAGGTTATGTGGGTTAACTACAAGCATCATTAAATACTGATAAAAATGTTTAATTATTCAGCACTTGCATACCTGGTGTCCTTTAAAACATGCTAAGGCTCACTGGAGATCTTATGATGAGGCTACACCTACACTTCAAAGAGAAAACTGTACATTTCTTATGATCAGGAAACTGCACTCTGCAAAGAGGACAAACACTTTTGTAGAAAGAGTTAAAAAATGTAGTACTGAAAGTCTTGTATGCGAGTTGAGGAATGTGCCAGAAACAGCTGTATTCTGTAATAGTTAATTCTTTACATCCAGTGGATATAACTGGATTTCCAATGGTCATGTCTTCTTTCTTCTCTCCCATAATTCCTCTTCACCTCAAGGTCTTTGTGTTCCTCTACATCACCAATATGTTGGAGAAATTTCCCCTAGGAAGCTCCGTGGATTTGCAAACTCTACATCCTCTTTCTTTTGGACGTTGGGAAAAGCCATAGGGCAAATTTCAGGACAAAGGTATAATGCAATTGATTACCCATACAATTAATTTCTGTATCCCTTTCACTTTTTGCTTCTCCCTCTGCTTTTCCATCGCCTCCTTTCTCTCCTGGAAGCAGATGCAATGAACTCTAACCCCCATTTTCTCCTGCCAGGGAGCTGCTGGGCAGCCAGTCGCTGTGGCCCGTGCTGATGGCCTCCTGTGGCCTCCCAGCACTGGTCCAGCTGGTCGCACTTCCCTTCTTCCCAGAGTCCCCACCCTATCTCCTCATGCAGAAAGGAGACCAGGAAGGCTGCAAAAAAGGTAACTGAGGGCTTCAGGTTCCTGTTCCTTACTTGACTTAGAATCATTTTGTGATGCTTGCTTTACCTATATAGAAAGAAATAAGTAGGACAAAGTTTCTCCCTGCTCATTTCCCACATGGCTCTGTGAATTCCTGCTAAGTCCATTATTGTTGTAGTCCCCACACAGAGCACAAAACTACTTCCCTCTACAGCTCTGTGTTACAAAACCTTTCACATTTGTCTGACACCACCTGCACTGTCAGTCTGATGATTAATGCTAAATAATAAATGAAAAATAGCTGTTTGCACTGCGGGACTCCACTGGCACCCCTCAGCTCTGGTTATTGGCTGTGTACCCTGCTCACACCCTGAGAGAAGGAGGAAGGCAGAGCAGTGGCCCCATGGGCAGGGAGGGAGCCCTTGTACACCCCACTAGGTCCCTCTGTCGCAGCAGGTCCCACTGAGCAGGAGGGGATCAGGGCTCTGGAACACCCTGCAAGACATCTCTGCCTCTCAGCACAGCCCCAGCCCACACACTGGGCTGCCAGACACTTGTACCCCCTGCTCAGAAACCTTCTTAGGCAACCAACAGAGATGAATTAACATGGCAGGTCTCGCTCTCCTTCTTCACAGCCATAAGGCAGCTTTGGGGTGAAGGCCAACACCAAGCAGAGATTGATGACATCATGAAAGAGAAAGCAACAATGAAAAACACCAAGATCTTGAGTGTCCTGGAACTAGTGAAAGAACCAGCTTTCCGTTGGCAGCTGTACATGATAGTTACTCTGACCGCCACAATTCAGCTATGTGGCATCAATGCAGTTGAGTGCATTTCCCCCTTGAAGTCCCGAGATATCACAGCTCACAGGAGCTCCCTCCATTTTTCTCAGGTTTCTCAGCCCAAACCTTGCTGTCTGCCAGCCCTTCTACAGGACAGCAGCAGCCACACAGCTTGGCTGGGCTCTCTGTGTGACATCCCTCTGGGCAGCTCTCATCCTTGCTGGAGTTACCTGTCTCCGTAGTCAGGCTCACTGAGCAGCACCTTTGGGAGCCATTGCAGAGCTCAGAGCTCACTCTTAGGAATGAGCCCACTCTCTACTGGCAAAATCTGTAGTTTTATGTGACTGCTCACTGCAGCTGCTGCTATTTATCCCCTGGCTCTTAGCACCCTGAGATATTGGGATGGCAGGCTGCTCACTGTGCCCTTAAAGCTAAGCACAAGCATGCTCCCTGTTCTGCAGCTTCTGCAGCTCTGCTCTTCCTCACAGCAGTGCTTTTCTGCAGTCCTTCTGAGGACTCTGCACGACCCTCCTACCTCTAACACCATGATGCAGCAGCATCTGTAAAGGAAATACCCAGCTGAATCTAACACAGCTTAAACTGGAATCTTTATCACCTCAGCATATCTCCAAACACTAGCAGAGATACTTGAAAAGATGTTTGTTTGCCCACTCATGACTCCATAAGCCATGCTCTTCTTTCTTGGGACTATCCTACAATGATATTTTTGGATGGGCTCTGAAAACAAGATGTACTTGGCTGTTTCTGAAAACACCTAAATCAGGATTTTGCAAACCTAATTGCATTTAGTAGCTGGAGATCCAATTATCCCAGCATTTTATCTTTTATTAAATTCATTAATGAATTAATTATATAATGCTTTATAATATTTTTGTCTGCTGATAGAGTGAATACTACCAAAACGAGTACAGAATTCCAGCTCACTCCAAAGCTGAGCTGCATACTCCCTGATTAGCAGCTGATATCTAGGGCAGTGTCACACAAGTTTGGATAAGAAATCAATTCTTTCCTTCTCTTACTGTTTGATTTTTTTTTCCAGATTTATTTTTATACTTTTGAAGTCCTCCAGGCAGCTGGCTTTGATGAAAAAATGGCCTCCTATATGACCCTCTCTATTGGACTCTCTGAACTCGTAGCTGCTGTAGTCTGTGTAAGTCACATTATTGGGGAGTGGAGCACACTTTGCTGTCCAGCACTGACCCTGATGTGATTTCTGTCCTTCAGAGCTCCATCATTGAGAGGCTGGGCAGGAAAGTGCTCCTAAGAGGAGGCTACTGGATCATGGGTTCACTGCTAGCTGCTATCACCGTGACTCTGTCCCTGCAGGTAAGGAAATTCTGCTCACAGCCGATTGCTCTGTCCATTCTATTTCTGATCTAAAGGTCAGGCAGGACCACATTACTGAGAAAGTGAGGCTTAGATCAAGCTTGTCTATATGTAGGCTTAAACTCTCTCTTAGCCAGTAGTTTCTTGTACTCCTGCCTTCCTTTCATGATCCCATGACCTCAGCAAGGAATGTATAAAGCACTGGGAGACTGGTTCCTGACTTCATCAGAGTCAAACACCAAACACCAGCCAGCACAGACCAGTTGTAGGAAAATGGCCCTCTCTATTCATGCTGGTTTTAACAAGCAACAGCAAAACCCCAGACCTTTGGCATCAGTTAGTTTGAAACTGAACTTTGCTGCAGATAATTGTGGGAAGGCACTCTCTGTCCACAGACTGGAGACCAGCTCACTTCTCAGACAGTGATACCTCTGTGTCATTGCTGTAGCTCCTTCAGAAGCTCATCACCTGTGGTACCAGGTACCAGGTACCAGTACTGTGTTACCAGCACTCATCCAGAGCTACTCTGTAGATACACTGCAAAACTGACCTGGAAGCAAGGTGGCAGCAGACTTCTGGTTTTGTTTCATTCATGAAAGCTCTCAAACATAGGAGAGAGAAATCATTTTTTCCTAAAGTATCGAGTCTCATTTCTCCTTGATTAAGATCTATAAAAATTGCTTTTCAGTACCAGTTTTTAAATCCATAACTTAACAAAAGTTAAGAAAGGTGTGGTTTGTCCTTCTCATTTCTCTAAGGACCAGAGCAAGAACTATGAGGTCAAAAAGAAAGAACAGGGTGCAAAAGAACTCTTCAGACTTGATTTAATGGAAGCCTCTGTAGATTTGCAGCTGCTCTGCCCTGGCAGACCTGTCTGCTCACCTAACAAAGATCTCAGCTGCCCCATCCACAGAGCAAAGCACTCCCAGCTCTCAGCTCCCACACACTGAGTATTTCTTTCTGGAGGTGGCAGTGTTGGGAAAGCAGGAGCATTCCTCACCCAGGGCCGTTAACAGTTTTTAACAAGAAGTTTGTTATGGCTTTTTTCCCCAGGACTGGTACTTCTGGATGCCATACTGCAGCCTTGTTCTCATTATCCTGTTTACAGTTGTCTTTGCTGTTGGGCCAGGTAAGTTCTCAATCAAAGCAAATAAAGGAATTGAATCATGTGAGCTTATTAATAGGGTTAGGAAAATACTGCCTTATATTGCATAATATTTAGCATAAGTAAATTCATTTAACATAATCTTGCAGTCATTTAAACCCTGTGGGTCCAATTATTCATAACATTCAATACCATCAGGTTTGAGTTTTGCTAAAAAGAGAAAAGGAGCACACTGGAAAAATACAGCAAAAATAGAGCAAAAGCAGATGGGTAAAAGATTCTTTTAAATGCTAGGGGGAAAAAAAAAAGATAAGAAAAGCAAGAGTTCTTTTAAATTTCGTGTTGTATAACATTACATCTTATCCCACATAGACAGCAGTGCAGAAGACCTACTTTGGAATAATTTTTTTCCTAGTCTTTATTGCCTGCTACTCATTAAATTTTATTTTATAAAGGCTAATAATTTTTTTAATATTTGCCTTCCCATATGGCAGGGTTGAATTATTTTCCTAACTCAAAACAGTTGAAATCCTGTGACTTCAAAACATGACTGAAATGCCCAGGAAATAAATCTGGGAAGATCACTCATTGATAATCTAGCAGAATCACACTGAAAATTCATTTTATCAGTAATAATTGTCATTCTATCCTGGTACATCTTCTTTCATGAGATGATGAGGGGCTTTCTCAAGTGTCAACTATTTAATTATTGGATGTCCCCAAGAATTTATTTGAGTATTTTACTACTTTCATAAACAGATGCCTAGCAGTTTATTAAATTTATTTGAGTATTTTACCACTTTCATGAACGGATGCCTAGCAGTTTATTAGAAGCCACAAACATTTTCTTTTGTAGCAAAGAGCAGAATACTCAATGCCACTGCACAATTCTGGCACTCATGGCAGTCCCTTCTAGCAGCATCAATTCTCTGACTGTGTAACAGTAACACCCAATCCAAGCGTGGATGCCAAACTCATCAAACAAGAACCAATTCTTGCTCTTCTTTCCTTCCAGGTGGTGCCACGGTTTCCACCAGGGTTGAAATTTTCAAGCTGTCCTGCAGACCCCCTGCCTTCGTGATCAGCGCCGTTCTGAACTGGCTGGGGGTGTTTGTGATTGGCACCACGTTCCCGTTCATCGTGGTGAGTGCCCTGCTCTGGCAGGGGGCACGGCTGCCTCAGCCTGCGGGGCTCCTGGCACCGCGCTCCCGTGACCTCTGCTGCAACCAAAGGGCCCTGATCCACCCGAGAGACTCATTCAGTCTGAAATATTTGTCAAAGATCAAAATACGAACAAATCCTTATCAAATTCAAAATACTTCGGGTGATACCTGGAGCAGAGGCTAGACAGAGCTAAAAAGGTATTTCTTAAAGGCCTTCAAAGGACACACCTTGGGCAGTGCAAAAGTCTCACAGAGGCTACACCCAAGGTGGACATTGGTCACGAGTTTCTCAGACTGATTTAAGTTTGGTCTATTTGCATATCAGAGGTTAATTTTCCAATTATAGCTTCAGGTAATGCAGTCACCAGTTCCCCTGGTTCCCTCTACCCCATTCCCTTTTGTTTAAACTTTTCAGGGTCTGAGGCTGTGTTGGTGGCCTTGGTTCTCAGGTCTGGAATGATTGTTCTGTCTGCCCAAAATGTGAAGAGAGCTAACTAACACTCTGTATCAGTTCAGAGTTATACACAAATACGCTGCAGGACCTGAAAAATGTAAAAGCTAAAACTTAAGGCATTATGGGACTCAAATACAAAAAGCGTGCCAAGAAAGTGACTAAAGCAAAGATAAGCTAATCCTGTTTTCTTTCTCACTTTGTTCTTCCCTGCAGGAAAGACTGAAGCACTTCTGCTTCCTCATCTTTATGGTGGTACTTTTCACTTCAGGGATGATTATCCACCTGTTCCTTCCAGAAACAAAAGGGAAATCAATCATGGAAATCACAGAAGAATTCGATAAGCTAAACTTTAAAAACAAGCATATTCCAGCAACTCCAAATCATGTCACAGAGGATTACACCTTCTGCACCAGGCTTTGACTGACCATAAGGGAGAATAAGGTTTTTGTAAAAAAAGTAGGAAAAAAAAAAGACATTTGCCATTTTCTGACTAACAAGTTGCTCCAAATGGACTGTCAGCTTTCCTATCTGTCACTTACAACGTTCCCATTTTGCCAAACCAGCTTCTTTCTCAAGCACTCCACTCTGGGCAGCTCTGGAAAGTGATAAGGGCTGATATTAACAGGATAGACTTGTGTGAATCATGAGCATTTTGGCTTAACGTGCTGGTGTGTAAATCTCTTCTTAACAGAGCAACTAATACACACTGAAACTACACATGTAGAATTTATAAACACTCTGCTGACCACAGAGAAAGGAAAGACCTGTGATCCTCTCTCTCTATGATTTTTGAGTATGTTTTTACAGCACTGAAATGGGAACAGTGAAGTTCTTGGCTTGCTGTCTCTGGCTAGTGTTCAATCCACAACAGATTAAAGAAAAAATTTAGTGGAATAGGAGACAAATTCTTTGTTTCTCTAGATTCAACTGAATGACCAAACCTTGCCAGGTTCCCATGCACAGTGCCATGCTGTCCTTGTGTAGTGTCTCGTTTGACAGGCTCCAACCATTTCAGATTGTCTTTCAGCAGCAATCGAGCTAAAAGGACTGATGGAGAGAGTCCAGCCACCATAAACCCCAAGCACCAGAGTCATTTTAGATACTCTGTGCTCTCCTGCCCATCACTGCTGTCATCTCAAGCCTGCAGCTCTTCCTCCAGGAGAAGAATTTCCACAGATATCTCAAGGACTGTGAACCCCACAGCAGCTGAAGTGCTATTTTCTTCCTGTGACTTTTGCCTACCTGGAACCTGCTTATTGCAGAAGAGCTGCCTCAGACTGGAATGGATTGAATCAGAAACTTTTTTTTTTAAATATACAGACCCATGGGACATTTCTTTTCTTTATAAGGTGTCTAACATTCTGTGTGTTTCCCTCTATTAATGAGAGGCTCCCATGGTTGTAGAAGGAAAGCAATACTATGAGGAAGAACATGAACAAAATGAACAAAAAAACCAAAAAATGGCTTACTGTGAGGCACACTATACAATTTAAATCCAAACTCTAGACTTGCACAGTAAAATTAATGCTTTTACCTCTGCTTTTGCTTTGACTGGCATATTTACTTCAACTCAAATAAGGTTATTCAAATTGAAAATTCAATTGTTCATCTTAACTGCTGTTTATTTTTAATTGCAAATGGTAACCATAATAAAAATGGCAGATTGCCTTGTAATAAAACTTCTGGCCTCCACAAACATTTCTTTCCCCACATCATGATCTCCTCAGAGGGAGTTGACTAGAAAAGTTGTTGGTGTGCCTAACCTTCCATGATTAGGGTTTTTCATTATTCCTGTCTTTAGTACTGACTGACACTTCAGACATCTCATTAAATATAACTACATAAATAGAATTATGTATCTACAAAACATGAAGTGTCCTAAAGTCAGAAAACTCAATAATATTGTAGTGTTCCATATACATGTAATATGATTAAAAACTACCAGTCATCTGGACACAGCTACCAATATAGATAAGAAATATCAACTTTTTGCAAAACAGAATTCTCTCTTCTCTATCAGCCCTTCTGGAAACACCATTCCATGACAACACTCCCTGAAACCTGGGGAAACAAGAGCAGAGTGGCAGTGTGTGGCATTGCTGCCAGACTGCCCAGTGAGTCACTCCTCTAGCTCAGTTATTCATTAGGTGCCGTGTAGGAAAGCCTTCCCCACAGGATGCTCCTCAGGCTGCCAGCCATGCCCTATGGAACATTGCTGTGACAATGAGGTGGAACAGCCATGGGGAGCACAGGTCAGCCTTGGCCTGTGCTCAGTGGAGCAGGAGCTGTGTCACGGGGACAGGGAGGTCAGGGGATGAAACAGCAAAAGGGATGGCTCAAATATACTGCGAGGGCACAGGGACAAAGGGGACAGTAATTCAGGAACACTGCATGCACATCATCTTCCAGAGAATCACCTGATAGGTAAGATATGTCTCCAAAACTAATTAAGGCAGATATAAAAACTTCTAAAATGTATTTATGAACTTCTGTCAGCTGGACCCAAAAAAATATGGATCTGTATTAAGGAAGGCTCAGCAAAGCTTTGGATGTGTGTGTCACACATAGATAAATGGCTAAATGACCTGATGCTGTGAGATTTACTGTCCTGAGCACAAATCTAAAGGATATCTGTAAGATATTATGGAACTGCACATCTAATACATGGGGTCTCAGAACAGTCTAAGCAGTAACAGCACACAAGAAGTACAGTCACTAATCACCATAAATGCAAAAGACATTACACAGGAAGAGAGTTATGAGATTCAACCTACCCAAAGCAGGAATTCTAATTTAAAGTCTGAGAGCAAAAAGTGTAAGTTCTAATATGTATAAATACACAAAGTAGAAGTGGGTGAAGTAAAACATTAGAAAATATGTGCAAATGCAGGCTGCATTTGAGGAGGAGTGCCCCGTGCTGAAGTCTACACGTTATTGCCTGTTTGTGTGTCCCCCCAATATCATCTGAGCAAGGCAGATACCAGCAGCCAACATGGAATTTTGTCCCTTAGTCAGATGCACACCATGTTTTTCAACTTTGTGTAATTTTATAGAAAAGGAAATTAATTCTTAGCATCAAAAGAACAGTGTCATTTGCACTCTAACAACAGCTTATCTTCTGGAGAACCTCCACTGAAAAAAAATCCCTCCATGAACTAGCAGCACAAATCAACAGCAAAGTCAAGGCCATGATGAGGCCCGAGAGTGGCAGGAGAAATGGCTGGGTGGTGCCAAACACTACATTTCAAACATTAGCAAGGGAATCCAGGAATATGCTCTGCATATGAAATATTTTCTAGTAAATATGACTGCTGGCATCAACTATGCCATTTATGATTTATTCACCGTCTCCTTCAACTGAAGGAGAAGTGTAAATGTCAAGTTATAACTAAGCCATTTACCAGCTGAACACACTCAAGACCCTCTTAATTGTGAAATAACTGAAGTTAAAGCCTGAGAATTTTCTCTCAGAAGAAACAGACATCAATCCAGCTGTGGAGGTTCCAAAACAGCCTCAAACAACCTTATTTTTCATAGCAGACACAGAAATAAGTACACTGCCTAGTGGAAATGCCAGACAAAACTATGCATGATGAATCTTTCTACTAGCAAAGAAAAATCATCTACTGAATACTTGGCTGGTCAAGCCTGATGTACCACTGTAGAATTGTTAAGTTTGCACCCCATTTCCCAATCATGGAGTAGTTCAGTTCCTTCCAGTAATGATTAAGTCACGATGTGCTTCAGTTGCCGTCACCTGGAGAGAGGACAGCTCTTTCCTGTCACATGTCAAAGTCCTGGAGTTCACTGCCCAAGCCCCATCTAAGATTCCCAACAGAGAACTCTGTCTCTAAGTTTCTCACTTATATTGAAAACTGAGCAGGTTATGATGATGGGAATCCTGTTTAAGATTGTTTTCTCAGTGTGCATGATGAATCTTTCTCTCTACTAGCAAAGAAAAATCATCTACTGAATACTTGGCTGGTCAAGCCTGATGTACCACTGTAGAATTGTTAAGTTTGCACCCCATTTCCCAATCATGGAGTAGTTCAGTTCCTTCCAGTAATGATTAAGTCACGATGTGCTCCAGTTGCCGTCACCTGGAGAGAGGACAGCTCTTTCCTGTCACATGTCAAAGTCCTGGAGTTCACTGCCCAAGCCCCATCTAAGATTCCCAACAGAGAACTCTGTCTCTAAGTTTCTCACTTATATTGAAAACTGAGCAGGTTATGATGATGGGAATCCTGTTTAAGATTGTTTTCTCAGTCCCCTGTGCCCCAGCAGAAGACAGAGTTCATGAAGCACACAGGTCCTGCAAGGGACACCATCCTCTTCGCTGGGGCTACACATAACCATTGGTTGAAATATTTAATCCAGCAATCCTAAACTTTGTACGACAGCTGGAATACGTGTAATTAACTCAAAACCCTCTGAAGTAAAATTTAACTTCAGTAACATGGGACTAGTTCACTGCCACTGCTGTTGGATCATGTGAGCGTTTGGCTCCTTGCAGGTACCAGCAGCGAGCAGCAGGGACCAGCTCATTCACAGGAGATGGCTGCCTTCCTCTCCAACCTGGTGAGTACCTGCTCACACCTCCTCAGGCCTTACAAAAGACAGAGAGAACACAATACTAGAGATTCAAGTTCTTTAAAGATTTTAAATTCCTTTGTTACAGAGACCATCTTTCCTTTCTGTGTTTAAACATCACAAAGAGCAATGGGGCTTGGGGCCATGAAGATCCTGTTCCACTGTCTTTTCTATGTAACAAGATAAAATGAAATAATGAAATGAAATGAAATGAAATGAAATGAAATGAAATGAAATGAAATGAAATGAAAATTTAAAAACAGCTCTGGCTCTTCCACTGCTATGGTACTTTACTTTGTCTTCTAAATTAATGAAAACAATACTAAATATTAAGCACTCTGATTACTTTCCAAAATAATGAATATAGCAAAAGGCTAAGAAATCATGACATAAACTTTTAAATAAATTACTTTCTTCACTTCATCAAAAGATAATTAATATAATCCATCAAGAGTTTCCATAATCTTTAAAAGGGAAGAAGTGATATGTGTCATCATACATTATGGTTTGGTGTATATTTGTTGCTGTCCATGATTCTCTCTTCCCCATGCCCAGGTGTGACACCTTTATCCAGCCAACTGTCAGCTGTTGCAGGTGCACAGTGAGAGTTGCACTATCAGAACACCTTTCCAAACTCCTTTTCCTCCTTGCAAGCAGAGTGATGGATTATCACCTTACACCCATTTGCTCTGGCACTGTGGCTGAAGGTTGTGCTTTGGCAGCAGATTAGAGGGATTTTGAAAAATGTTTAAATTCAAAGGATCCAAAGTGAACAAAGTGGAAGGACCAGTGTGGCTGCAAAGTCTCTGGCCTTGCACAAAACTAGAGAAGTGAGAAGCTGATGGAGATTTTATTTTTGCTTTGCAGGTTCAGTTCCGGGGCCTGTTTCAAATGATCTTTGTGCTGGGAATTGGTGGCAGTTTCCCATATGGATTCCATATTTCTGTCATCAACTATCCTTCTGTGGTAAGTAGCCATCCCTCTGAGGCTGAAAACACAAAGGTGAGAGCCTCTGTTCTCCCATAATCCCAAATTTACTGAGCACTCAGCTGATATGTGTAGGTCTTTTCTTTGCCTGACAGTAACATCACGTGTAGAGAACTTTTCCTCCTTAAAAGAACTGGGTAGCATTTTCTGTTTGAAATAAGCTGCTCAGCTGATATGCTTAGGTCTTTTCTTTGGCTGACAGTAACATCACATGTGTAGAGAACTTTTCCTCCTTAAAAGAACTGGGTAGCATTTTCTGTTTGAAATAAGCTCTTCCATGTAGTGTTCAAGTCTCCAAAGGAGGGCACAACACAAAATGAGCTCTCAGGATGCTCGCCAGGCAGATCCTGACTGATACAGACTTGCAGTGTGATCTCAGTGAGCTTGTTTTACTAAAAAAGTCCCAAAATAAGTCCAATAAGAGAGCCACAGGCTTGATCTGAAGTACAACAGCCAAATGTGAAGGGGTCTTATACCCATTATCCAGGCAAATCTCGTTTTATTTTTCAGCACATCAGGAAGTTTATTAATGAAACCTGGATAGATCGACATGGCTCTCCCCTGCACCCCGAGACAATCATGCTGCTGTGGTCCTTCATCGTGTCTGTTTATGGGATAGGAGGATTCCTGGGAAGCCTCTGCTGCGGCTACCTGACTACAAAATACAGGAAGTAAGTGCTCCTTGTAACAGCTCAGCAGTCAGAAAGTGCAGGGGAACACCAAGGGGCACAAATAAGTCCCTTCTTTTTGGTTGAAGCAGCCCTGTTGAAGACAATTGGTTTGGTTTCCTGGATATCCACTTTTTCCAAGCAGCCTTCTGTCCTTTTTATCTGCCCTCCCCAGGGAACTGTGTTCTGTGAGGGCTGCAGTCACCCTCACATCACCAGATCAGTGCCTCTGGGACTAGTGGTATAGGATCACATTCTCTTCAAGGTCCCCTACCACTCTTATAAAGATCTCCTAACCTTTACAAACTCCAATAAAAGAGCTGTGTGTCTTGTGTTGTAACACACTATATGCAGTTATTCAAACACCTGGAAAATATCCTTATGTGACAAAGAAGAGTCAGATTTCCATTTAAATGCACTCATTTTGGGGTGGTGACATTACATTAAATATTCAGATCTACTCTAGCAATAAAATGGAGAGAGGAGAAAAAAAATTCCTTGTAATTTCACTGTAAAGATATAACCAGCAAAACAAATGTCCAAGAGACATCTCTGTTCTTGACAATTCCATTTTACTGAAAGCTAGTTCCAAACTATCTTTGCCACTGGACAAAGAAAGGATTCCTCACCAGTCTGGTCTGTTCTCGGTGCCTTGTGTGTAACACCACTAATTTCATTTGCAGAGAAATTGCCAAACATATCTTCTTGGTGTGACCCACTTAAAGATCTGCTCCACAACACACTGATCCAGGGGCCCCTCATTTGGGTCTCAACAAACCATCTTAACCTGCCTGCAATTGTGTTCTTTCCTAACAGGTAAGTGCCCCCAAGAAATTTCTTGTGGGACACTGCCTCATCCCACACACTGAGAGTCTCCCAAGGCTGGAAACAGGATCCTGCACCTCTCCCATGGGTTATTTAACAACCCAATTGCTGAATCACAGCCTAAACACAGAGTCTCTGTGGTCCTCAATGTGGGCAAGGGGGCTCTTGTCTAACAAATGTCACAGCAAAACATCTGAGTGTAAAAGACTTGGAGCCTGAGACACCAGGGTGGTGAATGCACCAGCCCACGATTCTCACAGAGGGACTTTTGAAATGAAATATGCCTCTAAAAAACTCTGTCTGCCATCTCAGAGCACCCATTTAGCCAAGAGTGTCTTTGGTATGAGCCATTCTAGAGTGGGATCCGTGGACTCAGACTATTTGTGGGGAACAGCCTGACATTTTATGAAGATATATAGCCATTTAAAAATCTTGGTGACAAACTGGGCCACTCCTTCAATCTTTTTCCCTACTTGTACTATGGAAAATGCTGAAAAACTGGCTAAATTCTAACCTAAAAAATGTTTATTAATTCAAATCTAAAACATCCTAAGATTTAAAAGAACCATTTTGACTTAGGATAAGTCAAAATTATTTCTGCCATTCCTCAAAACAGTAGGAACGGCTGTACCACGCTTCCTCTCACAGCAAGAGTAGTCAAAAGAGTACAAGAGGTTCTCATTTCATACTAAATTCTCAAGGTCTTTTTTTCTTTTTTTTTTTTTCAGGAAAAAGTGCCAAATGTTCACCAACCTGATCATGTTGGTAGCTGCACTTTTCATGGGCCTCAGTAAAACAGCCAAATCCTTCGAGATGGTTCTGGTTGGGCGCTTTCTCTATGGCGTTGGTGCAGGTATGTCACCAAGGCCTGCAAGGCTGCAGGCCCTGACCTGCTCTCCCGGGCTTGTCTCTACAGCCATCCTTGAAGAATGGTTTTTAAAGAAAATAAAACCAGGCACTCAATAAAAGTTGCCATTCACTGCTATTTTTCTTTTGCAAGAAATTGTAATCTAAATAGCAGAGTGAATGGAAATGATATAAGAGAGGGAGGTCAAAAAGTTAAGCTTTTCTAAATATTTAAACTGCTATTTATCCTCTTGTATGTTCAAGGTTTTTCTCTCAATATACATCCTCAGTATGTAGGGGAGATTTCACCCAAGAAGTTGCGTGGGTTTACCAACGCCACTGTTGCTGTTTTTCTGACCCTGGGAAAACTCACAGGACAGGTTGTTGGACTACGGTAAATTCTCCAATTTTTCTATCAGGTTACACTAAAAGTAGAAATGTTTCTCTAACTTTATCCTCTCACCTAATCAGTGACTGAGAAACGCTCTCCTCCTCCCCAAAACATGCCTTAGCTTATGCCAGAAGAAAAATATTGATTGTATTTGAGGGAAATATAGTTTTAAATATAGAAGGCAGACAATTATTTACTCGTAATCTGATTTCTTCTTATTTCTATGCTTTTTCTACTAGGAGACTTCCCCTTCAAAATTCATTGTACTTACATGAAAAGTCTTAGCAAATGTTTGGCTCTTGTGGCCAAGCAGTGGTCAAATGAGTCTCATCAGCTCTCTAGACATTATACTGGGTTCTAATGACATTCAGAAAAATTTTCAAAATATCAGATAATTCCTTTAAAATAAATTGTCAGAAATAAAAATAGCCAAATTTGTGAAATCTGCCAAATTAAAATTCAGGGGTTAATGCCAGTGAACCCTTTAATGGAATCTGAGCAATCTTTGTCACTGAGAAAAACTTCCTGAACATTCATTCCATTATTTCAGCATAATTTTGTTTCGCATACACTTTCCAGGGAGATTTTAGGAAGCGAAGCTTTGTGGCCATGGTTGTTAGCATCTAGTGGACTTTCAGCACTGGTTCAACTGGTTACCCTCCCATTTTTCCCTGATTCACCATCCTACCTCCTGATACAGAAGGGTAATGAGGAAGCCTGCAGGAAAGGTAGAGTGTCTGCTTTCCTCACTTAATTCCTTCATCTGCTGTGTCACAGGAGAGCCTCTGCAGAAGGGCAGGCAGGGCAGGGCTGTGCTGCACACTGCAGTGCCATGGAGCACGGGCACCTTCACAGACAGCAGCTGAGCTGCCCCTGGCAATGTCTGTGTTAACCTGGGCCTCTCTCAGCCCATGAAGACAAGAAACACAGGTGTATATCAGCACACCTAACCTTTCCCACCTTGGTGGGCACTGCTTTATTTCTTTAAAGGAGATGGTCCAGGCAGCTGTCCTTTTTTGTATTGCTAAATAAAAAGTACTCAAATGTTTGCTATGTTCTCAATTAAGTAAACTCCCCATTAGAAAGCAGTTCTATACTGAGAACCAGACACACAAAATCCTTCAAATTGCTCACTGCCCCTGCAGCAACCAGGTGGCAGAAGCAGCACCAGCACCTTCTCCAGTGGACAGGCAGCCTAAAGGGTTTAATACAACCACCCCTGAAGGAGCTATCCTGGTAGGATAATCCACTTCCCTCCTTCTCCCCTACAGCCATCAGGAAGCTCTGGGGGGAAGGAGACCACCAAGCAGAAATTGATGACATTATGAAGGAGAAGGGTGCAATGGCGAGCACGAAAACCTTGCGTGTCCTTGAAGTAATAAAAGAGCGATCCTTGCGCTGGCAGCTCTACATTTTGGTGATTGTCATGACCACGCTGCAGCTCTGTGGGATAA
Source organism: Passer montanus (assembly GCF_014805655.1). Taxonomy (NCBI): domain Eukaryota; kingdom Metazoa; phylum Chordata; class Aves; order Passeriformes; family Passeridae; genus Passer; species Passer montanus. Next base: position 2,143,533 of record NW_024370705.1, read on the forward strand.
ATGCAGTTGAGTGCTCTCTTCATCTCCAGGACAAGAGAGGCAGCATTACAGACCTCTCAAAGTCAATGTTATCAAACCAGGTTAGAATTGTATCTCAAATGCAACACCTTTTTTCACAGGTTCATTTCCTCTTTGCATTTTTCAGATATACTTCTATTCTTTTGAAGTATTCCACACAGCCAAGTTTGAAGAATACCTTATCCCATACGTGTCCCTGGGAGTTGGGTTGTGTGAGTGCTTGTCCTCCATACTGTGTGTAAGTCTTTTCAGATTTGAGTTTGAAGGAAAAATTTAATGTGGTCAACAATTGTGCCTTTCCTTTCTTATAAGTGGGCCCAGGGAAATTTTGCATAACCTAAGCCACATCTTCCTGCTTCTGCAAAACCACAGGCAGGATACAAAGAAGTTTTTCCCCCAAATTATTTGCATGAGTGTGTGTCTTTAGACTCACTTTTTTCTGCAAAATAACAATCTTCTGATGTTCTAGATTAGATGTGTGTACGTATGTGTGGACAATTTGACACATGCCAGCATGCAAAAGAGGGAACAGTCTAAAAACAACTTAGGATTGACTAATAAACACAGCTTAATTAATAATGAATTCATTTTGAAAAAACTAATCAAATTCATTAGGAACTAAGAGACTGTCAAATGACACTGATTTATGCCAACTATTTAGACAAATCTTCTGCACGGAACACATGGAGAGAGGAGGAGTGATTTCCTGTGAGGCCTGGGGTTTGTGAGCTGTGTTTTGTGCCTTGCAGAGCACCCTGATAGACCGCTTTGGGCGGAAGGTGCTGCTCTGGGCTGGATACTTGCTGATGAGCTCTGTGCTGGCGCTGCTCACCACGACCCTGTCACTGCAGGTAAAGAGGCAGCAGCCTCCTGGCCACTTCCCCAGCCCCCCTTTCTGCTCCTGACTCGCAGGAGATGTATAAAACCTTCAGCCAGTGGCAGGAAGCACAGAGCTCTGCTCTTCTGTCCTGTGTCTAATGGTTTGCTGTCACTGGTTTGTCACTTTTAGCATCGCTTTTTCTGGATGCATTACTTCAGTGTTATCTTGATCTTCCTGTTCGTTGTCTTCTTTGGAATTGGACCCTGTGAGTACATCACTGGTTATGCTGGGAGGAAATTTGGTGTTGAATTGGTTGGCAACACCACTGGCAGAGGAAGAACAGGCTAGTGCCCTGCTAAAAAGTTCTGGAAATTAAGGAGGGAAGGGCAGACACATACAAGTGGAAGACAGGAAAAGGATGCAGACACCTCAAATTTTATTGCTGATCACATGATCTAAATAATTTTAAACAGTATCATCTTCTCCAGAGGGCATGAGACAGAAAATTCAAAACAATTTCTAAATTAATCAGCTAAAAACAGCATTCTAGGCATTGCCAGGTACATTACAGTAATCATCGTCAATAACTTAACAAATTAAGTTTTTGCCTACCAATATGCTCCAGGTGGAAGTGTCCACAGGAGCCAAAAGGGAGGCTGGTTTTATAAACCCTGCACCAGTGACAACTACCAGTGCAATATGGCACTGCACAGATCCACCGATACCAGAAAAATTATTCCAGTGCACACAAGAGGAACCTGAATTAACTGCTGGATTCCATTTCTGGAATCAAAGCCTTTCACCCTCATAGCAGAGGCCACCTACCAACAGGTGACCTATTCTGCCTGTCTGTCCCCTCTGCCACTGCCACTGGAGGAGCTTCAGCAGAAATAAACCTGGTATGTGTTTGGCTTTGCTTTTTCAGCTGGAGCCACCATATCTGTGATGGTTGAGATCTTCAGCCAGTCATACAGACCATCAGCCTTTCTGATTGTTGGCTGCATCAACTGGATGGGACTCTTTGTACTTGGGATGATTTTTCCAGTAATTGTTGTAAGTGACTCTCAGAGGATCCCTCTTTCCAGGCTAATCTATTTCTGAATGCTGACAAGGGGCAAAATAGTAGCAATAAATTGCAATGACATGCAGAGCTCAGCACTCTGACCAAACACCAAACCTGCTCAGAAATTCCCCAGCCTTGTCAAGGAGCAGCAATTGGACTCAGGTCAAACATGGCCTGTGGGAACTCTTGGTTTGGTACCTGTCCTGGACTGTGTATTGAGCACACCTTTGAATCTGAACTTCTAAGACACAGGCTTGCACTAAAGGGCAGGGAAATAGAAATGAGTTTCTTATTTTCCTTGCATTTCTGCCTGCAGGATAACCTTGGACCCCTCTGCTTCCTTATCTTTTTGGGAATCCTTGTTTTATCAGCAATTTTCATCTACCTGTATCTTCCTGAGACCAAGGGAAAATCAATCATGGAAATAAAAGCAGAATTCAATAAGCTGAACTTTGGGAAAAAAGAAGCCTCTGTCACTGAAAATAACTTTCCTAAGGAACAGTTGTCTTGCACCAAGCTCTGAATGTTCAGAGAAGAAATTTGCATCTCTTAGAAAAGACAGGAAACAATGTTGCAATAGAACTAAAAAGGAAACATTAAAAACAGACTGCAAGCTCTTCCGTCTCATTTGTTTTTTCTTTTTTAAGATAGATATGAAAGTCATTATTCTAGAGTAACACTAAGTACCTCATAAGCAGGAACCTGCTGGCAAACAGCTCAGAGAAGAATATCAGAAATACAAAAGAACAAGTGAAATATTTTCAGATGAACCAAGGTAAAGAATGATTAAGAAGGCTCAATGACCAACAGTCATGCGGCTGGGGAAACACAGAAGTCTGAAGTATTTGGCTGACAGGAATGCAGAGGAAAAGCTAAATACATGGTTTAGGGTGGGCCAAGATGATACAGACTAAAAATTAACACCTCAAATTCAGAAAACAGGTTTCAGCATGACAGCAGAGAAAGGCATTGAAAGTGCAGTTTGCTGCACAACAGTCCTGGAGATGTAATTGAAATCTCAGTGGAAAACACCCTGGTAACTCTAGGCGGGAGAAGGACCTGCTAAACTGAGATATTCTTGCATGCAGAAGGAGGAAAATGGCTGCTGTAAAATAAAGCAGGCTCTGGAGAGCATCTCTGCTGTCTAAGGAACTGATTTCCAACCTGGTGCATCAACTTCTGGGAATTACATCAGATGTTTTCACAGAAGAAAGAGTTTGTTTTGGAAATGTTTTTCTTGCTATGTAAGCAAGCTGGGAATAACGGCTGATTATTGTACCCAGCAGTAAAAATAGGTTGTGAAGTTCATTGGAAATAGTCTAAGTTTTTCCAAGTGACCAGTAACAAGTATAGGATGGCTTGTAACTAAACAGTTTGGATCATGCCACCTGCTTTCCTCTCACCACTGAAGAAAATATGAATCAATATTACAAACTACAGCTCCTCTCCTTACAGATGGAGGTGTCACTTGTGTTTGTTTTTAACACTTTGGCTTAGGAAACATACCCTGAAAAGGCTTTTTGTAAACCGGATCTTATTTCTGGGTTTTTTTAGGGTTTTCATTATTTTCAGAATGCATCCAGGAAGCACAATCCACAAACGTGGGCTGTAAATGAACACTGACACAGTAATTTCATCTCCTGACTTTTTATTTGCTGACTTTTTACAGCAAGGGTGCTACAGTGAAGGAACTAACTTAAAATCAACATACTCCACACAATCATAGAATGGATTGGGTTGGAAGGGACCTTAATCTAGTTCCACCCCCTGCCATGGGCAGGGATGCCACCATCTAGGTCAGGTTGCTCAGGGCCAGTCAACCTGACCTTGAACACAATCAGCTCCAGCACGTTCATACAGAAGTTTTCACAATTAAAAAGTGTCTCCTTAAATTACACCATTACAAGTATTTAATGCAAGCTATAGAAAGCCTGGAGAAAATGAAGTAGAAAAGCTCTTAACTCAGAAACTACTGGACACAAAGACACCCATCAGTTTTAACATGGAGAAATGGTCAAACCATTTATTTTATCCCCATCAGCATTTTCAACTGCTCTCCCCACACATCTCACTGTGAACACGCCCTACCAAATTCCATATGATGCCTCTAAATCACTTCTCTCATGTCAGGCTGTTCTAGGCAGCAGGGAGAACTGATCCCAGCCTTGCCACACGCTCCCTCCAGTCTGGATAAAAGCAGCTCATGTCAGAAAGCCTGTGGATTTCCTATCTCTCAGGAGTTATGACTGTTATGGAACTATTTGCACAACAAAGGAGCGAGTTGAAAACAAGCCTTCTCTGAGCATGTAGAATCCATCACCACAGTGGAAAATCAGGACTGATTTTAAGGCAGCTTTGTGGTGACTTAGTCATGGCTCAGGAAAGGTCTGCACAACACTGGGGTTTTTGTGTCACTGGGGTTTTTGTTATGGTCCATTCCACAGAGGGAGTTTCAGACCTCACAATTGAACGGTTCATCCAGTTTTTAAAGAACAATTACTAGGCTTGCATGAAGAGGTGCATTACCACCTACACTAGTCTCTGAAACACTTGCTTTTCCACTGGTTTAATGACTGGGCTGTATCCAAACACGAGGGGTCATTTTGGGTGCTTTGGTCTCCAGAGTGCAGAGGCTGGGTTCCCTCCCAGGCCAGTGCACTGTGTCTGTGTTAGCAGCCTGCAGATGGCACATTCAGCCTCACCTCTCCTGAGACACTCCCACCCCTCCCAAGGCACCTGCTGAAGGTACCACTGACTGTTTAGAGGCTCCTGAGGTGCTTACTGGCACAGTGGGCTGGGCCAGCTGGTGGGTGAGCTAGAAATAAAGCTGAGAACAAGGTGAGCTGAAAAAAAAAACTACTTGTGATCCAAAGACACCTAAATTCATTGTTAACACAAATATAAGCAAGGATAACGTTCCAGAATCTTTTGTAGGGGAGCTCACCCAACAATTATCAAAAGCATTGGGCAAACCAGCACAGGTAAGTCCATTTGCTGAAATTTTTTCCTTCCTTAGCCAGCTATGCCTATGCAAGGAGCTGTTTCTGAGTGATAGCCTTGATAAACTAATATAGCTAAGGACTCACCAGTATTTGCAGTCTTCTCTCTGGGAGAATATCAAGTACTTGTTCACTGTAATTTAGTTTTGTTGGGGTCTCAAAACTCTGGATTATTCAAGCTAGCTTTGTGTAGGATGATATTGCATGTAGTTGTCTGTAGGTGAAGACACTGGATGTATGTGGGATGTGTCCACAGGTACCTGTGAATGCCTCTCAAGAACCTGGCTGAGTGAAAAGCAAACCTCAGCCTCCACTTCCTTGCTGAGTCCTGTTGAATAAGTGCCACCAAACTGCCCGTAGCCTAGTGGTTACAGCTGAAGTACAAAAATTATTTATTCAGCTTGCTTGGACATCTGGCAAAAATATCTGTGTGGCATCCTGCTATTTGTAGTCACAATACCAGAGTAAAAGCTGCCTGCTGGTTTCACTACCAAACTGGAGGGGTTTTACCTGCCAAAGCATATGGCAGCATGCTACTGAGGTGAAGTCCTGAAATACTGGTATTGAGGGTCTTATAAGGATTTATACGGCTGTTATTTTCTTAATACTGACTGGTCACTAGTCACTGTATCAGTTTCTTCCTGAAGGTTGTAGAATATGAAAAACCAAAAGAAAACTTCTCTACAGAGCTGTAAACTTAATAAGATGAGCTGTACCCCAGATGCTGTAGCAGCAGTAACTTCAGTGAATTGGCTATGGATCTGTAGCCGCTTGTTTAAGCACCCTTTGTGCATATTCACTGCCCATTTTCAGAAAATGTTTACTTTGCTTTGGGAGTGATGCTTTGAAACTGTGGAAAGAATGAAGTTTTGGTGTCTACAGAAAGGCTTGCCGGGGAGCCCTCAGAGCCCTTTCTCTAAGCACTGGGACACCTGAACACATTAAAATATTACATAAAACTGATGTGTTTTATCCCTCTTTAAAAAAGACGATTTTTCTCAGTCTAGCAAACAAGTACTTGCTGTTGGGGAGGCAAGGGGTGTGTCTTGCATAACAGCTTCTGAATATAAAGCTAGAGGCCAGGGCTGGCATGCAGCTGGAACAGGTTTGTGCAGCTGTGTGGAAGGGCTATGTAATGGGACTTACAAATATACAGGGAATAACAAAGAGATTTTTCTGAAGAGGACATACAAGCTCTTCGTGACAAAGGAGGCAATAGGAAAGGGAGACTCTCTTAGTTATAACACAGAAAGAAGGAAAGGATTAGGGTGGGCTGGAATGCAAAGCTTTCCTCTCACAGGAAACCGTGCAATTGGGAAAAATAAGGATTTTTAATCAAATAGGGTTTTTTCCTAATTGAAGAACGGTTCCAAATATTTTCAAACTGCTCTAAGAAGAAAATAATGCTGATTAATGCCTCAACTTGATTTTTCTTTTAATAGTGATAACCTTCTTCCTGGGTAGGAGTTAAAGGCATGGATGTACCTACATTTGGCATAAAGTCAAGAGCACATGGTGTCCAGACAGGGGAGAACAGAGCCAAGCAAGTGGTACCTCAGCAGGATCTCCTTGGCTTATCCTGTACTGCTGTGGTCTGATGCACCTCACACCCAAACAAACTGTAAATGATGGCCAAGACTAATTACCCAGACAACTCCTGGTACTCAGGCTGGCTTGTTTTACCAAGAGGGGGAATTGCTGCCGAGTTCCAACGATGCGCTGCTAATGAACGTGGGTAAGAACAGCACAGAAGGCAGAAGAATGCCAGAGGAACTGATCCCCAGATCCCCTGTGTGTGGATCTGACACTGTGTATTAGCAGCAGGGAAAATCGAGGGCTGGTCATTAATATTAACATAGATACTTTCTTCTGTTTTTCCTGATATCCAGAACAAAAGCAGGATTAGGCTGTATTTGTTTAATGAGGTGGAGGTTGATTTAGGCCTCTGCTGTGTCAGTTCACATTTACCTCAGCAGGGAAGACTGCAGCAGGAGCCAGTGAGGTGCAAAATCTCTCTGGAACGAAATGCAGCAGCAGGACCATTGCACTCCCCCTCGCCCCTGACCTTCCCACACAGGCAGGGGGAGCCTGGTGGCTCGGAGGAGGTGCTGCAGATACTCCAGGTCACTGAGCTCCTGGAGCACCTGGACTAAGAAGCCTGAAAACTATGGAGTCTTTGTACTGACCTTTGACACAGCAGTGAGGATCTTGGAGTAGAATGCAAACCTAGACAGTAAGATGTCAACAAATGAAAGCCTTGCATATCAAAAACACGCACTTATTTTCACTGCAGTTTATGTACATAAATGCCTTCCTGGAGTTTCAAAACTTTACTTAATACCGCAAAGATAATAACATTCATTTTCTTCTTCCAACAGTATTTAGCAATACAGATCTCCCCTGGTCAGGTGATGTCCTTTGGTGGCTCCACAGACCCTTGTGCTATGTGCTTTCTCTACAGCATTGGAAAGTTAGGGGAGCAGGAGAACAAGGTCTACTCCAAATTGCTTTGTGACCTGATGAGCAAACAACTGAAAACACCATCTGACAGGTGAGCTCATACAGCAACTTGTCTGACATGGCTTTCCACAGCCTGTTAAAACTATTCATCCCAGGCTGGTCCTTTGGTGCTCTCTATTAATGTGCTGATTGAAGACATCAAATGCCATCAAATGAGCAACTCCCCAGCTAAAAAGAAAAGAGCCATTGCAGGAGCTGAAGCTGCAGAATTCTTTGGTTAAAATGATGTAGGGTCAGGCACTGTATGTACCCACAGATATCACGTGCAAAAGACCTGGTACAGACAGAACTTGATCACTAGGAACTCCAGAACACAAGTAGATGGGGCATTAAAAGGGGCAGGAGGAAGGGAGTGTGAGGCCTGGGAAGGATGAAGCCCCAGGGGAGATCTGCAGTGTGCCCTGGTGCAGGAGCACCCTGACCAGCCTGCAGCACTCTGCTCTCACTGTTAGCAGTGCCTGTCTTCCCTTCCAGAATCTACGTCAGCTTCTTTGACATCAGTCCTGGCAATGTGGGCTGGAACAACAGCACCTTCCCTTGAGGTGCCCTGGGGTGATCACCGCTTATTCCTGAGCCCTCACCGTGGTTTGAGAGCTGCAGTTCCAGTCACCTTCTGGCATCTGCCAAATACAAAAGGCATTGGTATCTCAGTTGCTGCTACTCACTGCTGTTTATCTTGTCTGCTGCTTAAATAAAAATGCAGAAGAAATCTTATGTCTGAGACCTTCTTGTTATGCTGGGAAGACCTGAAGTTGAGATGGAGGGTGCCTTCTCAAAATACTCTCAAGAAAAGCTTTTCTTTCAAAAAAAGGTTTAGTCATATATGAAGATGAATGCTCCTTTTGCCTTTGCCCTGTCCATGCTCAAGAGCCAAATTTCAAGAAGGGATAAATGTATCTTGACCTGGTTTCAAGATATATTTAAGTTAGTAGATGTGCAAATGTTGCACATGGACCTGCTTTCAAAAGGAGCAAAGACATGATTAGCTCTTATTTAAAAGAAATAGATGTAGTCCAGGTCCTCTTTAGGCCTAACACTACAGGGATATCTAGCTGAGTAACAGAAAAACTTGTGCTGTGAGTCTCCCAGGCCTCAGCACAGGCAGAGGGAGTGAGTGGAAAAAACCACTGTTCGCTGCTGTGCCCTCCCCTTTTCATCCACTGAACAATTTGTAGTGACAGCGAAGATTAGAGCACAGCTCAGAAAGAGGCAGAAGCACAGCAAGCCACAGCAATTCCTAGGGACTGAAGTGGTGAATTAATTATGAAAGGAAGATTTGCATACAAATATTTATTAGTTAAGCCCTTGGTCAGATAAGATAATTTGCTTCCAAAATAAAATAAAAGATTGAGTAGAGATGTTTCCTGAAATTCTATAGTTAAGTGTATTGTGAGTTTTTTCTGGAAGAGCAAACCTTCTCACAGCCCTGTTCTGAACTCTATTGTTAACATCCCGTTGTGTCCCTACCACAGCTTTGCTTTGCAGCCACAGACTTTAAATACAGACCTGCACCTCAAACAAAAATGCTTTGTTGGGATAACAAATGGAAGCTGCTTTGGTGAAAGCTTCTTTCTTAGTCAGGGAGGTAAAAGAGAATGTAATTGCACATATCTCTCCATTGAGTGACAGCATAACCTGTGGGCTTGGCAGGCCACAGGGCAAGCACACCAGTGGTGATGTTGCTCTCAAGCTTTTCTCCCCACACAGGTAGAATCCCCACCCCATCTCCACGAAACAAACCTAGGCGAGAGGAATAAGTGGAACTATGCATTGGCAGGAAGCTGAGGATATCAAAGGGAGGAAACTTAATCAGTTTTTAGTGGCTGCTCTTAAGCACTGCTAATCACTAGAACATGAAGTGCTCCAGTTCTCAGCATTATAACCGGTGTCACTCCACTGCACTCCCGTGTGACACCACCCCTCACTCCTCATTCCGGGCTATGAGTGCCCACACGTGTAATATGTACATGTGGGCAAGCTTTCTAGCAGCACAGCGCACGATCGCTGTGTGTGCAGTGTCTGGGCGGAGAGGGCTCCGGGCCTGATCCTCTTTAGCCTTCCTGTGAGTCATTTGGTGAGCAGAGCAGCGCTGCCGCCGTCGGGGCAGGCAAGAGGCAGGGCGGGGAGCCGTGCCCTGGCAGCCTACGTGCATGGCATCACACAGAGCAGCGTTCGGCTCGGCTCTGCCGCCTCTCACCTCCGACAGGCACACACCAGTTCATGCCTAAACAAACCAAAATTCACTTCTGCCTCTTTCCAGTAGAAAAATATGATGTGAAAATGGGGAGGCTGAGGAGCAATAAGCAATTTTTAATTTGACTGAAATACATTAGAGAATAATTTATATGGCAGCAAGGCAGACGTTTCTGCTTACACCGAGCTAAAGCCGTTACACACAGTTAAAGCAAAACCGCTACAAATGTTACTTTATTTTGCAAAAGAAAAAAATTCGCGGAGTCGGGGCAAGTACCCCTTTTTGCAACTGCCGGGCTGGGGCCTACATCCCTCTCTGGCCCTGATCCCGCAGAAACCAGTGGGAGTGCCGCAGCGGTACCATCACATGCCCTGGTGTCAGGTTATGCAGGAGCTGCCCAGAGCGCCCGGAAGGAGCGCTCCAGAACCCCGCTCCAGGAAGCAGCCTGCAACAAGCCCTCCAAAAATGTTCAGTGGCAGTAACAAAGCCAAGCAATAACGGCGGAGCGGGGCAGACCCCCGGTCGAGAGCCGGCCGCGGGAGGGGTCGGCACACGGCAGAGGGGCGCAGACCGTGGAGCCGGCGTGAGCGTGTGTCCCCGCCCCGCTCCCTCCCCTCCCTGCCGGGCGGGGCCGCTTTGCGTGCGGGGCGGCCCCGAGCGCTAAAAGCGCCGCTGACGCCTCCGCGCTGCACTGTGCCGGTCCCGCCGTTCGCTTAGGCTTCTGTCGCCGGCCCCGCCGCCCCCACCGCCGCCACCATGCCCATGTTCGCCATCTACACCAATGTCTGCAAGGACGCCGTGCCCGACAGCCTGCTGGGCGACCTCACCCAGCAGCTGGCCAAGGCCACTGGCAAGCCCGCGCAGGTGAGGGCGGGGAGCGGGGCGAGCACGTGCGCGGCGGGCCCGGCGGGAGGGGCGGCGGCCGAGCGGCCCGGGGGCATCGCCGCTCCCCCGGGCTCCAGGGGGCATCGCCGCTCCCCCGGGCTCCAGGGGGCATCGCCGCTCCCTCGGGCCCGCGAGCGGGCGGGCCGCGGCCGCCGAGGAGCAGCTGCGGCACAGCGCGGCGGCGGCCCCGCTGCTCCGGAGGAAGGAGCCGGTGCCCGTTCCACCCCGCGGCGCCGAGCCTCCCGATGGCCGGCCCCTGCCTGGAGCAGCAGCCGGGCCTGCAGGAGCGCGGCGCTCACGTAGCCGGGGATGTGCTGCGCCTGTGCCGGCGGTCGCGGCTGGGCAGCGGAGCTGCGCAGTGCACGGACGCGCCCGGGCAGAGGCTCGGATAGACCGAGCGCTCCGGGCAGCTCACACGGCCCCTCCTGGGCCAGACCGCAGCACCAGGAGCCGGAGCCCGATAAGACCGAATCGCTGCCCGGCTCTCGGGCAGGTCCGAGATTTGGGGATGTGCGCCCCGGCACGCAGGCACAGTTCTCGGGGCTTTATCTCGCTCCGCCCCGCGCGGTGGCGCGGCTGTGGCGGGCTGGAGTGCCCGCCTCGCCGGCGGCTTTGTGCACACATAACCGCGTTCCTAAAGCTGTGAACCGGGCCGAGGCTCCCCGCAGCCCCCAGGGCCGTGCCCCCGGTGGGGGCTGCCGGGCCTGAGCCTCCCCCGGGCCTGGGGAGCACTGAAGAGCTGCCTGGCCCCAGTTCAGCTGCTCTGTTTGCAGTTGGTACCTAAAGCAGATTTTGGTCAGGAGAGGGCAGTTCAGACTGCCTGTAACGGAGCGTTTCCCTCCCTCCCGCAGTACATAGCTGTGCACATCATACCTGACCAGATGATGTCCTTCGGGGGCTCCACTGACCCCTGTGCGCTCTGCAGCCTCTACAGCATTGGCAAAATAGGAGGGCAGCAGAACAAGACTTACACCAAGATGCTGTGTGATCTGATCTCGAAGCACTTGCACGTATCTGCGGACAGGTAAGGCTGGGACACAGTTTAACTGTATTGATCTGGCTTTCTGAAACTGCTTTGAAAAGTCTACTTAAAAATTTAAAATGCCAGGAATAAGTCCATGTGTTCTGGAAAATACCAAGTGATTGCTTGCAGCATTTTCACGTCCATCCACGTAAGAATTCGGTGCCTGCCTCCCTGGAGAGTTCATTGTTCAATTGCTTTCTGCTCTGAGAGTAGGGAAAAACACCTCAGCACTGACAAGTTGCCCAGTGTGTCTTTTGCCTCTGAGGTGTGGTGTCTTGCCCTCTGGGGAAGCAAGGCTGAAAGCACGAGCAAGGAGCAGTAAGAGGCTGGAGCTGAGAGACAGAAGGCAGCAGGCTGTGAGCAGCCCCCCTGCAGAGCTCAGCAGTGTCTGTGTGCAGCTGTGAAGGATGGGAAGAGCCTGGTGCCATCAGGATTGAAGGGACACGCAGAGCCAGGCCTGAGGGCATGCTTAACTCCCGAGGCTGCCAGTCTGTGTGAGGGACTGCCAGGCTCAGAAACAAAAGGGGCTGATCTCCGGAAATTTGCTAAACTAAATCTGTCTGGTGTCTGGACAGTCCCTGACTGCAGAAGAATAAAAGTACAAATTTGAGGACTGAGAAATATTGAGGCTGTTCGGAGGCTCCACCAGATTTTTGGTAAAGATGAAGCTTGATGTTTTTATAAGCAGAAGAATGGGAAGCACTGTCCCCTATTGTGTTGTCCCAACTTATATAAATGAGTTAATGATGTCGTTATTTCCTCCTGTACCTCTTCTGCAGGGTCTACATCAACTACTTCGACATGAACGCTGCCAACGTGGGCTGGAACGGCTCCACCTTTGCGTAGAGCTCTCCCGTCTGAACGAAGAGGCTGTTCCTGGACCTGCCCTCACCCTGCCCCGTAGCAGAGACCACAGCACAAATGGCCCCGTGTTGCACTTTGTGCACTCTCACAGATTGATGGCTCCTTGCTAGTGTGTTTAAATATTGCTGCTTCAACATTCCTCTGTTTTCTCTGTGTAGAAAACAAATAAAGATTTAGAAGTAAGCTGTGTGGTGTAGGCTTTGGCAGTTGCAGATGGAGTTGGGCAATTGCTAACGTGTCTGTGCCACTCTGATCCTAAAGCAAACAAAAGGAATGTTTTGGGTTTGCCCGTGTTTCTTAGACACAGTATTTCACACTATGGTGGTGGTGCCTGGAGCTGGTTTCTCACAGTGCTCCGGTGATTTCTACCTTGCTTTAGGTGTGTTCAGGGTAGCTTGTTGCTCTGGGCAGGCTGGAAGCACTTCACATCGCCTCAGTCTTGTGTCTATACCAACAAAGAAATGTTTGACTTCTGCACTTGGCTTTAGGAAAAAAGACCTTATCAAAAAAAAAAAGAAAAAAAAAAGGTATGTTTTGGGTTGTATCTGCCATTGCTGCAGTCCTTGGACCAGCCCTGTACCTGCTGCTTCAGGGCAGCTTTCCTCTGAGGCTGTGCCACCTGTGAGTGGCCAGACGAGCACTGAAGGAGTGCTTTTGCTGGCTGAGGGGAAATGCTGTTACCCACATTGCTACGCTGCCCGCTCCAGGCAGCAGGGATGGCCCTCAGTGCCCAGGAGCTCTGCAGGGGCCGGCAGCACTGTGGGGAGCTTCAGTGTGCTCAGCCTGTGCCTGGCTGCTGCTGTGCCCCGTCCCACATGGATGCTGTGCTCTGCCAGCCTGTCCCTCAGGTGCTGAGCTGTGTCCTGCACTGAGGCTGTGCCCTTTTCCAGCCCTGGAAAAGGGCACAGCCTCAGTGCAGGACACGCTGGTGCTATGATCTGTCCCAGGCTGATGCTGTGCTCTGCCAGCCCATCCCTTGCTGTGCTGTGCCCTTTTCCAGCCCATTTCTCCCTGGTGCTGTGCCCTGTCCCTCACAGGTGCTGAGCTGTCCCAGCCCGTCCCTCACAGGGGCCGTGCCCCGTCCCTCACAGATGCCGTGCCCCCGCCGTGCCCCGTCCCTCACAGCGTGCCTCACAGGGGCTGTGTTCTGTCCCTCACAGATGCCGTGCCCCGTCCCTCACAGGGGCCGTGCCCTGTCCCTCACAGGCGCCGTGCCCCGTCCCTCACAGGGGCCGTGCCCTGTCCCTCACAGGCGCCGTGCCCCGTCCCTCACAGGGGCTGTGTTCTGTCCCTCACAGGGGCTGTGCCCTGTCCCAGCCCGTCCCTCACAGGCGCCGTGCCCCGTCCCTCACAGGGGCTGTGTTCTGTCCCTCACAGGCGCCGTGCCCTGTCCCGCCCCGGGGCTCCCGTCCCCCCCTCAGCGCTTTCCCGCCCTCCCCTCATGCCCCGCTGCGCGCACGCGCGGAGCAGCGCCCCCCCAATTCCACCTCCGGCCGGCAGGGGGCGCTCCCGCCCCGCGCCTGCTGGAGGCTTCCCTCGCGGGGCGCGCTGACGTCATCCGTGTGCGCCGTGCGGCGCGGCGTGGTCATGGCGCTGTTCTGCATCCGCAGGTACGGCGGGCATGGCCCCGCTCCCGCTCTCCTCCTCGCTCCCCGCTTTCCTCCCCTCCCCGCTCCGCTCTCCTGCTGTACCCGGACCCTGCCCCTGCCCCGGGGCTGCCTCGGGCCGGGGTGCGTGTCCGCCGGTGGGCGCGGGCGGGCGGCGCGGCCTGAGGAGGTTTGTGTGGCTGTTCCAGGTACGGCGAGCAGGACGGGCAGGAGGCGGAGGAGGAGGCGCAGGGCCGGGCGCGGGTCCTGCTGGAGCGGCTGCAGCGGCAGGCGAGGGCCCGGCAGCAGAAGAAGCAGCGAGAGGCGCCGGCCCCGGGAAGGGAGGGCCCCGGGGGGGAGCCCGGGGAACGGAAGGGGAGCAGGGAGAGCGAGGAGCAGCCCAGCGCGCAGAGACAGAAGAAGGTAAAGACAAAACAGCCCCGCAGCTCTTCGGAGGAAAGGGCTGGTACTGAGGAGGCAGCAGATGGCAGCAGCCCCACAAAGAAGAAGAAGGCACATAGGAGAAAATCGAAAGTGCAGCGAGAGAGCACTGAAGCAGGTGAGGATAAAGTGAGGCTGCAGGGTTTCAGTTCATCGTGGTTGGCAGCTCCCACAGAAAAGTGAGCGTGAGTTCCTCTGAGTACCTTGCCCAATTTACCTGATTTTCTTTCCATCTCCTTGTTTTTCAAGGGAAGGCCCCATACTGTGAACTCTGAGGGTCAGTTTAGTGTGAGGGCAGGAGGGAAGCACATCACATCACCTCAGTCTTGTGTGTGTACCAGCAAAGAAATGTTTGACTTCTGCATTGGCTGTAGGAAAAAAGAGCTTGCAAGTTGTTGCTTAAGTGCTGTGTGGCAATATTGCCAGCTCCCTTTCCTGTGGTGTGCTCTGACCTAGCTCTGTATTGCTGCTACCCAAATTCCAGATTCTGAAGAAGACATCAAACAGGACAGCAGAAACAACTTTAAAAAGAAGCCCAATAAAAGGAGGAAGACAGACGAGGAAACACAAGGAGATGAAGCGGGGAAGAAAGAGAGCAGTGGAAAAGCTGAAGGCAATAAAGCTGCAGAGGAGGAGCTGCCCTTGGCAGCCCCAGGGGAGGGGGCAGGGGCTGCACCCTCCAGCATGATGATTCTCGGGGACTACGAAGCAAAGCCAGTGCAGAAGGTAACCAGGCTGACTGAATCTTGGTGATGGACAGCAAAAGAATGCTTCCTAAAGTCTGTTTCACATGTGGTGCTGCCCCATTGTCGTTGCCCTCAGGTGCAGCCCTTCCTGCCCCAGTGGCTGGCAGAGCCCCGGCGGGTGCAGAAGAGCATCAGGGACAACCTGAGTGCAGCCACAGATGTGCCAGGCATCCACCCCCTGCTGCTGAGGAAGCTGCACACCAATGGCATTGACTCCTTTTTCCCAGGTGCCTTGACTTTGATTCTGTTTCTTTCTAAAGGGACTCAGAGAGCTCCCACAGCCTGGTGCTGTGTGCTCTGTGCAGGCAGTGAAGTAAAAGGCAGGACAAAGTGTAGTGCATGGAAGTGGTGGTAGGAGATTTAACCCTTCTTTCTCAAAGCTTTGTCTGGGCTGAGGAAAAGTCTGTTCTGCATCCGCAGGTACGGCGGGCATGGCCCCGCTCCCGCTCTCCTCCTCGCTCCCCGCTTTCCTCCCCTCCCCGCTCCGCTCTCCTGCTGTACCCGGACCCTGCCCCTGCCCCGGGGCTGCCTCGGGCCGGGGTGCGTGTCCGCCGGTGGGCGCGGGCGGGCGGCGCGGCCTGAGGAGGTTTGTGTGGCTGTTCCAGGTACGGCGAGCAGGACGGGCAGGAGGCGGAGGAGGAGGCGCAGGGCCGGGCGCGGGTCCTGCTGGAGCGGCTGCAGCGGCAGGCGAGGGCCCGGCAGCAGAAGAAGCAGCGAGAGGCGCCGGCCCCGGGAAGGGAGGGCCCCGGGGGGGAGCCCGGGGAACGGAAGGGGAGCAGGGAGAGCGAGGAGCAGCCCAGCGCGCAGAGACAGAAGAAGGTAAAGACAAAACAGCCCCGCAGCTCTTCGGAGGAAAGGGCTGGTACTGAGGAGGCAGCAGATGGCAGCAGCCCCACAAAGAAGAAGAAGGCACATAGGAGAAAATCGAAAGTGCAGCGAGAGAGCACTGAAGCAGGTGAGGATAAAGTGAGGCTGCAGGGTTTCAGTTCATCGTGGTTGGCAGCTCCCACAGAAAAGTGAGCGTGAGTTCCTCTGAGTACCTTGCCCAATTTACCTGATTTTCTTTCCATCTCCTTGTTTTTCAAGGGAAGGCCCCATACTGTGAACTCTGAGGGTCAGTTTAGTGTGAGGGCAGGAGGGAAGCACATCACATCACCTCAGTCTTGTGTGTGTACCAGCAAAGAAATGTTTGACTTCTGCATTGGCTGTAGGAAAAAAGAGCTTGCAAGTTGTTGCTTAAGTGCTGTGTGGCAATATTGCCAGCTCCCTTTCCTGTGGTGTGCTCTGACCTAGCTCTGTATTGCTGCTACCCAAATTCCAGATTCTGAAGAAGACATCAAACAGGACAGCAGAAACAACTTTAAAAAGAAGCCCAATAAAAGGAGGAAGACAGACGAGGAAACACAAGGAGATGAAGCGGGGAAGAAAGAGAGCAGTGGAAAAGCTGAAGGCAATAAAGCTGCAGAGGAGGAGCTGCCCTTGGCAGCCCCAGGGGAGGGGGCAGGGGCTGCACCCTCCAGCATGATGATTCTCGGGGACTACGAAGCAAAGCCAGTGCAGAAGGTAACCAGGCTGACTGAATCTTGGTGATGGACAGCAAAAGAATGCTTCCTAAAGTCTGTTTCACATGTGGTGCTGCCCCATTGTCGTTGCCCTCAGGTGCAGCCCTTCCTGCCCCAGTGGCTGGCAGAGCCCCGGCGGGTGCAGAAGAGCATCAGGGACAACCTGAGTGCAGCCACAGATGTGCCAGGCATCCACCCCCTGCTGCTGAGGAAGCTGCACACCAATGGCATTGACTCCTTTTTCCCAGGTGCCTTGACTTTGATTCTGTTTCTTTCTAAAGGGACTCAGAGAGCTCCCACAGCCTGGTGCTGTGTGCTCTGTGCAGGCAGTGAAGTAAAAGGCAGGACAAAGTGTAGTGCATGGAAGTGGTGGTAGGAGATTTAACCCTTCTTTCTCAAAGCTTTGTCTGGGCTGAGGAAAAGTCTGTTACCTACTCATAAATACAGCTTGGGGTGGTGGCTCAGAGCTGCCCAAAGAGGGAAGTCTTACTCGTGTCCTCACACTTTTTGTCCTTGTGGAAGCTTGTGCTTTATCTTTGTACTTTCCACCGTCTCTGCTGCTGATCAGAGCTTTGTGGGAGCTCATTACAGCACCAGAAAAATATCCAAACAAAAAAAGAAGTTTGTTTGTTTTCTGTTAATTTGCCAGTTTTGCAAACAGATACAATAAATGCTTAATAAGAAGAAAGGGCAGGTGGCTGCAAGGACAGGGACAGGGGGTGACCTTAGGCTGTGCCTGAGGCCTGTCAGGGCTGTGCTGGGCAGCCAGCACCCATGTTCTCATTTCAGTAATGCTTTTCTCTGACATTTTCCGCTCTTGGTGAGTCGGTGAGGCATACAGCTGGTGTTTATTTCTGGTTTTGCCAGTGCAGGCAGAGGTGATCCCTGCCATTCTGGGCAGTGCAGCCGGGGGGTTCCTGCGGGGCCGCGGCGGGTACCGCCCCAGGGACATCTGTGTCTCGGCACCCACGGGCAGTGGCAAGACCCTGGCCTTTGTCATCCCCATTGTACAGGTGAGTTCACCCTCAGGAAAATATCTCTGGGGAAATGCTGGTGGTGTTTTGTTCAGGCAGAACCTGAACTTCAAAGCAGGTCGAAAAGCCAAGGAATTTGTGGGCATAAGGCAGCAGATTTTCAGCTCAGAGCTGTCTGAGGGAGCTTCTTGTCAGCTTCCCACTCCTTTTCTCAGACAGCAGGCACAGCTTGAGGAGTTGGGAGGGTGGAGTGAGAAAAATGGAAACATAAAACTGAGAATGTGTCAAGCCCATCTTCTCTCATTGGGTTAGGCCCAAGAACCCTGCTGCCCCTGTTCTGCCAGGGACTCACTGGGCCTCTGTGTTGGCAGGTTCTGTTGGATCGAGTGGTTTGCCACGTACGAGCCCTGGTTGTTCTGCCCACCAAAGAGCTGGCACAACAGGTATGTGGCTCCTCCCTGGCTGGGCAGAGCTGGGCTGAGGGACAGGCTGCTGCAGCCTGTGCTTTGGCTGTTCTGTGGAGCAGGCTGAAGACCTGCCAGAGGGTTGGGTGCTGTTCCTCTAATGGAAAGCACTTCCTGCAGCTGACAAAGCCTCTTCATCTCCTTGCAGGTGAGTAAAGTGTTCAACATCTACACTGACGGGACAGGGCTGAAGGTCGTTTTGATTACTGGCCAGAAATCTTTTGCAAAGGAACAGGAGATGCTTGTCCAGAAAAAGTAGGTGAAAAGGTATTTTGACAAAGTTTATAGAGATTGCATGCTAATTAATGTCATTAAGGTCGGGTCAAGATATGGTTTATTGCAGCACAGCATCATGCTATCATGGTTTTGGATAATGGGTTTATATGCTGGACTCTGGTGGTTCTGTCTTTGTCACAGTGCTTGTTACTACTCCTGTTTTGTGATTGTAATGTTTCACTGGATTTTTGGGGTTCTTCACCAGCAAATGCTCAGAATGCAAATGTTTACCTTGTGCCCATGGGTACATATGACTGTGTGGGGATTTTCTGCAATTAAACTTTTTTGAAGAGCAATGAAGAGTGACACTTTCTGTTTAAAATAAGGCAGCAGAGTGGAGACTGGTGTTTTGTGTCCCCCACTGCCCCTGCCTGCTCTCCAGTGTCAAGTCCATATGTGAATTTTGTTACTCCTCAGTTAATTGAGTGGTAGGAACACCTTAAGGTCTGCTTCTTAAGGTCTCTGGTACAGGCTTTATTGTGAAGAGAGCGACTTGCTGATGGGCTGCTTGTCCTTTCAGAGTGACAGGCTACTGCAGCCTGGCTGACATTGTGGTGGCCACGCCAGGGAGGCTCACGGATCACATCAGCCAGACCCCAGGCTTCAGCCTGGCTCAGCTTCGCTTCCTGGTGAGTCACCACAGCTCTGCCATCTGAGTGCAGTGTCTGCTGCAGCACTAATTCCTGCTTGCTCCTTGTGTGCAACATAAATACCTCTCTGTTGGAGCTGTTGTGTGGGCCTGTCTGCACTCCAGATTGTGGAGGGAGCAGTCACAAGATGAGATGTTTGATTCCAACTCGTGACACCCAAGCATCCACCCACTTCCCCTTCTCTCTTAGGCTCTTGCAAACTTGGAGTAACGATGGGCAAGGAAAGCAATTCTGTTGACTAGAAGCTTCCATTATCTTACCTTCTGGCTCACTGGTTACAGATACAAAGGGAAATAAAAGCTCCCAGTATTTAACAAGTGGTGGTTTTCATCCTTGTGAATCCAGATCGTGGATGAAGCTGACCGTATGATTGATGACATGCACCAGAACTGTCTGAACCAAATTGTCAAAGCTGCATTCCAAGGAGAAAATTACTCTGGCTCCAGCACACTTTTTCAGAGGACCAAACCAGGGCCTTTAACAGCAGCCAGGTAAGTTGCAGAGTGCATTTCTTTGAACTGATAGTGTGCACACCAGCACTTGGATGTCACTGCCCTGCTCCACTGTACACTGCCACACAGAGTCCCAAAGCTTCATTCCTCTGAGAAATGTCTACCAAAAAAAGGCAGTGAACAGCTGATGCCAGAGCATGTCCTTCAGACTAAGTATTGTGTTCTCCAGGCTTTCCTTATGTAGACTAAAGGAGCATCAAAAGAAAGCACAAATATTGCAAATCTGTGATCCATTTGCACAGTAACTATAGTAATGCCTTCTGGCAAAGCTGAGTAATGGATTTGGAGGAGAGCTCCTGCAATTAACTATCTGCAGCTGCTGTTTTTGTACAGCAGTGGCAGAGATGTGTCAGAAACTGAGATGAACGGCCAAGGGAGGACATGACTGAAATGAGAACAGGGGTAACCAGGCTGCAGGGACTGTGCAGGGGTTGTGGACTTGACTGAGAATGCTCATCAGTTCTGTCTGTGAACTCCACCATAAAACAAGGGTGGAGAGGAACCTACAGGAAAGGCCCAGGGCAGGAAAAGAGCATCAGAAAGCATTGATTGCTTCCCTTACATCATGTGAAGGCACTAGGGGCGAAACTCCTTTGCCCCATCCTCAAAGCCCAGTTTCTGTGTGCTGTTTCTTTCAGTTCCTGCTCTCCTCAGATACCCTTACAGAAACTGCTGTTTTCAGCCACTCTGACCCAGGACCCAGAGAAATTGCAGCAGCTGGATTTATTCCAGCCTCGTCTCTTCACATCTGTGTATTCTGAGAAAAACAGAGATGGAGCAGAAGCTGAACAAAATACTAATAATAAATACACACTCCCAGAGGGGCTCTCGGTATGATGTGAATTCTTTTGAATAAGTTACACATGAAGATTTGTTTAATTCTGAACTAACTGTGGTTTTACCCTAAAACAAGTGTGTCTTCCCTGTGTTTCCTTGCAAAAGTGCCTTTGGGAGTATGTATGACCCAGAGAGCTGTGCCTTTGGACATTTGTTTTCTCATTACTTAATGTTCATTTGATTAAGACTTGATTATTTTTTAAATTAATCTGTCTTCATGTGGAATTAAGTTTAGCTGCAATGGGGAGTGGAACTAGGAAGTCATAGTAATATAGTAGCACCTATCAATTGTCCACATGTCTGACAGTCATTTCAAGACACGTGTACACAGGCCAGCCTGTAGGCAGGAAGGCAGTGCATGCTGTTACTTGCTGTGGAGGTGTGAGAGCATTAGAACAATGCAGGTCTCCTGTCTCCACTTGTGTTGTATCCTGCCAGCCTGTTTATTCTGAAGGGGATGGGATGGGCTCTGGTTTTGCTGCTATTAGTCAGCTATAAAACATCCAGGCCAGTGTGGGTCATGGACAGGCAGTGGGTTTCAGGGGAGGTAGTCTTGGCAAGAAGTGATTCCTCTCTCTGAACTCCTTCCCTGTTGACTGCAGCAATGTTACGTGCCTTGTGACCTGAATTCCAAGCCCTTGCTCCTCTTGTATTTCATGCTGAAAATGAAATTCACCCGCGTGTTGTGCTTCACCAACTCCAGGGAAGCCTCTCACAGGTAGGCATGAATGAGATCACTCTCTGTCAGGGGATCTTCCAGAGATAAAGGAGTGACAGTTTCTCTCTTGTCCACCTGCAGGTTGTTCCTGCTGGTTCAAGCCTTTGGTGGAGTCACAGTGGCAGAGTTTTCTTCTCGGTTAACTCCAAATGAGAGAAGGAGAACCATGAAGGAGTTTGATCAAGGAAAAATACAACTGTGAGCATCTTAAACTAGTTTCCTGTATGTTTTCCAGCACAGGCTGTTTGCAGTGTGAAAAGCTAAACAGAGCAAGGGACACAGTTACTTGGGGTCTTGTAAAACATGCAGGAGTCTGTTGCAGGAGGGATGTGAGACTTGGGCTTGTGGCTTTGAATTGTTTATCCTTCATGTAACTCAGCCTGTTCTAATCTAGCTCCAGTCTGATTTCTACACGTTGTTTTATAACAAGCAATAAATACAAATGCGTGTTCATAGAGTTGCCCAAAACACACAGGTTTGTAAATTTGGAGTTTAATGTTTGTGCTGAGTATCTGTACTTGTAGGGTGGAAATGGATGTTGGTACTGAAGCTGTATTTAGTGTTACAGCTTGCTACCAAAGCAATCCCTGCTCAGACTGGCATACAGGTCTACTTCTGCCCATGTGTGTGATTTGCATTGTGGTTTTGGTAGCTATATGAGATATATCAGAGATTATATCTCTGAGGAAAAGGTAAAAACTTATTTTCTGGGTGTTCTCTTTATCCAAACCTGGCATATAAATTCATGCTTGACTACTGGAATTTCTCACCTCGCTATTTGTGTGCTCTGTGCTTGTATGGAATGTTCAGATTCCTTAGAAGATTAGTGTGAGCTGGGAGGTGTCTGACATGCTTGGAGAACCTGGAAACACCCAGTAACTTTTCATGCTCAGCAGAGGGTGACAAGCCTGTAGTGGTGCTTGGAGGTGTGTGGGCAGCTGACAAGGCCAGTGGCAGTAAGGAGAGACTTGCAGTGCTGCTGCCAGCCTTAGAGGCAGAGGCTGACTGTCCACTTTGAACAGAGATAGCAGGAGTTGTGCTGTGTTCACTGGTGGTTTAGTTGTGTGTGTAGTGCCTGAGATGTCACCTGAAAATGAGTATGTATCCATTTACAAACAGGTTAATCAGCACAGATGCCACAGCCCGAGGGATTGATGTTAAAGGAGTGAATTATGTGATAAACTATGATGCACCTCAGTTCATCAGGACCTACATTCACCGGTAAGACAACAGCAGCAAGAGGAGGATGTCTGAGCTTGGTTTGTTTTGAAGAATTTAGCAAAGGTGACATGCACTTAAAAGGGCTTTTAGCTTTTCTTTTTACTTTAATATGCAAACAGCTTTCTAGCAAAAATTAAGCCTAGCATTGCTTGGAATCAGACTTTCTTAAAAGTGGAGAATCTCAGCATCAGAATCTTGGAGCTGATAATGGCAGTGACTATGGGGCTAAACTGACTTGAAGCTACTTTCTCTGTTTTCAGGGTTGGAAGAACAGCTCGTGCAGGAGAAGCAGGTGTTGCTTTCAGCTTGGTCCTTAGAATTCAGGTATGTCTGTTGTGGGATTCATTTGATAAGGATGCATGCAGGGGCATAAGGATCATCCAGTTCATACAGCTTCCCACCTTTTGCAGTCAGCTGAGCTTTGTGCTTGGAAACTTCAGTTGTTTCCTGACTAAGCAGCATGTTCCCAAATGTGCTGGTTTTGTAGCTGATGGGCAGGGGGGTGTCTCATCTCCAGTGGCTGTTTTTGCAGGAGAGGCGGTTCCTGAGGATGCTGAGGGATGCTGGCATCCAGGATATAAAGAAACACCCAGTGAAGGGCAACTCATTGAAGCCAATGGTGCAGCAGTATGAGGAAGCTCTCTCTAAGCTTGAGAAAACAGTCAAGGTAATTGAAATGGGGAAGAAAATAAACTGTGCAAGTTGCAGTTTGATAGTTTGATTTTTTTTAATGCAATTTGTGCTTAGCACAAGTGTTAGAGTCCAGGATCCTTTCCTTCACCTAAAATAGTACCAATTCAGCATTGGTGGGTGCATTGTTATGGAATACTCAGAAAGGGTGGGGAGGGGAGAAAGGTTTTCTGTCAAAGTTAGGCAGCATTCTTGGAGGGGTTTAAAAGATGTGCAGATGTGGCACTTGGGGATGTGATTTAGTGATGGGTTTGGCAGTGTCAGGTAAATGCTTGGATTCAATGGTCTTAATGGCCTTTTTCAACCAAAACAAATCTGATTTTTGGTGGGTTTTTCTATTCTGACCTTCTCTTTACCTCTGTAGCTGGGATTTTGACAGCTACCCAGAGGACTGCAAGCAAAATGCAGGATTAAACCTTTTGTCATTACAGAGTATAAGACTAATGCACAGCTATGTGCAGGCCCTTTTTTACACCAGTGTGAAGTTGAGAACTTTGAGACAAAAGCAGGGTAGCATTTACCTTGCCAGATGGGTGGACTAGGAATCCTTAATAGACTTTGTGCTGCATGATTTGGGCAAGTGTTCTGCTCTTTAACCTGAGAACTCATAAATACCTGGCCCTGAAAAAATGATCATTTTGAGTTGTAGACTAGGAATGTTTGAGAGCTGGGACAGAAAGGTTTATTAAATTGTCCTGTTCCTCCCTGAAGTCCCTGCTGTGTGACTCTGGGACAGGGGCATCTCCAATCACCTTCTCAACTTTGATTTTGAACAGAACGAGCGAGCCCAGAAGCGAGCCTGAGCGAGTGGAAGCATGAAGTCCCTGCTGTGGGACATCAGGGGGCATCTCCAATCACCTTCTCAACTTTGATTTTGAACAGAACGAGCGAGCCCAGAAGCGAGCCTGAGCGAGTGGAAGCTGAGATGGCTGATGTGGCTGGAGCACAGCAACATTGAGTCATGGGCCCTCAGTGCTTGGTTCCTCAGCCTTATCATATCTGCTGTCAGCTATTGCAGGCCTTATTCCTCTTTCAAGGACGCTGTGAACAGGGTTCAGTTACTGGTTTTAAAAAAAAAAAAGATAAATGTTGAGATACAGGTTGTCTTGAAGAGGACTTTGCATTGTATCCTGCTGGCACGTGTAGAATTGCTCTTGAGTGTGGCCTGATGGAGCTGCTGCTCTCCAGTGGTGAGGGCTGGGCCCTCCCTGCTGCCCTGGGACAATGGTTCTGTCTGTCTGCAGATGCATAAACACCTGTGCAGTGCCTGAGCAGAAATGTGTTTGAAGAGCTGCTCTATGCGCAGTGACTCCAACTTCTAAGTAAATATTAAATAAATATTGTATATATTTTTAAAACTCTGTTGAATAAAGATTTCTGGGCTCAGGAATTGGATTTTATGATCTTTCTGGGTCCCTTCCAACTCACAGTATTTTATGAGGGATGGAGATATTGCTTAAAGGACTTTTCACTCTTACAGTCCTGTACCTTGTCCTTTTCTTGCCTATGTTGTTTCCCTCCAATGTTCTGTACCAAAGGTAACAGCAGGTATTATTAAGTGTAGATTGATGTTAATGCAGACTGAAATGTCTGATGTCTAATATGAATGTCCTGGAGCCAGCTGGTGTCACTGCAAGCCCTAAGTCTGTATTTGACACATGCCATGGTATTTTTAGCTGGCCTGGCAGAAGGCTTAGAGCTGCCAGGTAGCTGTGGCCTGCAACTACTCTCCCAGGGTTGCTTTTCCTTCAGCAGGAATGGCTCCAGCTCTGCTTATTGTTTTGCAAAGCTAAATAAATGTACACCAGCATTAGCAGTAAATTATTGAAAGCTGGGAATCTTGAAGAAAGGGGGTTTGGGAATGGTGGTTGAAGACAGGAGCACGAGGTTGTTCCACAGCAGTGAAGCAGTGTGTGTTCTCCTGCTGTGAGTGCTCGCTCTGCAGCTGTTTTTCCACAGCACGGGTGTCTGGGCAGCTGGAGAGTCACAGGAATGGAAAATCTTGTGCAAGAGCTGAGAGCTCCCAGGGGCACAAGCAGGACCTGCCTCACATCCCCCAGCCGGGCTGTGGTTTCTGTGTCGCTGCGGGCAGTCACCGGCACAAGCCCGTGTGCGGCCGGGGTGAGGTGGCAGAGCCCAGCGAGACTTTGCCCCGGGTGCCGTGCCCGGGGTGAGGCTCGCCGGGCACCGGAGCCGGCTCTGCCGCCCCGCCCCGGCCGGGGCGGGCCCGGTGTCGGCGGGACCGGGGCGGCTTTATCAGCCCCGGCCGGGCCGGCAGCGACAGCGGCAGCGACAGCGGCAGGATGGGGCTGGAGCTGTACCTGGACCTGCTCTCGCAGCCCTGCCGGGCGCTCTACATCTTCGCCCGCAGCAACAACATCCCCTTCGAGTTCAAGCGGCTGCAGCTGGCCAAGGGTGAGCGGGGCCGGGGGTGGCAGCCGGGTGACCCGGGGTGTGCCGGGGTGTCCCAGCCCCGAGCCTTGGGGTGTCCCAGAGTCCCAGCCCTGGCTTTGGGGTGTCCCAGGGTCCCAGCCCTGGCTTTGGGGTGTCCCAGCCCCAGCTCTACAGGTGTCCCAGAGTCCCAGCCCTGGTCCTTGGGGTGACCCAGGGTCCCAGCCCTGGCTTTGGGGTGTCCCAGGGTTCCAGTCCTGGTCCTTGGGGTGTCCCAGGGTCCCAGCCCCGGCTTTGTGAGTGTCCCAGGGGTCCCAGCCCTGGTCCTTGGGGTGTCCCAGGGTCCCAGTCCTGGTCCTTGGGGTGTCCCAGGGTTCCAGCCCTGGACCTTGGGGTGTCCCAGGGTTCCAGCCCTGGACCTTGGGGTGTCCCAGGGTCCCAGCCCTGGTCCTTGGGGTGTCCCAGAGTCCCAGCCCCAGCTCTACAGGTGTCCCAGGATCCCAGCCCCGGGTCTTGGGGTGTCCCAGAGTCCCAGCCCAGGCTCTGCGGGTGTCCCAGGGTCCCAGCCCAGGCTTTGGGGTGTCCCAGGGTTCCAGCTCGGGCTTTGGGGTGTCCCAGCCCCAGCTCTACAGGTGTCCCAGAGTCCCAGCCCAGGCTTTGGGGTGTCCCAGGGTCCCAGCCCCGGCTTTGTGAGTGTCCCAGGGGTCCCAGCCCTGGTCCTTGGGGTGTCCCAGGGTCCCAGTCCTGGTCCTTGGGGTGTCCCAGGGTTCCAGCCCTGGACCTTGGGGTGTCCCAGGGTTCCAGCCCTGGACCTTGGGGTGTCCCAGGGTTCCAGCCCTGGACCTTGGGGTGTCCCAGGGTCCCAGCCCTGGTCCTTGGGGTGTCCCAGAGTCCCAGCCCCAGCTCTACAGGTGTCCCAGGATCCCAGCCCCGGGTCTTGGGGTGTCCCAGAGTCCCAGCCCAGGCTCTGCGGGTGTCCCAGGGTCCCAGCCCAGGCTTTGGGGTGTCCCAGGGTCCCAGTCCCAGCTTTGTGGGTGTCCCAGGGTCCCAGCCCTGGTCCTTGGGGTGTCCCAGGGTCCCAGTCCCGGTTCTGTGGGTGTCCCAGGGTCCCAATCCCAGCTCTGCAGGTGTCCCAGGGTCCCAGCCCCAGCTCTGCGCGTGTCCCGCTGCTCCCCAGCTCTTTCTCCACCCCCGGGGGCTGCTGGATTCCAGCCCGCGGGTGGAAGCGCGGGGTTGCTCACCGTTCCCATCAGTGTGAGGTGCTGAGGGAGGGTGGCGTGGCCCTCCTGCTGCAGAGGGTCCCTGGTGCCCACCCAAAACCAATACCTAATTCTGCAGTGCAATCCTGTAGTTGCAGTACTGATTTCAGTGCCTGTGCTCCTCTGCAGCAAGCAGGACTCTGCCAAGGCATGTGATAGCTTCGAAATCGGCCCCACCCAGCAGAAAATGGGTCTCTGAAAAACAGAGAGGCTTTTCTGAGAAGCGCTCAGGATGTGCCAGATCTGGGGCATTCCCCGTTTAGATGGGAAACAAAAAGCTGCAGAGGTGGGACATTGGTGTAGGGGCGAGGACAGCCGAGGTGTGTGGGTCTTGTTCAGGAATTCAACTCAGAAAAATGTGTGCTCTGGGAAGCTGAGAGCAGCCTTTCTCCTCTTGGCAGGGGTTACTCCCCTTGGGAGGCTCGTCATGCACCAGCTTGCTGAGCTGTCCCCGTGTGAAGGCAGGGCAGGGCAGGGGTAGGGCTCCCCTCTGGGGGCTCCACTGGCTCGGGTAGTTTGTAGTCTGGTTATTTTGGGGGTCGAGGACCAGCTTGAGAAGGCTGTGGAGCGAGACAGTGCAGCTGGCAGTAATGTGAGCAGTGAGAAATGAAGGGAGGGGGTTTAGTTGGGTTAAAACCAACTGATAACTGTTAGGAGCCCGTCCAAAGGTGTCTTTTCACCAAAGGAGATCCAAAGATCTGTATCTTCTTTCTTTGTAATTGAAGCTGGTAAAGCCTATCCTTCAAGCTCTTCAGATATCTGATGGATTTGAAATTAAGGTAATGCATTGGGCATAAAAAGGCCTCAGTAAGTAATGTTTAAAAACAATGAAAGATGAGAAGGCTCCTGGAGCTGAAATTGAGGAAGGAACAAAAGAGACTCCAACTTGAAAGAAACCTCAGACGTGTTGTGCTTGAGTCTTTGGGTGTTCCCCTGCACCTGAGCTGTGGGTTGGTTGTACCTTGCTGTGGCTTTACTCCCACTTGTCTCATAGCAAAAATTTTTGCAACTGTTTGTAGCTGGGGGCTGGCCCATCTTGTGTCCTTCCCCTTCTTTCCCAATAAATTAATTGTTGTGGTGAGACACTGGAGCAAAGGAGAGGAGACTGTCAAGGAATGAGAGCACCAAAGAAAAAGGAACAACTGAAATGCAAGGATAGGAGGAGAGAGAGGAAGGAAAGGGAATTAAATCACAGATTCCCAATGCTCTGTGCCCCTTGGGAATCTGCTTTTGGCCTGTGAATTTAAGATGGGTGATTTGGGTGCAGCTCCCATGCCATGGGGAAGCTCTGCAGGTGCTGCCACAGTGGGGGAGGCTCACTGCACTGGCACCTGACACTGCACAGTTTGTAAGGACAAGGTGAGGGAACAGACTCACAACTGAGCTGGTGGCTTAAATGGGATGTCCCAGAAAAGCTCTCAGCCCCCAGTGTGGCAGGTGTCAATGAAAGGGGTAGAAGTGAGAATGGGTGGGGATCACCTGGCATTCAAAGGACAGCTGAAGACCTGGAGTCTGCACACTTCATCTTTCTGAGAGGGGTAGGGGAGGTGGGCTGTGAGCCAATGACAGGGGAATAGTCACAAATCAAGTTTGCCAAGTACAGAAAAGCTAATTTTGTTCCCAGAGCATCTCCTCTGGCACACAGGTTCTCAGATGGCTCACACAGCAGGATGGGGCTCAAGGTTATTTACACATTAGAGAGGCTTCCAGGCAGCCACATGTGGCTGAACTGAGCGGGTGGAAAAGGCTGTCACAAACCAGTCACATAGAACAAGGCTTCTGGGACTGCTTTCAGGCAGAATGGAGTACACTGAGACCTTAGATGAACACAGCACCTTCTCCTGTCAGGTTCACTCTGCCTACCTTTTCGGGAGGACCTACAAGGTAGCTTAAAAGCGACCTAAAATCATATTTGCTCTTAGAAAAGATTGCAGGATGCACAGGAGCTAATTGAAAGATCTGTAAAGAAGTACCCATGGTTCTACGGGGAGGACCTACAAGGTAGCTTAAAAGTAACCTCACATCCATATTTGCTCTTACAAAAGATTGCAAGATGCACAGGAGCTAATTGAAAGATCTGTAAAGAAGTACCCATGGTTCTACATGGAATCACAGGAATTTATGTTCATCTGTGGACTTTAGAAAGTGTAGTTGAATATAAATTACATTATCTTCCAGAAAAAGGTGTCTGCTTTCTCAGTGTCCTCCCTTCCTTGGGGGAAAGGGTTAGTGAGATCCCTTTCCTCCAAGGTGCTTGGTGCTCCCCTGGGTTTGTACAGGACAGGTAGCTCCAGGCACAAGTGTGGGGTGGATAGAGCCCCCAGCTGTCAAGTGCTGTTGGTATGAAAGGACTCCCAACCATCCTGCCCTTGGTCCATAGGTGGGTCTGGTATGCAGGCAATAATCAGCTGATACCACAGGGCTGGCCCCTGCTCACCCTGCAGCACTTATTCATTGCTTATAAACTTGATACAAGACTTGATCTGTACACTCAAAACCAAGAACTTCAAGCTAGACAGTCCCCAAAAACTCCTCAGGTGTTTACAAGCAGGTCCTGAGTACCCCTGCCAAGTAAAACTCCTCATTTTCCTCCTCAGGGGAGCACAAGACAGAGGAGTTCCGGAAGGTGAATGTGCTGATGAAGGTGCCTGCTCTGAAGGATGGTTCTTTCACCTTAGCAGAGAGGTGAGGCTCAAATAAGCTCAACCCCCTGCTGCAGAGTTGTTTGTCCCAGTGTTGAACTGCTGGCACTCCAGTCCAGGCAGGTTCTTGTCTCCCTCCTGTTCTGTGTTCCACTTGCACATAACAAACCTGTGTTTCAAGAGAAGTTCTTACGTAAGCAACTTGAACAGCATTAATAGTAGAAAAAGCTGTGCTTGGAGCTGCTTTGCTGCTTTGTGGGCAGTGTTTCTGAGCTTAAATAGCTGTCCAGGTGTCCTGTCTCTGCCTGCAGCTGGGGGCTGTGGGCCAGTGCAGGAAATGTGACACAAAGCAACCACTGCTGGGTGGGCAGGCAGCGTGAAGCTCAGATTTGGTATAAGCTCATTCTGCAGCTTCTGTTTGCTCAAAACTGTACCAGCAGACCACTCCTGTCCTGCTGGGCAATTACTTGTATTAGATTGTGGTCCACAGGCAGCAGCAGCACAAACTCTCTCTTGTCTGTGCTGTGCCCTGCCTTCTACCTGACTCCCCGGGTTTGTGTGGCTGCTTGTCCAGCAGTGAAAAATTTTGGGAGAAAACAAAGGATGAGGTGCTTGAATCTCAGATGATCAGCTCACCAGTCTGTCTTGCTCTCTGGGCAGCATTGCAATCCTCCTGTACCTGGTGCAGAAGTTCAAGACTCCTGATCACTGGTACCCCTCCGACCTGCAGAAAAGGGCAAGGGTTGATGAGTACCTGTCCTGGCAGCATGTCAACATCCGTGCAAAGGGGAGCAAGCTCTTCTTAAGCAAGGTAAAACCATTATATATGAAAAATGAGGTGCTAAGAACTGTAGGTGAAATGGCCTGCCTGTCTGCAGGGCCTTTCTCAGCAAATGTACAAGCCAAGTGAGAGATAGCAACAAAACTGACTTGGCTGCTGAAGTGAGCCTCACTGGAGTAGTCTGGGTCCCTGCTGCTGCAAAGGTCCAGAGCAGGCACATGCTGGGGGAGCAGCTCCCCCAGACACAGCTCAGTGCTGGCTGCATGGAGGAAACAATCTCCCTCTGCAAAACAAAATGCAGGTGCTGGCAGATGGTACAGTCTTCCCTTTGATGCCTCGGGTTTATAGCTTTTCTATTTTCACATTCTGTGCTGCTTTAGTGTGTGGGTCTGGGCTTCATATTAGGGATGGTGAGATCTGCACAGAGCAGGGAGACAAAACAATTCCTGCTCCAGCTGGGGACCAAGGACAAATGATCCAAATCTCAGCCCCAAGAGCACAAACAACATGGGCTGAAGAGAGAAAAACGAGAAGGATGGGACTGCAGGGGCTGCAGCTGTAATTGGACAATTAACTCCAATATGCAAATGGAGCAGAACTGATCAAAGTGAGAGACCCCGTGAGGGGTAGGGGATTTTGTGACCATTTTGGGTTCACCTGGGGTGCAGCCCTGGCTGGGCTCTTGTGCTGCCCAAGGTATATTCATTGAGGCCTTTTAATAAATCCCTGCTTTATTCTTTAACTCTGTCCAGCCTCTGTTCTAGTTCAGGCTTCACAAGACATCACTTTGAGTGGAGACTCTTGTGGTTGAATTTTCAGGGTTCTAGGCAGCAGACAAGGAGAGGCTGGAAGTAATGACTGAAGTAATGACTGACATTAATATTAACCTGGCAAGGCTGATGAACAGCTCTGGCTGTTCTCATGCATGGCTGGTGAGGGATCCTCAGAAGGTGGCAGTGAGAGTGTGATGAGTAGATTTGGAAGGAAGCACATAAAAAGCAAGTTGTTTCTTCTCCCTGCCAGGTGTTTGTGCCTCTCATCACAGGCCACCCACTTCCTCCAGAGAAACTGGAGTTTATCACTGAGGACCTGAACGCTGCCCTGAAGCAGTTTGAGGAGAAGTTCCTGCAGGGCAAGCCCTTCATCGCAGGCAGCGAGGTCTCCCTGGCAGACCTGGTGGCACTGGTGGAGCTCATGCAGGTGAGCATCAACCCCAGCACTGCTGGATCTGGGAGTGGGGCTGTGGGCAGGCCAGGCCAGGGGGGCTGCACCCCCACCTCTGTAATGGCAGATCTTCCCTGGGGTTAAATCTTGCTCCTCTTTGACTTTGATCACAATTAATTTTACTGGGGAAAACCTACTTTGATGAAATAGTTCTTTCTATAGAAATATGGACAGAATTCATCAGGAAAGAAAGATAAATTACAAGCTAGGCAGCCAAATATTTGGAAGATCTGTGTTGGTGTGCATGGACTTCCATGTTCTGCATTGGATCATTCAGGGGTTGGCCATGGCAGAGCTCTTTGCTGCACATCCCAAGGGACAGCAGCTGCTGGGGGTGTCACCACTTGCCTCCTATGACCTAAGAGCCAGAAATGAGCTCCACCCAACACCATGGCTGTCTGCTGCCTTGAGCCAGAAGCATTTTCACTGGGTCCATCCCTGGCTAATGCCCTGTTTGCCTGACTCTGGGTGTGTCTCTGCAGCCCGTGTGTGCTGGCTATGACCTGTTTGAGGAGAGGCCCAAGCTGGCGGAGTGGCGCAGGCGCGTGGAAGAAGCCGTGGGGAAGCAGCTCTTCCAGGAAGCCCACCAGGACATCATGAACGTGAAGAACTTGACTGCTGATCAGCTCGCACCTGAGCTGATTGAGAATTTCAAGCAGCTGCTCCTAAAGATGAATTAGAGGGCTATGCTCTAATAAAATGGATTATTTTTCTGAAGGCTTATTGTAGTCTTTCAATGTTTCTTCTAAAAATCGTAAATACCATTTCACAAAATGCACTTCCCTTCATTCCCTTCATTCTGCAGCTCAGAAGGGAAGAAAAATACGTCTTAGATTGCCATGAGCAGCTTTTCCCTCTTGTCCACTGCAGCATGGGAAGTGTAGCCCTGTAAGGATTTCCTTTCTTGCTCCAGCACCACTGGATCTGTTTCAGAGCTGAGGTGATTCACTCTGTTGGGAGCAGGGGCAGTCAGAGCTGCCCTCCCACCTCAGCTCTGAGTTTTCCAGGCCAGAGCAAAGGTTTCCTGAGGCAGAACAGGTGCGTCTGAAACAAGGAAAAAACATTGTAGCAGATGGTTTTCGCTTTGCCAAGTGGAAACAGCCTGCTGGAAGATATTTTGCTCTTTAGGAAAGGGACAGGTCGGGACCCAGCCGCGGTGGGAGCCCTGCCAGGGCCCTTGGAGCACCTGGCCGCTAGATGCTGCTGCATCTCCTGTGAGAGCAGCGGGACCCAGCCCAGGAGCAGGGAGCCGTGCTGCTGCCCAAGGGATGCCTCCAGCTTCTGGCAGGGACAGAGTCAGTAAAGCTCCTCGCCCAAAGGTTCGTGCTACATTCTTCAAAGAACAGCCTGCACAGTGGAAAAAAGCTGCTTTTCTTGTCCAAGCTGCTGCAGACCACACGGTTCCCTCTGCAAGCCCCATCATGCTGTGTCCCTGTCCCAGAGTGGTTTGCCAGCACAGCAGAAACCATTGTGTGCAGGCTGCTGGCACGGGGTGCTGCTGGGGCTGGGCTGGCACTGGTGGCACAGGGAGCTGTGCTGGCCAGCCCCGCGTGAGCACAGAGCTTGGTACACGAGCTGGGGAGTGCCCCACACGTGGTTAATGCTCCACTGCTCCTCAGCCTCCTCAGAGCCTCCATAAAGCCAGGGGCTGCATTTGCCAGGCGTTGTAGCTCTGTTTGGATTTGTAATCGGGATCTGGAGGGAAGTGGACATCATGTCATCATCCACAGCTCTGCAGCACCCTCCACAGCATAGCCTGGGTCCCTTTGTGCTATTCCTGCTTTCCTGCTCTCCTGTCCCTGTGACCTCCCATTTCCAGGTGCAGGCCTCCACGAGGAGGGCTCCAGTTTGCAGAATTGTTTTCCTCCCCTCCTTGTTAAGCTGTGTTTGTACCTGGAAGTCTGTTTGTCTGTGCTGCTGGTTACACCATCCACTTGGAAGGCTGCACACTGTGCTGGGTGTGAGGTGTCAGTTGTCTGAATGTAAGTCAAGTTACTGCAGTGCCCAGAAATGGTGAATGTAGCTGCTCAAAGTCTCACACATTTTTTTCTGTTGGATCAACTGTTTTTGGGGAATGAGCCAGCTGGCTTTTCTGTTTGTTTTCTGAGTAAACCTGCCCTTTAGTTCAAAGGGCCACACAAACCACAGTCTGCATTGCACATGCCTGCAGGCTGAGCTACAGGAGCCCAGCAGGCTGGTGCCTTTACTTTCCATCTTTCCAACCTGCAGGAAATCCTCAGTATCAGTGATGAAAAGGCACATTTGCCCTCAAACTCTCTCCCTCTCGTGCTGACACATGCAGGGATATTTTTCTTCTTACCTGATTTGGTTTTATTGGTGAATTTGTTGAGAAGGGCCTGTTGCATGCCAGCCAGCAAAGCCAGGGACAGCAGCTCTGTCCTGGCCCTAGGAGTGCTTGCATGGCTGGAGCCTGAGCAGCAGTGCCTGACAGCCTCCCTGCTGCAGCTGCCAGAGTGCTGAGCCCCAGGAGGTGTTTATGTTGTACCACTTCCTTCCTCTAACTGCAGCCTTACCACACTCCCCAGCTGGGCTGCTCTGCACCCCTCAATTCAAGAGGTGCCTTTGCTGCCTTGCCCAGGCTGCCCAGCCTCCCTGCACTTTTGTACCCTGACTTTCAACTTCTCCCTTTCTTGGAGAGAGCAAACTTCCACCAGCATCACAAACATTTCCCACACTTTCTGTTCAAGTATAGGCAGAGCAGAGAAACAATCAAAACCAAGAGTCTTTTAGCACCCCTAATCTTGACAGATCTCAAAATGGACTTAAGAGCAAAGCCTTCTGTGACACACGTGTCCCTGCAGACTCTCCACACAGGGCTGCTCTGCATGCAAACCATTTCACAAGCCAAGGCAAATCAAGTGTCTTTTTAAAACTTTTTTATTTGCTATACTTGTAGTACAAAAGCTCCACCTAAGAGTCTTGAGCCAATTTTCTGCTTGTCAGAATGAGGCACAAGTTCCTTAAATTGTCACCCATTGTGCACTCCTGCAAGGACAGCTGGCTTCAAAACCAAGCTGGAGCTATGTTCAGAGCTGGCTCTCTGGTGCTCCTCCACTGCTGTTTCACAAAGGATAAATACACTTGCCTCACTCCAGGCTGCTCATGATGACAGGAAGGGATTTTAAGTTGTTTTCCCCACAGTTTCTGCCTGGTGTTTGTGCAGTGACCAGCGGCATTTTGAGCCCTTCCATTCCCACAGGACAAAGCACCTCCCTAGAGTAACTCCTTGGATGGCCACAGAGTTATAAAACAGATAAATCTGCCTTGTTTTTTGCTCTAAATCATGGAGATAAGGCTGCTCATCCTTGTACTTTGCCTTCTGCTATCCCTCCACCTCTGTATTTTGTTCCTTTGTGTCATTGGATCTTGTCTAGTTCCAGTTCCTAGATTGAAAGCCCTGGGAACTGCCTCCCAAAACCCAACAGGTTGTGCAAGAGTTTTGCTTGCCTTGGTACAAGGTCTGTCGAGTGTCTACTCCCCTCTAACCCTGAAAAGGGAGAGGGATTACACCTCCACTGTCAGCTTAATCGAACGTGTTTGATTCAACTTCCTCAACTCTTGCCAGGGCTGTTTGGAAATAAGTGAGAACCTGGTTCCAGTTCCTAGCTTGAAAGCAGAGGTGGGAGGGCAGCTGCCTCCCAAAACCCAACAGGTTGTGCAAGAGTTTTGCTTGCCTTGGTACAAGGTCTGTCGAGTGTCTACTCCCCTTTAACCCTGAAAAGGGAGAGGGATTACACCTCCACTGTCAGCTTAATCGAACGTGTTTGATTCAACTTCCTCAACTCTTGCCAGGGCTGTTTGGAAATAAGTGAGAACCTGTGACTTCTGGAATAAAATGAAGCTGTAGCACACAAATCAGGAGGAATGTTGAAAAAACAGAAAGACATCCTCAGACTTCTAAATTATTAAGAACTAAACTGCAAAACTTACTGCATTTTTTTCTGTCTTGTTCCTATTTCCTGGCAGAGAAAATAAGGACAGGGAAAATGGTCTTTGAGGTGATTGAGTCAAATGAAAATACGGTGCTATAATCACCAGCCTGGAGCCAGGAATAATCAATCAAATGCCCTATAACACAACCAGATAAAAATACCTCTTTGGTTATGTGGGCTGTGCAGTGCAGTCAGCAAATTGGAGAAAAACTTAAGGAAGGAACATTTCCAGGAGGCACATGAAAAGATCTTTGAAGTTCAGATAGGACTAATGGATCAACTGAACCATGAATAAAGGAGCAAAGTGAACCCACGCTGCTAATGTTGCTGCACACTGCTGAGATCAACACTCTTCTCAATGATCTCTCAGAGTATGGGCATGGGAGCACTTTGAAGCACAAAGACTTCTCTGACTATTACCTGTGCAGAGCCACTTTCATGCTCCTTTTCCCCAGTCCCTTTACATTTCAGGTTCCTTTGCACTGAAGGAGTTTGAACTCAAGCAGTGCCACAAGACTCCATGAGCCGTGGTCTCCAGCCTGTCAGTGCTGGGTGCAGTGCTCAAGAGGCTGAGCTGAGCTGCAGGGGAGGTGAAGGGGGTGCACAGCCCCTCTCCCTGGTCTGGCTGAGAAACTGAAAAATTCTTACAGTGCTCTTCTAAATCTGAAAGTTCTAAACCCCTGGAAATGTTCCAGTTTGTAATTTGTCTAGACCACAAGCTCCCAGCTCAGTACCCAAGCCTTTTCACAAGAAAAAGAGCAACTGATCCTCCAGCTCCCTCTCCCTGAGATTCCCATGGCTCTTCCCAAAGATCTGTACAAGCTCTCTGGCACCACACTGATAGCGAGGTGTCAGCACGGCTGAGGTGGGTTTGACTGGGGGTGACTTTGCCCTGAGTGCTTCAGCTGCTCTGTGTCACAGGTCCCACAAGTCCCTGTGCTCGGCAGCAGTCACCTTCCCGAATCACACAGCTGTGAAACTCAGCGCAAGTGACAAATACCAGGGAGAGGAAAGTCACTTTGAGTGAGTGTGCAGATGTAATCTCCACACAGAAGTCCTCCACACCTCACTGCCACTCAGATGTCACCT
The DNA here is from genome assembly GCF_014805655.1 of Passer montanus. NCBI lineage: Eukaryota > Metazoa > Chordata > Aves > Passeriformes > Passeridae > Passer > Passer montanus. Next base: position 2,179,936 of record NW_024370705.1, read on the forward strand.
TGCAGCAGAGCCTATGTGACCAAAGAATTATGTTCTGAACACAAAGCCCTACTGAGCCCTGGCGGTGCGTGATTAACACTGCCTTAGAGGACATTGTGCAAAGGCCCTGTCTGCAGCGTGGCACAGCCCTGCAAAGTGTGTTACAAAACTCAGCGTTTGCCTTGTGAAAGTCGTAGTGGGGTGCTGTGGGTGAGCGCAGCTCCCGAGCCCCTGCAGTGCCAGCCAAGCTGTGGAGGGGAGTGACAGCCCCTTCTCCCTTACTGCTGAGTGCCAACCTTTGAGGGTGGCAATTGACCGCTACTCGTGTCACTACTGGCGTTCCCTGAAGGGAAATGAATGAACAGGGCGGCAGCCGCAGCGGGCCAGGGCCGCCTGGCGCTGTGGGAAGGGAACTCTGTGACCCTGCCCCGGCTCCGGCCGTGCCTCCCTGCCCCTGCCCGGCCGGGTGGGCTCTCCTGGGGCACTCTCCAGTGCTGTGCCCGGAGGAGAGCGGCGTCCCGCGGTGCCCCCGGGCACAGACCCCGCTGCCTGTGCCCCCGCCCCGCTCGGCCGGGGGAGGGAAGGAGGGAGGGACGGACGGACGGAGGGACGGACGGAGGGCAGCTCCCGCCCGGCGCGGCTCGGCCCCCGCCGGCCCAGGCAGAGCCGCGGCAGCTCCCCGCAGGGTCGGGATGGGGCTGGAGCTGTACCTGGACCTGCTCTCGCAGCCCTGCCGCTCCATCTACATCTTCGCCCGGAGCAACAACATCCCCTTCGAGTTCAAGCACGTGGAGCTGTTCAAAGGTGGGGCGGGCGGGCCGGGGCGGCGGGGCCGGGGCGGCCCGAGGGCTCAGCGCCTCTCTTGGCTCTTGGCAGGCTCGGTGCTGGGGAAGAAGCCGGCGGCGGGGAGCGGAGCGGAGCAGCCCCGGGCAGGTGAGGCCGGGGCAGGGCGCGGGAGGGGCCCCGCGGGCGATCCCGGCGGGGTTTGCTCTCACGGACCCCGGGGGAAGCCTTCGCCTGCCGGCACAGGAGCTGCAGCGTGTCCCGGAGCCCGTGAGAGGGAAGGAGCGCTGCCCGGGCCAGCCGGGGACGCTGGATCCCCGCGCTGCCAGGCGCGTTTCACCGAGCAGCTCCAGCTCCCAGAGCAGGCTCGGAGCTCTGCTGCATCTATTTTTGTGGCTCTCCAAGGAATGTTCCTCTAGCCATTTCTAGCAAATTAGTCACACTGACAGCGGAGCAGTGCTCTGGGAATGCTGTAATTTGTGGCAACACTGTTCAGGCTCCTCCAACTGTGTGACTGCTGGCCAGCTAAATGTTGCATTTTCCTGTAAATTGTTACTTTTGTGCCTAAGGCAAGGCACGTTACTTCGAAACCCTCGGTTGAGGATTAGATGATTAGGCAGGTATGTGATTGGCAAATAGAGTAGGATTTCCCCCCCCCCCCCGCTTCTATTTCCATAAAATCTTCTCCACTGCTCTTTTCACCCACCAATAAACCTCCTTCTCTGCACTATGACTTGGGCTTAAGATTTCCTCATGTGTGCAGCCTGCCCTGCTTTCTGACTGTGGATACCCTGCTTGTTAAAGTTAGACCTCAAAGCCCAGCAATACACACTGTGTGTGTATCTATATATATAAATCTATACCTCCATCCATCCTTGGGAGTCATCAAGAACTGATTACTCCACATACAATTGATTTACTTGACCTGTAAGTCAAGCCAACATCACAGGAATGATAAAGATGGACCCCCAATACCACCACACAAAAAAGGCTGGCTCTGCTGGCTGGAAGAGAGGCACAAGCTTAAATTCTGCTAAAAACAAATGTTGGTCTCTATTTTCATACAATAAGCAGTGGGTCCCAATGAAGCAGCCTGGAGTTAGTGTTCATACCAATGTATGTACCAGTTCACAGCTCAGTCAGAGTTCTCAGAACTGGTCTTTTATGTCTATCTACAAACCAAAGTAACTGATTCCATCCCCAGGCTGTGTCACAGACACTGACCTACTGTCCAGCCTGCTCTAATGACAAGGTAGCTCCGTCAGGGAACAAATATGCTCAGTATTCCTGCTAGAATTGCTGTATGATGAAAGCTCTCTGAAATCTCATTCAGGCTGCCCTCACCCATTGCTTACTTCTCATGTCCTTGTTTCTTAGTTCCCTGCTGCCCTGGATAATAAACACAGACAGCAGCACAACCAAACAGCTGGGTCTGACGAGGGACTGCTCATTAGCTGCAAGCATTGCTGACTGGCAACTTTCTACTGCATTTTTCCAAAGACCAGGTGAACACTAGAGATCTCACCAGAGCTGGGTGTGTGGTGACCACTGGCCTTTGGGGCCATTCTAAAAGCACAAAACAAAGCACCTTCCCTGAGCAACTCCTTGCGTAAGAGTAGATTTACAAATATTTGCCTCGCTGTTTCTGTGATACAAATCATGGGGATGAGACATCCTGTACTTTGCCCACTTCTGGACATTTTTATTTTTGTAGTAAATTTTCTCAGTTATTAGGCTTAACTTGCACTTTCTGTCAGACTATTGTTTTCAAGAAGCCCTGCCTAGCGTTTCCTACCACTCTTGACAGTGTTGCTTGGTTCTGCTGTGCAGAAGCCATATCCACAGCAGGCAGCCAGAGACTTTTCCTAATGAAAGGGAAAATGTGGATTTGAATGCCTTCAAATAGCAGATGAGTGTAAACCTTAGTCTCTGATGAAGCTACTTACACTGGAATAAAAAAAACAAAAAACACTTCTCAAAGAAGAAACAAGGTAGAAGCTAGTCAGCTGGAAAGGAGAACAAGTGGTAGTGTATCCTCTGCTTGATTTAACTCATTATGTGAAATAGATATAAGGGAACACAGTCTGTAATTGTAATGCAGCAACCTGCCTTCTCCCACCCTTCCCAAACCAGCTGCAAATAAACTTGTCTGTCCAGAGGCTGGTTTTATTTCCCAGAGACTATTTTCTACTGCACATTTGTCCAGCAATGTAGACACTGACACTGCTTCCTCAATGGGTACAAATAGTTCTTAGAGATGGAGGTCACTGTAAGTTAATGATCCTTTTTCTTGTCTTTTTTTTGAACAAAGGGAGTTTTGTACAAGCCCTCCTGCTGGTCATGCTGATTTGATCAGGATTAGCACTTTAATTGTCATGTCTCCTCAGGAGAACTTAAAACAAGCAAAGCAAACAAATTCCTCACAGCTTTTCTCACTCAGGTGTTCCTGGGCTGTTGTGCAATTCCCTGGCATTTAACTGCAGACTGGCAGGTCTGGTGCCAGCAGTGGGAAACTGAAAGCCTGATTAGATAGTCAGCTGTTAATTCCTCCAGGGGACTGTGGAGTTTAAATTCTCACAGAATGGTGTCTTCCTCCTGTGTTTTCCTGTTAGAAGTAGGTTGATGTGCAGAGCCAGGAGTAACACAGAGTCAGGAGCAGGGGAGGGTTGAGGTGTCTGAGCTTCCCTGCCCCTAGCCAACTCTGTCAGTAAGTTCTGCAAGTATCCTGGTACCTGAGTCAGGCAAGAGAACCCTGTTAGAAAAATCAGAATATAAACTGCTCCATGCCACATGGCCAGCCTGAGCCTGCTGCCTCTGCAGACAGCTCTTATGCTGACTCTGCCATTTCACTGCCTTTCACTTGTGAGCTGTGACCCTACTGGGAAAACCTCACACAATTCACTGATCATCCAGCTGGCTGCAGGTATTTCATTTATAATGCATTGGCAGATACACTTCTAACCTCAGACTTGTCTGTTCATGTTCTTAGGGCCATCAAACAGTGAAGGTGCAAGCAAAGTCAGCCTCTTGAAGAAAGTACCAGCACTGAAGGATGGAGACTTCACCCTTGCAGAATGGTAAGAACTCAGTCCTGAGACTTCCTTGGGTACCAGCAGTCTGTGCTGCATTCAGAAGATGTCATTCCCATGGGATAATTAAGGATCACAGAATATATGATCATGCTGGTTATTTTTAATAGTATAACCTCATTTGATCTCTTTCCACTTTCCGTTTGAATTATCTTTCAGAATGTAAACAACTCAGCTGACTTAGCTTCTTCATCTCACCCTGAATGCACTTACCTCAAAATGGGATTATAAACACTTCTGGGAGATGTTTAAAGCTTACAAAAATCCCTTTCACCCTAGGAAAAGAAATCCCTTTTACTCTAGGAAAGAATTCTGTTTATATGAATTAGTCATAAAGGCTGAGAGAACATCTGCACAGATAAAATTTAGGCTTTACATCAAAAGATTATTATGGAGACTGGTTAATGATGTCATAATGCTGAAACAATTGACCTATAGCAGTATCAGCATGGCAGGGGTGTCTGCATTTTCTTCCATTTTGTCAGCACATTTTCTGTGGCTTTTTTTTGGTAGTAATAACCTAAGTATTGTTGCAGATGACTTAAGATATTTTTCCATCTGACTTCTGCCAGTTAGTGAAAGTATGAACATCCAGACACAAAACACAAAAAGATTCTGTAGGGTTTCCTTGCTGAGACTTCCTCTGACTTCAGTGGAAGCTGCATGCTGGAGACAGACCTGTGAAAAGGCAGCAATAACCCATCAGGGAGTTTCATTTCATACACAGGCACAGAAATAGTGCAGGTCTCAGAGAGGTGGGTCAGAATAGGCAAGGAGCAAGTGGAGTCACCATCACTGACAGATGATCATGGAGGTTTATTGTTTGTTTACCCCAGTGTATTTACCCCCAGTACTGTCCAGCAGCACTATAAAACAGTGCTGTGATTTTCCAGGTTAAAGTTTTCATGGAAGCTGAGGTGATTCAGGGCCACTGATGCCAACATTGAATGAGATGATTGAATTGATTGATGTCAACGTGAATTAGATGCCTTTATACGGTCCCTAGACTCCACTGGAAATCCTGATCTGAATGTCTTTTAGTGGAAGCAGTAGGCTGAGAAGGAGCAGAGAGGGATCTTAGACAAGAGCGTTCTGCCTGACCCTTTCTTGTCTCTGCTGGGGCGTGGGCAGCACTGCCATCCTGCTGTACCTGAGCCGCAAGTACAACACTCCTGACCACTGGTACCCCTCAGACATCCAGCAGCGGGCCCGTGTGGATGAGTACCTGTCCTGGCACCACGCCAACATCCGGGCCAACGCTCCCAAGACCATGTGGATCAAGGTAAGGAGACTGAGTGTAAAAACTTCAGTGATGTTGTCCTGGGAGAGTACTGAGCGTCTTAACAGCCCCAGTTCAGAGTTTTTAGTGGAAGCAGTAGGTTGAGAAGGAGCAGGAGAGGGAGCTTAGACAAGAGCGTTCTGCCTGACCCTTTCTTGTCTCTGCTGGGGCGTGGGCAGCACTGCCATCCTGCTGTACCTGAGCCGCAAGTACAACACTCCTGACCACTGGTACCCCTCAGACATCCAGCAGCGGGCCCGTGTGGATGAGTACCTGTCCTGGCACCACGCCAACATCCGGGCCAACGCTCCCAAGACCATGTGGATCAAGGTAAGGAGACTGAGTGTAAAAACTTCAGTGATGTTGTCCTGGGAGAGTACTGAGCGTCTTAACAGCCCCAGTTCAGCGAGACTGTTGTGATGAAACAAAACCTGGGCTGTTCCTAGCTGAAAATTGTGAGAATCTATAAAATCAGAGGGTTTTGGGAAAGCTGCAAAAGGTAGGCTTCAGAGATAGCAGAAGTGTGATTGGAGCTAAGCAGTAGCTTAGTCAGATATGTCAGATAGTCAGCAGAAAAATTATGTAAGAAGTAGAAAGTAAGGACAAATAGAAAAATGGTCTGTGTATTAATGCTTGGCTAGAATAACTCCCTAAGCTGCAGAAAAATCTATCTAGCAAGATATTAGGAAACTCTACGCTTAATAATGGAGCTCTGTGCATTGTGTTTTAAGGCTTACAAACAGGTATTGTATTCTAAACAAGCAAGCATTGTTTAACCGAAGGTATGGGTGTTTATAGTGGTTGGATAGAACTGCTGTCAGTATGCTTTTGCTTTGTGTGATTGGTCAAAAAACTTTTAAAGTAAATTGTAACATTAAGTTCTTGGTCTGCTGCCTGGGATGTGAGCTGCTGGCATCTTCCCATTGTCATAACCATGTAATGAGGCTGATGCTGGAAAATAAAATAGCTCGTAGTGGTTGGATAGAACTGCTGTCAATATGCTTTTGCTTCATGTGATTGGTCAAAAAACTTTTAAAGTAAATTGTAACATTAAGTTCTTGGTCTGCTGCCTGGGATGTGACCTGCTGGCGTCTTCCCATTGTCATAACCATGTAATGAGGCTGATGCTGGAAAATAAAATAGCTCAAGAAGCATTCCTCAGCAGTCCCATCCTGCTCGTGATTTGTACACAGCCCCCAGCTGGCAATAAAAGGAGATGTTGGGGAGTGAGCTGTTCCAAACTGATCGACATCAGGACCTGGCAAAAGCAGATTTGGACATTTTGTTTTTTCCCTTAAAGAAGGTCTGGTACAGAAGGTCTCAAACCCAACAGACTTTCATTGCCTGGATTTGTGAGCGAATATGTAACAGACTTATTGCTTCCAAGGGCCTCCCCTCCCTGCACAGCTGTGCAGAGTGTGCACACAGGCACAGTTTGGCTTGGGTGAACATGTGTTTTGTTGCTGGAAGCAGAAAGACTTGCATTCTTCACACAAGTTCTGCAACCTCCTAAGGGTGGAAATCCAGAGGGAGTCTTCTGTTTCCAGCACACTTATGTGATTCTCTGAAATAGGCTCAGGGACAGAGAGCAGAGAGACACTGAGAGGCAGATTTTCTTTACTCAGTGTAGTCAGGCCAATTTACCTGATTCATCCTGAGCCAGAAAATCATTTAGTATCAGATGATTTTTCTGGACACCTATTTACAGCTGACTCACCAGACAGTTAATGCAACCATCCCTAGAGAGACCTAGGTGCAAGTATAAATCTGTGAGGACAGCTGGTATGGAATTTCAGATGAAATCAGGATTGCTAGTAAACAGGTAACTTCACTCCTCTCTTGTAAAGTTGCCATTGCTTGTGCCTAACAAAGCATATCAGGACTCATTTATCTTCTTGAATTTATTGGTATTTGATTTTTGGGCTATAGAGTACAGAGAATCAATTCAAATATGAGGCAGATTCATACCAGAAGCAGTTTCTTCCAGCCTCTGCAGGCTGTCACTGCAGTGCTCCAAGGGAAAGAAATCCAACTAATTGCTGCTGATGGTGTAATAGCCCAGATGCAGAAAAGGTCCTCAGAATAACTGTAAATATGGAAACATATAAAGCCACCATGTAAAAGAAGCATATTAACTAGAGATGGGAGAAGATAGACAGCCCTGAGATAAGGAGAAGGAAGAAGATGCTGTTTCAAGTGATTTTACCCAAAGATCCTATCATGCATAATTAGAACCACTTAGGAAGAGAACTGGCCACAAATTTTCTGATGAAATGGATTCCACATGTATTTGGCCAAAATCCTGGCTTGGATTAAGCAATCCCAAGCTGAATTGCTGAACATACTAGCAGTAAGTAGAAATTCAGTTCACTTGCACCGATTGAAATTTGTGTTTATAATTTTGATTCTCTAAACAAACTGCACTTCTTTAGCTGTGGAAGGTGAAGGCAGCACAGCTGTGAAATACTGGGGGCTCCAGTGATGCAAACACCTCTGTGACTGGTGAAAAATACTCTGGAAAGGCAACAATCCCCTATGTGGTATTCACATTCTCTGAATAGAGAGACACATAATTCTGTCTCCCAGGATTTTTCCTGGAGAAGGCAGTGAGAAGCTCAGAGAAGAGAAAATAATTCTTATCTCTATTTGCTGTGCCTGTTGTTTGGCACACGTGGAATGTGTTATGGAGATTGTTTACCCAGAGTGATTTGTTAATTGGACACTGTGAGGGTTGTTTGATTGATTGGCCAGTTGAGTCAAAGCTGTGTCCTGACTGTCTCCAGACAGTCATGGGTTTTTCTTTAGTATCTTTGTAGTATAGTATCTTTATATTCTTTATATCTTTTGAGTATAGTATCTCTCTAGTATGTAATTTAGTATAGTATTAGTGTAATATAGTATAGCTTAATAAAGCAATTGTTCAGCCTTCCAAATCATGGAGTCAGAGCACATTATTCCCTGGCTGGGGCATTGTCTGTTTCTACTGGACCCCCTGTGCCAGCAGGTCTGTGCAGACACAAGGACTGCATTTCTGTGATTGCTCCAGAAAAATTTCTAGTGGTTTAAAGAGTGATGCTTTAAGCCACTGAAAGGTTTGTGTAAAAATGGTGTTGACCACTTCCAGCCTTGCTGGCTGCTGTCACACAGAGGAAGCCATTTCTGTCTCTCCAGCCAGTGTTGATGAATTCTAGTCCTTCCAATGCTCCTGCCACAGGCACTGGCATTCCCTCCTCTCCATCACCCTGCAGGACAGGCAGCTGCCTGCAGCACCCAGTTCCACAGCAGGGTGGATGGCTCCTGGGCAGCTGCTGGTGGCACAGAGCATGTAGCAGGGGTGACTGTGGCAGAGCTGTGTCTTCCCTGGAGCTGTTGCCCATTTTTCTTTTGTAGCCCAACGGGGTGGAGTGGGCAGGCACAGCTGCCAGGAACAAAGTGAGGTGAGGATCCTTGATTTTGTTCCTCACATTGCTGCTGATAAGCTGGAGGTCACTGCTGTGGCAGGTCACACTTAGGACTGCTGGTGTGCTCTCTGTCCAGGAGCTCTGTGGAGCTGCCACAGCCCGTGAAGCTCTGCCACCCCCTCCTGTGGCTTTATTGCAGGGCACTGATGGTCATGGGGTGTGACTTCAATGACTGCTACCAGAGAAGATGGTCATGTGTGCTGTTATGTCCCTTCTCTCCTCAGGTGTTGATTCCCCTCTTCACAGGGCAGCCACTGCCCTCGGAGAAGCTCCAGGAGGTTATGGAGGGGCTGTCCACTTCCCTGAAGCAATTTGAGGAGAGGTTTCTGCAGGACAAGGCTTTTATCATTGGGAGTGAGATCTCCCTGGCAGATCTTGTGGCCATTGTGGAACTGATGCAAGTGAGTGCCTGGAGCATGGTGAAGAAGCACAAGGGAAAACAGATGCTGCAGAGCAGGGAGGGGGCAGCACGTGGTAACTCTTCACTAGCAGGAGAAGTGAAGGCATATTTTGGCAGAACTGGCCTAAGACAATGGGGAGAATGTGGGAGTGGGTTCAGAACAGCAATGAAAATCAAAAAAAAAGCTGGCTGCAACAGATCTCTTTTGTTTCTCATCTGTAGCAATAACCTTTTCTTCATTCTTTATCATTACTTTCTTTTTAACCTAAGAAGGAGGTAATGTATATAAATGAGAAGCAATAGCAGACAGGTCTGATGAAATAAGACAACCATATAGGAATATTTCTATCATTGAAGAATATAATACTTGCCCGTGCCATGTCTGGAAGATGAAATAATTAATCTCAGAGGCAATCAAATTAAGTTTGTTACAAACTGATTTTTCCCTGCCAGGCCACTAGGGCCTGGATCCTGCAGCCCAGCAGTGATTTCCTTTTCCCAGTTCAGTGTCCAGACTGAAAACCAGCACTTCTGCTTCTGTACACTGTGTTCCAGAGAGAGGCACAGGCAGAAAGCAGAAGGGGGGTAGATAATATTAGTTAGGCACTGGTTCAGTTAAACACTTCACATATTGTGCTGGGTGTTGCTGTATAATCCAACACTCTCTACTGCAAAACTGGGCAGTGATCCCTGGAACTGCCATCCCACCACATCTTCAGTGCTGTGGCTGAAAATCACTCACAGAATGGGGTCACCTGTGCTGCCCTAAACAGCTATTCCAGCACCCAGGAACTGATGCCCTTTAAAATACAGGTTAGTTTTTGTGCTCCCCAGACAGGTACACCAACCAGAGATTTCCCTCCTTCCTACTGCTGCTCCATGAGCTCTTCCTTTTTTCCCCCTTTACCTGCAAGTATCCTTTTAGTGCCTGTTGTCTCAGCAGAGAAGTGACTGCCCCAAGCCTCACTGTTGCTCTCTCCTTTCTGCAGCCTGTTGGAGTTGGTTGTGACATCTTTGAAGACAGACCCAGGCTGAGGGAGTGGCGCAGGCGGGTGGAGGATGCTGTGGGGAAAGAGCTTTTTTTCCAAGCCCATGAGATGATCCTCAATATCAAAGAACTGAGCAATATTCAAATTGATCCACAGCTGAAAGAGCAACTGGCACCTGTGTTGATGAAGATGTTGAAATGAATTAACCTATCTTAGCATTTTTCCTGCCTTTTTTTTCTTTTTAACTTCTCTGACATCCAGTTCTCCATGTAACTGGAAAGAGCACTGTAATTCTAACACAGAAATTGCAGAGTGGCCCAGGTCTTTCTTGTATCTTTGGGGGTGGAAGCTGGGGAATGTTTAAGACCTAAAACATTAAATTTATACAGAAGGCTGAGGCCCTACAGGTCACTTAACATGCATCTGGATTTTATTTCAGTGTCAGTCTTCTCAGAGATGATAGAGACAAGAATGGTATTTCCTGACAATTCAAGCCAGCCTACAAATTGGGAATGTTAAAGAACTGAATAGGATAAGGATCACTGTTTCCTATTTTAACATTTGTACTGCAAAGTGTGTCTGATCCTCATCTTCCCAGCATGTGTCTGCACAGACAAGTAGAGCACAAAGGTACTTCACAAAAGTGAAAAAAAAAAAATTTAAAGGTTTCTTATTGTTGAGGCATCTTGCTTGACTGTCCATGTACATTCCACACTTCCTTTTCCCTTGAAGTTCCTTTGAGAAATTTCTTTGTATTTCTACAACGATGAATCTTTGTAATTCTTCACTTCAACTGCTTCTTTGGATTTCTGAAAGCCTGGCTTCTGTTGGTGTTCTGTCTACCAGTACATGTGTGGCAGCAGCTGTTCTTGCAGATTCATGCTGCTGGTGGCCACCAGCAGTTATTCCATACCTAAAAACCCAAGTTGATATTATATAGGGAGTACCCTGAAAGAATGCATTCACAGTGTTTTTGTGAAAGAGAACATAACAGTACACAAATTGGATTTTTTCTATGGTAATACTGTAATAGCACATTTCTCCTAGGAAATGCAGAGAGCGAATAAATGCAGACATGCTCTTCTGAGACTGTTTTGGATGGAAGTTCACCAAGTAAGTCACCCAGTGCAGCTGAAGTAATAAGAGATTTTGTGGCATTGAGCAACACATGCATCACAATAAAAGGGCAAAGAGTTGTTTTGGAGCTTTTGGGCTCTTTTTCTTGGCTGTTTGTTTCTGCTCAGTTATAGTTCAAATGCAAAATCCTTTTGTATTGCAGCACAATTTATGAGATAAAACTGAGCAAATCCAACCATTTCCAGTTTCTTTAGTTGAAAATAACAAATTGTAAAGGATGCAGAAATTGGTGGAATATATATCTGTATATTTCCATTCAGAAGTAGTGGTTGCCCTTACCCTAAAATCATTGCCAAAAAATGCTTCCTGTAAAGACTAAAACCAAATGAGTAATGGAATTCAGGAATTGCCTCTTTCACTAACCAAATAATTGTTTGGGTTTTTTTCCTCTAGTGCTACCATGTCTTGGCTAGTGACATTTTTTTGCTGGCAAGTTCTAAAAAAACCTGTTGTTTTCTCATGGTGTTTTTTACCAAGGTTTCAGTTCTAGATACTACTCTGTCCTAAAAATCTTTGCCCAGCCTTCTTCCTGGCTGATTTCTGCACATAACTCTTTGTGCCAGTATTGTCTTCACTAGCAGCAGTGAAGGCCAAGCAATTCCCTAAGCAAAAAAGAAAAAAAAAATTAGCAGTTTCATCAGTTTTCATTAGCGTTGTCTAGAATTGTAGAAAACCAAGATGTCAATTACACAAGGCAAATTTTCCCAACAGTTTTGTGCCTTAAATGATGACCTTTTAGTACAGCTGGTTCATAACCCTTTGTTGTAAACGAGCTCATGGCACCTCACTGGACAGTAGCTCAGCTTCTGAGAAGCCTCTGATCTCCAGTTTGGACACCTGTGATCTGTAGATTAGACTGTCCCTGTGAGCCAGCGTGCCGAGGTCACTTACCAGCCTGAGAGTTCAAAGTCCTGATTGCTCAAAGGCCTTGTAATTAATACACGTTGGATAAAGCAGTAAACCTCTCTGCTTGCTTTTTAATTTCTTATAGTGTTGGTTGTTAAAAGAAATTACTGCACTTCCATTCTCAGCCCTCCCTGCACAGGGGTGTCTTTGTAGTGACCTGAAATGTTTTTCCACTGGCAGTAAGGGCTGTCACAAAACTCATTCTACCCATCCGTTAGTGAGATGTGATGGCTTTGGTTATAGTTAAGCAAGGCAACCCTGATGCTCAGGGAGAAAGGAGCCATCTGACTCCATTATATCAGAAGGCTAATTTATTACTTTATTATACTATATTATTCTATTCTATATTACACTATATTACAAGCCATCTAAACTGAATCTGCCAAACACTCACTGCACTCATGACTGTCAGCCGACTGTCCTGACACACACACACGCTTGGCCCTGACAGGCCAAGGAAACAAACACCATCACTTTGGGTGAACAATCTCCACACTGCATTCTACTTTGGCACAACACAGGCACAGCAAATGAGATAAGAATTGTTTTTCCTTTCTCTGAGGCTCAGAGAATGTGAATCCCAGAAATATTCTCGCAAAGTTGTGCCTTGCTTTTCTCTGTGAAATGTGGCTACATTTGGTCACACAGCATCCAATGCACGCCCCAGCAATGCCCACGGAGAGTCCCAAAGGCAGGCAGCCAGCTGGGCTGGGCCGGAGTGACCGCCGGGGCCGGCACGCTACACAGATTTGATCACAAGAGGAAACAAGCAGGCAGACAGAGCTGATCATCTCCGGGTTGCCTTCATCATGACTTTGTTCCAGCAGCTGCTCCAAGGATCACAGGAATGTCATGACTGTCCTGTTCTTGCCAATCTGCCAGGGCTCCAGTGGGTAAAAGCGGATGACAATCCTTTTGGGTAGAAGAGCAAAAATGTGGACAGGAAACGTTACTTTACAATTAAACACTATTGCTGCCCAGTTTGCAACACAGTAGAAAATCTGCGCTAGGGTCTCACTGTCTTACACTTCGGGATGTTCATTTAACAGAAAGAAACATAAGCTGTGTATGGGTCAGGGTATAAACAGACTTCACCCACACAAACAAAAGCAGTCTGTATTTCAACTTTAAATGAGTTGTACGGTTTAGAAGGGGCGGTCCCGGGGCTGAGCCCGCCCGCCGGGCTGCGCTGCCGGGGCGGTGCAGGGCGGGCCGGGCTCCGGGCAGAGGCGGGGCGGGCCGGGGCTCCGGGGTTCGGGCAGAGGCGGTGCGGGCCGCGGGGCAGCAGCCATGCCGTTCGTGGAGCTGGACACCAGCCTGCCGGCCGAGCGGCTGCCGCCGGGGCTGGCCCAGACGCTGTGCGCCGCGGCCGCCGACATCCTGGGCAAGCCGGCGGAGGTGAGCGGGGCCGGGCCGGCGGGGCTGGGGCAGGGGCAGGGGCAGGGCGGCGGGGCTAACGTGGCTAACGTGGCTAACCGCGGCTGTCCCGCAGCGGGTGAACGTGACGGTGCGCAGCGGGCTGCCCATGGTGCTGTCGGGCTCGGCCGAGCCCTGCGCGCAGCTGGCGGTCTCGTCCATCGGCGTGGTGGGCACGGCGGAGCAGAACAAGGGGCACAGCGCCCGCTTCTTCGACGTCCTGACGGCGCAGCTGGGCCTCGGCCCCGATCGGTGAGTGCGGCCTGGCCGCGCCTCAGCCCGGGCACCCTGCTCTGCCCAAGGGCAGCGGGAGCGTCCTCCCGTCCGGCCTGCAGGTCTGTGTGCTCGTGGAACGCGACAAACAGCTGCCAAGGGGACGTTCAGAGCAGTGCAGATAGTGGCACTTCCCGTGTCCGCCAGGAGACTAAGCTGTAATACAGAGCCAAACGAGACTGCAAACACTAAGTGCTCGAGGATGCTGAATCCCAGACATGTGGTTTGGAGCCAGATAAAACCATACACTGGTATGCACTTGTTGAACAGTCTGGGCATTACTGTTCTCTGAAGATCAGTAGTTAGAGTTGGTGAAACTGTGAAACCCCACTGGAGTTGGTAGAGCTTCCCCCTGCCGGGGTGTCACTCTGCAACAAGGCTGTTCCTGAAGGTCAGCCATGCCCATCTCTGCTTGTCCTACCCATCTCCCCAAAGGAGACTGGTAATAATACTTCCCTGCCTCTTGGGTGCTGTCAGGATAAATCCCTGGCAAGATTATGCACTATGTGGCTCCTTCTAAAATGGACAAGTATCTCATTTAAAGCATTGAAATACAGATTGCTTTTGTTTGTGTGGGTGAAGTCTGTTTTTACCCTGACCCATACACAGCTTATATTTCTTTCTGTTAAATGAACACCCCGAAGTGTAAGACAGTGAGACCCTAGTGCAGATTTTCTACTGTGTTGCAAACTGGGCAGCAATAGTGTTTAATTGTAAAGTAATGTTTCTTGTCCACATTTTTGCTCTTCTACCCAAAAGGATTGTCATCCGCTTTTACCCACTGGAGCCCTGGCAGATTGGCAAGAACAGGACAGTCATGACATTCCTGTGATCCTGGGAGCAGCTGCTGGAACAAAGTCATGATGAAGGCAACCCGGAGATGATCAGCTCTGTCTGTCTGCTTGTTTCCTCTTGTGATCAAATCTGTGTAGCTCGATTCACTTTTGTCTTTGCATCCTGTACACACAAAGCTCAAGAGTGAGGCAATCAACTGATTTTACTGTAATAGTTCAAAGTCTTTGTCTCAAGCTCAGGCCTAGACAAAGCTGCTTGTAGCAGTAAAAAAATTAATTCTAGCACATTTGGCTTTACTGAGGACCAGAGAGGTTCTGAGGTTTATCTAGTTTTTCTCATAGTTTGCAAGGCAGAAAAAAATCCTTTTTTCTGTTTCTCTGTGGCAACAGAACAGTCTCAGGCCAGCAAAGATGACCTGGAAGTAAAATTATTTTCTTTTTCAGGCTCCCCTGAAAGCACTTTCTGGAAAGAGAGATGATTATTGAGAGAGAAATTTAGGGATTGAAGGCTCGTGTCAGATCTTGTGCTCTGTGCTCTGCCCTTGCCACCTCCTGTGTCTGCTCCTGCAAAGTGTTTCTTGTTCACAAGGGCTCAATGTCTGTCTGCTGATGGCAGTGGCTGGAGGAGAGAGTCACTTCTGAAGACCTGCACTGTGCCACCAGAAAAGATTTGAAGTTTCTCTACAGCCAGCTTTAATTCCTGTTATTCACTGTTTATTCAGAGTCCTTTTCCTTGCTCTTATGGGGAGTTTTGGGATGATACAGCATCTCACTGTGATCTGTGGCTGATGTTTCTGGCTCAGTGTCCCTGCAGAGAAGTGTTTTGGGTTTTTAGGACCTATATACTCCCTCACTTTATAAATAGAATACACAGGGCATTTTATTAAAACAAAAGGAAGGTACTTTTTGTGTACAATGTTGCCTCTGACTTCTGCTGCTAATAAAATAAATTATTATTTCCCTTTCACTTTGTGACTTGTTCAGGGGGAGGTCAGGGAGCTCAGGGCACATCCGTGGGACATGGGGGTCCACGGGAACACAAGGCTGAAGGGGGCTTCTATGCTCCTTCATCATTCTAAATGGAGTTTTCTTTGTATATGGCTTGAGGTATCTTCTTATTATCATTTAAAAATTGTTTGTTCCCTATGCACCATAAATAACTTCTACGTTTGACAAATCTGACAGGAACACAATACCAAACACAAATTTGTGTATCAGGCTTGGGGGCTGCACCTCATCTGGTTAATAAACTGTCACAAAGCTTCTTTTGATAAGTGTCAGTTTACTGGCTCACAGCACTGGGGGTTTGTAGGTCTTAGTGCTTGGAGACAGACATTGTGGCTGCCCAGGTCTCTCCACTTTCTCAGGAGGTCTTTTCAATCAAAAGTTGTTGAAACTCAGGCAAAAACCAGGTAGGTGACCTGAGTCTGAGAACACTGGCTCAGCAGTACTGTGTTGCAGAGAAGGGGGTGGACAGCCCTGGCTTTGCACCACCTTGAGGTGAATATTCCAAAATGCAGAAAATATTCTCACTTTAATTCTGGTCTGCAGATGGTTCCTTTCCTGGAGGTCCTTCTGCCTCCTGGAGTAACAACCAGAGGCCCTTGCCAAAGCCTTTGTTTCCTTCAGAGAAAACTTGCTCAGCCCTGGGCCCCAGCTCTCTTGGTTTTGGGCCATGTTTGCCACCCTGGGGACTTCTGCAGGCTCTGCTTTCCTACCCTTGGCTGCTCCCAGTGTGGGCTTGTGCCTGGGAACAACTTCCCCAGGATTGCAGAGTTGAGCAAGAAGATGTAAGAAAGTTCATGCTGATCTGAAGAAATGGCCTATTTTTCACTTCATGAGCTAATGTTGCAGTGGGTTTGACAGTATTTTGGGACTTGAGAAGGATACTCCCCCTACAAAGGGGTTATGCAGGCCCCTGGAACACCCACCAAGGCACAAACACAACCAACAAAAGCAGGAAACATTTTTCACTCCTCAGGTTGGAGAAAATCAGATACACCACCCTTATCTATGGCTCAGCAATGGCATCATAAATCCCTTTTCCTTGCATGCAGATGGTCCCTGTTCCATGGGCTGCAGCCTGCCTGATAGCTGGAGTTAGGAGCTCCCAGCTATGGCTGATCTTTTACTTGTAAAAGATTGTAACTTCCCAGGCTCAGCCTCCTAAGGTTAACAAATATTTCTGCTCCCCAAAGTGGCCTCTGTTGTTTGAAAACACTGTATAGGCATATGTTCAAACTGAAAGGCAATGCCCTGATTTTGAACACTGAGTAACCATTTCCTAGCCCCAAACCTTTGGACTTTGGACAATCTTTCTGTGTATTTACACTAGAGAGGAGCAGTGAGGCCCTGAGGATGATGCAGGGCACTACTGGCAGGAAAGTACTGCAGGGTTGTGAGGGCTTTGTAAGCTGCTCTCCAAACACAGCAGTGGGATGCTGCTGCTCACAGCAGCCCCATGCTTGTGTGGCATGGTGCAAAGAAGGGCAGTAACACAACTGGTACGTTTGAGGTGAAGAAGGCTCTTCCTCACAGTGCTCAGTGGTGATTCAGCACAAGCTTACCTCCATCAGTGTGTGTGGTGTGTTGTAGCAACAGGAGGATTTAAATGTGAGGTTCTGTCCCACAGATGAGCCTTGCCAGCCTGTGGGGCTGCAGATGGCACATCTGCTCTTTGACACTCGCTGCTGTCTCACCACCTTACACTTCATAAATAAAGTCATTTCCACACGGAGCTGTCTCAGTGCTGCTGGGCTCCACTTCCCCAGATCCCATGGGCACAGAGTGTGCTCCCATCTCCAGCTGGCCCCATGGCAAACTTTAGGGAAACTTGGTGGCCTTGGGCTGATTTCCAGCCCCCTGGGCAGGGGATCCACACACATTCAGGGTTTTGCCCACACACCCCACACAAGCTGCATCTGAAGCTCCTGGGGCAGAGTAACATCTGACCTTCCTGGCACCTGTTGAGTAGGAGCAGTCTTTAAACCTCTTAATTTCTGAAACTGGAATCCAAATTTTGCAGATGGGCTGCAAAAAGAGGGCAACAGGGCCTTACTTTGTGAAGGAAAGCAGCTCTGCCCAGCATTGTTTGTGCAGGTGTTAGGGTGATGGAGGGCTGAAAAGGCAATCCTTTCTGCCCTTGCACCATTTTTCTGTGAGAAATCCCCAGACATATTCAATGTGGAAGATCAGCTTCACATTTTGGAGTTGGGCTGCTGGAAGAGAGTGACAGTACCTTTCCTTGGCAAGGAATGCTTGTGGTCCCAGTGTTGATGGGTCAGACAAGGCTGTCCAGGGGCACAGGAAACACCTTTCTGTCCCGACAGCTTTTCAGTGGGATCAATCCTTGGACATATTAATCCTTGGAGGTTCTATCCAAATTTCAGTGGTGGATCCCTGAAAGGGAATGGTGATGCTTTTCCATAGGAAAGAAAACAGCTGGCCCCAGTGTTTCAGGGGCAGATACCAGGCTGCCCAGGGCAGGTAAAGGCCAGCAGGACTTGGCTGTCCTGGCACTTTTGGTGTTGATGCAATCAGAGTCTTAAGCTTCGCCAGGGGAGGTTTAGATTGGATATTGGGAGCAATTTCTCCACAGAAAAACTGATTCAGACGTTAGACTGTGCTGCCTGTTAAAAACGGGACCAGGCTCCCGGTACTAGAGCGATTTCAGCATTTATTATAATAAAAAGAAAGGCCCAAAGCGTGGGGCCCTCGGGCCGAGCAGGAGCGCTCCCGTTGAGGATGCTGCGGCGCTGGGGCTGCTTCAATGCCCCCGATGTTCCAGGTGGAGCGGCACAAAATTTGTGGGTCAGAAGCCCCTTTTTATCCTGTTTTTTTGTTCTTTTGGATTGGTTTCTTTTTGGATCCTTCATTTGCAGGGTTTAAGGCGCTGGATTGGCCATTACAGCTCTGTCCAGGTGTCCTTTCGCTGGGGCTGGTGCACTTTACTCAGGAGTAACACGGTACATTGAGTACCGTGTTCCTTTTGCGGGCCGAGCAGGAGCGCTCCCGTCGAGGATGCTGCGGCGCTGGGGCTGCTTCAATGCCCCCGATGTTCCAGGTGGAGCGGCACAAAACCAGTGGGTCAGAAGCCCCTTTTTATCCTGTTTTTTTGTTCTTTTGGATTGGTTTCTTTTTGGATCCTTCATTTGCAGGGTTTAAGGCGCTGGATTGGCCATTACAGCTCTGTCCAGGTGTCCTTTCGCTGGGGCTGGTGCACTTTACTCAGGAGTAACACGGTACATTGAGTACCGTGTTCCTTTTAACTACCCTCTGAACACACTTTAAAATAACCACACTTCAGTACGTTTTTTGTCCCATTGGATCGGTTCCTTTTTGGATCCTTCATTTGCAGCTCTGTCCAGGCGGCTCCTTTCGCTGGGGCTGGTGCACTTTACTCAGGAGTAACACGGTACGTTGAGTACCGTGTTCCTTTTAACTACCCTCTGAACACACTTTAAAATAACCACACTTCAGTACACGCTTAACAATTACCAACTATTTTACAACACTTTCTAACCTGCTTTTAACACTGCCCAGCGAGGCGGCGGAGTCGCCGTCGCTGGAAGCGCCTAAAGAAAGACCGGCAGTGGTGTGGCCGGCACGGGGGTGTTGGGTCCCAGCCGGGACCCCGAGCCCGGAGCGTTCCCGGCCGAACCGAACCCGGGGCTTTCCCCAGCCGGGACCCCGGGCCCAGAGCGTTCCCGGCCGAACCGAGCCCGGGGCTTTCCCAGCCGGGGCCCTGAGCCCAGAGCGTTCCCGACCGAACCGAGCCCGGAGCGTTCCCGGCCGAACCGAACCCGGCTCCCCGCAGCCCAGCGCCCTCAGCCGCCCGCCCTGCCGCCTGCCAGTGCGTGTGGCTGCCATTGGCTGGCTGCGGCAGGGCGGCTGGGCCAATGCGGCGCTGCGTTGTTGGCGCCGGGGCTCGGAGGCGGTTGCGGGGAAACCGCCGGTGCGCGGCTCCCGGGGGAGCGGCGGGAGCCTGAGGGACCCGCGCCGGGAAACCGCGGGAGCGCCCCGGGAACCCCCCGGGAACCCCCCGGGAGCAGCGCCGGCGTGCCGGGGGCGGCCCCGCGAGGTGAGTGTCCCGTCCGCCCGGCCCCGCGGAGGGGCAGCCGGCGTTCGGGCCCTGCCCGGTGAGGGCAGCGAGAGCCCGGCCTGGGCGGCCTCGGCCGCGCCCCTCCCTCCGCGGAGCCGCGGTCGGAGGCGAGCGTGGGCTCCCGCCTCCTCCCGGCCCCGAGTGCCGCCCTCCGAGCAGGGAGTGAGGGTGTTGCGGGCAGAACGGCTTGTGCTCATGTGAGGCGGGTCTTTGCAACGTTAAAAAAAGAAATCCAGAACAAAAATCAAGTGTTATTTAAACGTGTGTTTGAAATATATGGATCCCAAGTGTAATAGCAACAACAAAAGCTGGGGAAGCCCAAGTCACTCCCTTTGTTTCTTACTTAGAAGTTGAGGACAACAGCGCTGGGAGCAAGAGCTGACATTGGAAATATTTAATTAAATTTTAAACTACTCAGGTTAAAGGAGAGAAGGCTTTGAAGGCAAAAGGCTTGTTGCCTTTCAGGATGTGCACACCTGCTGTAGCTGCAGATTTATAGCTGAGACCCTCTTGTATCTGAGAAAATTCAAACTGGTTTGTAGTACTTGGTATGAAAGAGGAATTGCTTTTTGCCTGCTTGTCTCGTGTGGCTGTGTTCCTCTGGAGCTGCACACTCAGTTCCTAAGTGCTGTGGCACTGCTGTGACTCCTCCAGAGTCAGGGTAGTTTTGCAGCCATGGACAGTGTCTGTTTAAACCAAAATGCACTAACACCCTGCAGAAGCTGTGTGGGGCAACACCTGCCCCTGTTTTCCAGCAGTCCTGTTCGGTGCTGCTCTTTCAGCCTGTGAACCCCAGGCAGGAGAGACGCTAAATGTTTGTTACTAAGTTCCTGTGTGTTACAAGCTTCCAGCATAAATAATAAGTGGAACTGAAATTGTTTTCCCACGATTTCTGGAGTTGCAGTTTCCCCAAGAGTCCAGCCTGGGATGTAAAGTCTTGGCCACAGTCTCTGCTGTTGATGTCCTCTGCCACCTTGAGCAAGATTATTTGGATTCAGCAAAAGACTTGGGCATATTACTGAATATAGGCATTTTTGTAAGTGGATTTAAACCCCATCAACTTAAATATGTAATTGATTTGGGATCATACAGACTGACTTACTTAAATGTCATGGGCATCTACACCCTGTCCAAATGTGAAGCATTCAGTCTGTCTGAAGAGGTAACCATGAGTATCTGTGCCTGTATTTTCTTCATGTGAAAAGTAGTCAAGGAGTCTGTCCTGAAGAAGATTTGAATTTTGAAGTTTTATTAATGTTTATCTGGTGACTTCAAAGAGAAAAATGCTTTATTGCTGTGCAGTTGTCAGTCTGATTTAACTACAAGCAGGGAGAGCCAGTGGTGCACGGGCCAGCAAATGCTCATTGCTGAATGAGTGAAATTCCTGTCAAGGCATTATTTTCTCTACATGCAGAACTAATCATGATGATGTATGAGTTAATTCAGCTTATAGTTCAAAACTCCCACTGCTTCCTGCTGTGGTTAATTCTGGATTTACTCTTCTATTAATGTAGTCTCCCGTATTAAAACTGTTTTTAGCCTGTCTTGCATATGTTATCTTCTTGTTTGAGTTGATGGGAAGGTTTTATCATATAGCAGTGAAGGTTTTCTATAAAAGCAGCACAAAGCTATTTCATATTTTTTCCTTTACTAACATGGTGTTTCAAGCAGTTAATTGAGTATAAATTATGGGCTTACTTATGAGGAAAAATGACTTACAGGTTATAAAGGTGTATTTACCCCTTCAAACTTTTTATCAGTGGTTAAAATGACTGGAAATATGAGTATCCTTTTTTAAAATGAGGAAATGCTAGTTGGTAGAAGTTCAATTTCTTTAGTTTGCACCCATCTAAGTGTGATCTAAGTGTGTCTGCAGTAGCTATAACTTGTTTATGCATTGGGGCTGTAGAAGTTGGTCAGTATACTCAGAACAACTGTGGGACAAACACTGCTTCTGTTCTAGCAGGGATGGCAGTAATGAAAATTATTGCTCAGTGGAATCATTGTTCCTCAGTTTTTGGGTTTTCTATCTCTTGTCATGGGTTGGTGATTAATCGGTTGTTAAAGTATGCTTGTAAAGTATTGTCTTTTATTGCTGAAGGTTTTCTTTGTGAACAGAATTGATATTCTAATCCTGTTTGCTTTCCAGGCCTGTTTGTGATAGACCCTTCCTTCTGTTCCTGGAGAAAGACATTGTGAATAGTTGTGAACATGGTAAGGGTTTTTTGAGGTGGTTTGCTAGCAATAAAATTGAGAGTTTTCCTCTTTCCCTGGGAATAAGAATAAATTGCCATAATGAAGAGATTGTAGTTATTGGTAAATTTAAGAATTTGGAAAAAAGTCACTGTAATGCATATGTCTATTTAGGAAAGCTGTTGCTTGCAAGACACTAGAAATTTGGTTTTTTCAGCTAATTTTGGATAGGAAATGGCTTTGATATTTATTTATTTGCAATTAGGGATGATTAAATTAATTACAGCTCTTGTAACTTTATGTAGAGATCTCTCAGTGTTGTTCATGTACCAGTTAATTACAAAAAAGAGAAAAGTCCAGTTTGCAGAGGACACTGGGACATCTGTAGGTGTCACAGTTCCTGTCATGCCTCAATTGTCATTCCAGATTCGCATTGCAGCGCTGAATGCGAGCTCCACGGTCGAGGATGACTATGAGGGTACCTTCAAAAGCCATAAAACACAGACAAAGGAAGCTCAGGTGAGTGCTTCCACAGTTGCCTTAATGAAGTTTTGTCTTGATGGGAGTTTTGTCCTCTAGTTGCAGGGATTTCTTCAACCGTGATATTTTGTTCTTATTAAAGTTTGGTTTCTCTATCTGCTGAACCCTCCTTTAGCAAAATAAAACTACACTCAGGTGAGTTATTTTAGGACAGTAACACAAATGTTCTGCTGTGTAGCAGAAGTATTAAAAGTGTGAAACTACTAAAATACATAATAAATATAAATATATTTAATAAAGTTGTTTAAATAAATACATTCTAATTATTTAAATCACAGGAAGCAGAAGCTTTTGCTTTGTACCACAAAGCTCTGGACCTTCAGAAACATGACAGATTTGAAGAGTCTGCTAAAGCTTATCATGAGCTACTTGAGATTCGTCTTCTGCGGGAGGTCAGTGACCTTGGGAATATGACACTCTAGAAAGTGTTTGCTGTATTTTGTCTTACTTCAGTTCTAACTGGCTAACTAGAAGTGTCAGTACTTGTTACTTGTCTGATTCCTAATGCCCACATTGCATTTATTTTATAATTTCTAGGCAGTTCTTTCTGGTGATGAGAAAGAAGGGCTGAAACACCCGGGTTTGATGTTAAAATACTCCACCTATAAAAACCTAGCACAACTGGCAGCACAGCGGGATGACTTAGAGACAGCCATGGAGTTCTATCTGGAGGTACAGTGCAGCTGACATTAAACACTGTAGCCTTAATTTTGTAAAAATTTTGTAAAACACAGACAGACACATCCAGCATACATCATGTCAGTGTACATTGAATACTATATTCTTTCTGATGCTGTATGGGATAAAATTGGCCCACCATTCATTCCCCAAAGCAGGTGGGGTCCTTGCTGAAAACTAAAGCAGTGCCAGTCCCTGCAGCAAGGTGGGTTTGCATGCCTGAAATGTGGATGGTGTTTGTTGTTCTTGCCAGGCTGTAATGCTGGACTCCACTGATGTCAATCTCTGGTACAAAATTGGCCGTGTGGCAATAAAGCTGATCCGCCTGCCCTTGGCTCGTCATGCTTTTGAAGAAGGGCTCAGGTGTAATCCTGATCACTGGCCTTGCTTGGATAACCTCATCACAATTTTATATACACTCAGTGACTACACGAGTGAGTACAATGCATGAAAAGCATCTCAGGATGTGTGTAATTTTACATACCAAGAAAAATTGTAACAATGAAATCTATAGGTTGAAGTGTATTTTGCATAAGTAGTGCAGCAGGGTTTGACAGAGACTGCCACTTCATGATAGAGATTTTACTGAAGTATAAAGCATGATTTTAGATAAGTTTTGGTTACCCTAAAAATAAATGTGGTCTCACAGATCAGAGCCTCTGCAGGAAGTTTCCCTGTACACTGTTCCTCTGCCTTTCCACGTATGTTGGTTTTGGCTTTCTAGTAATTTCCTGCTGCATAGCTCTAGGATTTGAGTATAATCTACAGTCTCATTCTTAGGCTGGAAAGATTAATTGTAGTTACAGCAGTGGATACACTTCTTGCTTCACTAGTGGCATCTGCAGTTAAGTAATTTGATAAAATCAAAATGCTGAATATTTGTGTTTCTGTTTTATGGTTCTAATTTCTTCTGTTCTAGAACAGGCTTGAAAGTAGGTGACAGATGTACTGCAAACATTGTTTGAATAAAATTAATTGCATTCTGGATACAGTACCTAGGAAGACACAATAGTTATAATTACATGTATGCATGTAATTATTTGACACCTTACAAAGCAATTGGACTCATTTATGTAAATGTCACATTTGGGTGCAATTCAGTGGTGCATGTGAGGCCCAGAAATGGGAGCTTTGAATGAGCCAAAGCAGCCATTGACCATTCAATTTCTATTTCTCTGTCAGCATGTTTGTACTTCATTTGCAAAGCTCTGGAAAAAGACTGTCTGTATAGCAAAGGATTGGTTCTGAAGGAGAAGATCTTTGAGGAGCAGCCTTGCCTCCAGAAGGATTCCTTACGGATGTTCCTCAAATGGTGAATGTTGTCTTAGAGCATATACTGCCTTTGGAGTTTAAGTTTTGGGTTTGTGGTTGCTCAAAAAACCTGCTGAGATCTTGTGCTTTAAGTGGTAGGAGTACCTTGCTGACCTGTCTTCTGAATAACAACATGTTGGTGTTGCTGACAGAATGTTCTGCAGGAATTCCTTTTGGAGGGAGGTAGAAAGAGGAAGAGAAATCCATTTGTTGCTGCTCATTTATTTTCATACCTAGATCTCTTGTAATCATCCATCTTTGTTTTACTAATTATTTCCTGATCCCTGCAGCATTCATTTTAGTTTTCCTAATTAAACCAAACCAATAACAACCAAAACTAAAACAACTCTCACACCCCCAAGAAAACCTCACCAAAAACTGCCCACATGTTACTGCTTTTCTTCCTGTATGGATTTTATAGTAGGAGTGGGTAGGAGGAAAGTGGGAAAATAGAGGCCCATAAAATTTATAGGTTGTGTCTAAGTTAACTGATCATTCAGAACAAAGATTTCTGAGGGTTGACAAATCTAAATGTGTGCCATAAAGTCGGTAACGTGATGTCATGTGAATGCTTCTTTTAACGTTGTTTTTGTTACGTTATATGATGGTATTAAATTAATTTCCTCTATGCTTTAATTAAAAAAAAACCCAGCAAAGAAAAGCTTTAACTTACATTTTTTATTATTTCTTAGTGACATGTCTATCCATAATGTGAATGTGAGTGCAGCTGAAACAGGAAGAATCATAAACGAAGCACTGGAGCTCCGTAAGAAGAGACAGGCGTTGCTGGTGCGTGACAGAGAGCCAGACCTCAGACTGGTGCAGCCAATTCCCTTTCTCACGTACGTCTTTGTATTTCCTCCTTTCACAAAGATCTTCTGAAGCACATATTCTGACCATTGTGCTTCAGATTTCTTCAAAACACCTTTTTTTTTCCTTGTAAAAACAAACCAACTCCCCCCAGTGTTTTCTTATTAGCTTATAGGTTGGTTTGGTGTGCTTATGGCTTTAGCATAAACCCCATAGCAATTAGTTTTCAACTTTTGATTTTAAACCAGTGATGCAAAAAACAAATACGGTATCTGAGAATGATTTGGCAGCTATTCCAATTGATTTTTCATGTATTACTAGTTTGTATGTGAATTTCAAGGCAAGGTTAGCTTTTAAAACCTGTTTTTACTATTGGAATAATGAAAACTCAGAAAAAAAAATTTGCAGCTCTTTATTTGCAGGAAGATATAGGGATACTAGTAAGTTGTTATGTATGTCTTTATTAAGGCATAAAGGATTGGAGTTTGATTTTTGTATTGCACGTATTTTTCTGGAATATTAATGGACTCTGCATGTAGTTCATGTTGCAGAGAAGTTGTTTCTACTTGTGAATAGGGATGAGTTCTTTTAGTGTTGCTGATTGAATGCATAGCCTGAAAATTTTCTTTGACACTACATTTTTTAGCTTTTGGTATAGAGTAATTTCCTCAGCAACTACTGCATGGGCCTTGTGTTTTTTAGAGACATTTTTTGAGTGATGGGACAGGTTTTTGACACTCAGGTGTGTATTGCTGTCTCATTGAGAAGCTGCTTTTGCTATCTCTAAGCTGTTAGAGAAAACCAATGTTGAACACTGTTAGGTTTGTAAACATAATATAGAAAATAATGTGACAAGAACTGAAGACATTGTGATGCTGTTGTGTTTCCACTTGCAGATGGAAGTGTTTAGGAGAAGCCTTGCTTGCCATGTATCAGCACCTCACAACATGTGATCCTCCTCGACCCAGTCTGGGAAGGAGAATTGATCTCTCAGAGTACAGAGACCCAGTTCAACATTTGATGCTTTCTCCCACCTCTACTCCTGTCAGTGTTATTCAGCCAACTCCTGTCAGCACTAATCCAGTGGTGACAGTGCCAGATCCTGTATTACCTTACACTCCAACCACACCCACCTTCCCAAGTCACAGTCAGAGTTCATTGGAACCAGGAGCTACTGTAGGTGAGCAAGGTACTTCATTCTGAGATTCAAGATACCTTTCCTACTTACCTGGGTATTAAAAACACTTCGGAATTCTTTGGGACATGCTGTCTTTCAACTGCATGTTGGTGGAGTCAGAACTTTTTCAGAATATGTGTAAAATCTGATAAAGTGAAGGAGTATCTGACCTTTTCTGGTTTTGTGCTGTTACCCCACAATTCAGTTTTTCAGTCTTTTAAGATGAGAAAAATTGTGACTCCATTCCAGCAGAGATGCATACCAAACTTTTAATGCTGGGAGGGGCCTTGAGCTCCTTAGAATGAACGAGCTGTTTTACAAAAAGATGACTGTGTTATTTTTCTGCTCATGTGTCACTTTAAGAAGCTGAGAAGACCAGGCTGTCAGCTATATTTATTTGAAATCTGTACAAGATATTTTGGCACTGTCTTCAGAAGGAAACCAATGAATCTTGAGTGTTGCTGTGTAATTATGTTTTTAAAAATAAAAAAGATTACTCACTTTTTATTTGTCATTTTAACCTGTCAGGTTTTGGGGTTTTTTCATTATGTTTTTAGGTGACATATCTGCAGGTGATAAATCTAAGAAAGGAGTGAAGCGAAGAAGAATTACAGAAGACAGTGGTGAAACAGCCAAGAGGAGATCTGCCAGAGTTCGGAACACCAAGTGTAAGAAAGAGGAGAAGGTTGACTTTCAGGAGCTGTTGGTGAAGTTCCTTCCTTCCAGGTACTGTACAGCAACAACTTTCATTATGAGATGATCACAGAAAGGCAGCTGTTTGGGATTTTGTTTGATTGATACCCCCCAGCCTTAAAACTGCCAGTCCCATGGATGTTTTTTGAGGCAGATGTGGTGCATTATCTTCTGATAGATGTAATAAAATTGCTTTTAGTAAAAATTTCTGAATAAAAATTAAAAAATAAGACAGCTTTTACTACTGTTAAAGTGAATTAATGGACAATGCACATATCAAAATGGATAATATAAAGTAATCTTGATTTGGATGAAAGGAACTGGATGCAAATCTCTGAATTTGTTTCAGTAATATATTCTCACTGTTAAAATTTGCAGTTTTTCGTATTTAGATGTCATCTACTAATGAAAGAAAGAATGAGGACTTTGTTGATATTGTGGTTCTTGCCCCCCTTTCACACAGATTAAGGAAATTAGACCCTGAGGAGGAGGAGGACCCTTTCAATAACTATGAGGTGCAGTCCGAGATCAAAGAGGAGAATTTTCAGCATGTTGGACCACATAGAATGTCATTTGATTCTACAACATTTATGGAGTCTGGTAGGGATTGCATTATAAACCTTGTTCATTCTTTGTTGTTTTTGCCATATTATATGTTTATTTTTTGTGTTTTCCTGTCATGCCTGGAAGATACAGAAATATATGCTATTTTTAAAAGTATAATTTTATAGTATAGAAGTATCTCAGTTGGTACTAACTTTTTAAGTCTTGGGGAATTGCTCAGTCACTGTGTGCAGGAGCTCTGTTGTGTGGAATTTCCATTTAAACAGATTGGAATACAGTAACTGAATTCTGCACATGTGCAGTGCAGAAGAACTGCTGTGATAGAAGTGCAGAAAACACTGTTAAAACTTAATTGTTTCAATTTATGATCTCAACCTCAACCTTACACATGTAGGCCTTTGTGTTTATCTGCTTTCTAGAAAAACAGGATGTTCATGAGTTCCTGCTGGACAACCTGAACAATGGTGGGATCTTGGAGCTGATGATGAGATACCTGAAAGTCATCAGCCAGAAGTTCCTGGTGAAGTGGCCTCCAGGCTTGTGTGAGGTGGTCCTCAGTATCTACAACAGCTGGAGGAAGCACAGCAGTAGCCTTCCCAACCCACTGCTGAGGGACTCAAGTAATCAACACATCAGGGTAATGCAGCACCTTTCCTTACTCCAGATTTGCTGTTGTCCTGGTGTCAGTGTGCCCAGCGTGCCCAGCTGAAATCCAGCAGACTCAATTTTGGCTCAGCTCTGCTTGTCCCAGCTGTGGTAACTCTCCTAAACCTGGTTGCACTGCAGCTCCTGGAGCTGTTCCTGAGCTGAACTGACCTGGGTGATGCCACATGCAGCTCTGACTGTATATAATATGTGTTTATGCACACACACACACAGAGATGTAACAGACACAGATATATTTTGCCCCTCTGTTCTGTTGTTGCTCTTTTTTTTTCCCCCCATCCCTTTTCTTCTGAAATGACACAGTTTTGTTTTGTCATCAGGTCAGGACAGAGGCTCCTCTGTTCTCACTGGCTGATTGATTGGTCAGCATTGCTGCTTTAAATAAATACTTTGCAGTTTTAAGATAACCTGAAATTTACAGGAAAAAAAACAAACAACAACAAAAACAAACCAAAACCACCTCCTCAGCATCACCATTTTATTACCTTTATAAATCTGGAATTTCCTGAAAGCAAATAGAAAAAATAATAAGTCCTTTACGTTATTGTTAAACAAACTTAATGATAGAAGATGATATTTCTTGAATTATAAAGCCAGTATTGATATTTCTTGGCCACTGAGCCAGCCTGTGTTATCTTTTTAATGTTAGCAGTCTGTATTCATTTGGAAAGTTATTTGCCTTTGGTATGACTTCAGTTGGAAATATTCTTTCAGATCAAGTGTTTTTACTTCTTTGCAAATGAAATATTAATTATGGAAATTGCTGTGTTCCATTGATGTCTTTTGCAAAACAAACAGAAGTGCCTCTATGTAGCAGATGTTAAATTTTTATACATCCTGTGACTTATTTATGTATATATTTCACATATACCTGCCCTTTTTTAAACAAATGTAAATATATTTATAAATGTATTCCCTTGGTTCTCATTATTACTGCATAACTGCTTACTTTTCTTAAATGTTGTCTTATTTTTCAAATGTCGATGTTACTGCTATATTCTGGAATCGTGCTTTTGGCATGATTTGGCCATTTAATGTAGTTTTATTTCAGCCAAATTAAAAAGTAAGGATGACAGTTTTTTCTAACATCAGGCAGTGCTGTTCTGACCTTCTTCCACGAACTGAGATTTTTCTTTTTTAATTGTTCTAAGTATTGTTTGGCTTTGTACCTGTTGATTTGGCAATGGTATTACACACCTTTCAGACAGAAGAAGTAGTTATAGCTTGGGAATAGAAATCCCAAGAGGACAAGATGAAGGCTTTCTTTGAAGTAAATTGCAAATTTAGCGATTTTTTTTAAAATTTATGCTTCTTTTAATGTATTTCTTTCTGTGAATACTCTTTTGATATCTCCTTACTTTTTCTGAAGGATATGATGTTAATGAGCCTTTCTTGCATGGAGCTGCAATTAGATCAGTGGCTACTGACAAAAGGGAAGAGTTCTACAGGTGAGAACTTGATGTCATTTTCTTCAGACTCTAAACTGGGCGTGTATGAAGAAATGTTTCCAGGAATTCACTGTATTTTTGAGCTGGTTTTCCTTAATATCTTTCAGATCTCTCTTTTATTGCTCTATCAGTTGTTTGCCTTCAGGTAGATGAGTACCTTTGAAATTCTGTTATGTGGGACTCTTTCCATAGGATGCTAATAACTTCATGATAAAATGTAATTAATTGACTTGCAGTTTCTCCACGAAATTGTCCTGCTGCCTCTGTGAATGGCAAGTTTGGTCCTGACTTCCCAGGAACTCATTTTTTGGGAGACCTGCTGCAGCTGTCGTTTGCGTCCTCGCAGCGGGATTTGTTTGAGGAAGGCTGGATGGAGTTTGTCACTCGTGTCTATTGGCTGAAGGCTCGGTTCCTGGCACTGCAGGTTGGCTTCACTGCTGGTTTAACAAACACAGCTTTTCCCAAATTCAAGTCAGAATTGTTCAGATGCAGCTGATTCGGGAATCTCAACTCTTTTAAGCATGTGGATAAAATCAGCTTAAAACATAGTGGTTTCATTCTGCTTCTAAATGTAATTAACTTCTCCTGAGGGTTGAGGTGGAAATGAAGTAGCAGGTCTCATGCTCAGCAAATATTCAGATATGTATAATATGTGTCTTTGTTTAAAGAAAGTTGTACTCAGCTTAAAAAAAGAATATTTGTACTAAAGTTACTTGGAATAGTGTTGTGGAGCTGCAAAACATAAGATTTTTGGGGGCCAGGATTCGTGGACACTGTCAAAGTCTCAGGAAGTCCAAAATTCAGATTTGAACTGTTTTATTACTGTTCCCTTTGCTTTTTCAAGGTGGCATGGTTCTGCTTTTGAAGATTTTAAATTTAATATGCAAATTTTGAAGCAGAGGGTTTTAAACCTATCACTTAGGGAATAATTTGAAAGAAATGTTATTTGATTCCAGTGTTTTTCTTCCCCTCTAAGTATTGCTTCCCCAGGACATCAAAGAGGGTTTTTTAATGCAATAATTATGTTTAAATCTGTTGTCAACTAGTTATGTGAGTCAGTTTCATAAGTGTGAACTAACTTGTTCCTTCCCCCTTTTTTTCCTGCATCTAAGAATTCCTTTCTAATAAAGTTATTTAGGAAAAATGAGAGATCCTGTACAACTACTGGCATTTTTTTCCTTGTGGTATGCAGAGTTGTATTTTGCCTTTGCATGCCCTCCTGACTTCTCAATTTGAGTAACTACTTTGCACAGAGCAAGCAGAATTCATTCACTTTGCAGAATATATGAATGTTTCTTTACTCAGTGTTTTAATTTGCAGAAATGGAGGAGTTATTTCTGCTGGTTTACTCTTCTGCTTTTTTAAAGGAAAGGGATTTTAGCACTTCAGGCCAATCTTACAAATTTATGCAGGCTGAATTCTATTTTTCTGATTTATCTGTTACTGAAATAATTGGTAAGCTATTTAAAAATATTTTTGCTTTAATTTGAACTATTCAGTTGAATTTGTAATTTTTGAGGACATGCAGTAATCACACTGGCAATGCCTGCATTAAATTTAAACATTTTCTACAAGTTTTGGAGACCCTTTCTTTAGTGAGATTCATAGGATTTTTTTGCTTGATTGTTTTCCTCTGTACTGTTTCTGTAGGGAGACATGGAACAGGCCCTTGAAAACTATGATATCTGCACTGAGATGCTGCAGAGCTCCAGCAGCACTCAGGCCAAGGCTGGCAGTGAGGGTGGCGTCGTGATCCGCTTGCCCAATCTGCACGTTGATTCTGTGGTCTCTTTGGAAGAGGTAAGAGCTCATTTGCAGGTGTGTGTTCCCTCTTCCATTCCTCACACTCCATCTCTCCCAGTTTCAGATGTCACCTAGGAATTAGTTCTTTTGTGATGGAAGTTTAGTGTATCTCAGAGTGAGGGTTTTGTAGTATGAAGATTATGTCAAGACTAACCTTTCTTTTTCAAAAACTAGTTTTTGTATCTGTTGGTCCTTTGCATCTTTAGATTGCTTTTATGCAAAATTAAAACATTAAAGCAGCTGCATGCATTGAAGTAACAGTAGATTATTGAGTCAGTGTTTTTCTTAAACATTAAGAGCTGGGAGAAGTGTCAGTAGTCAAATATATGTGAAAACAAAAGTTAAGATTGTATCATCTGTGATGTTTGCAGATTGAAAAGAACCTAAAATCTCTGGAGAGATGCCAGTCTTTGGAAGAGATCCAGCGACTGTATGAGGCTGGGGATTACAATGCAGTGGTGCATCTGCTCAGGCCAACCTTGTGCTTCAATGGCTATGGCAGAGCCAAACACCTGGAGTTTGTCACATCCATACCAGAGAGACCAGCTCAGCTGCTTCTCCTCCAGGTTTGCTTTGTTTCTCACAAAATCTGTTCTAGTAAGGAATTAAGACTTATTCCTGAAAACAGGATGGAAGGATTTTTGGAGTGGGCAGTTATGAGTCTTATTTACAAAGCAAAACGTGGAACCAAATATGTAAATGCTCTGAAGATCACAGCTTTATTGACATCATTAGCAATGTTCCAGCTTTTGCTGACTGAGAGTGTGGCTAAAGATACAAGATTCGAGGCCTCTATGGAATGAACAGAAACTTGAATAATTTCCTGAGTTATTTTATGGATGAATTTGTGCTGCTGTTGACTATATGGTCACTTAGAACCATTCTGAAACTTGGTTATCTAGAATATGAATGATTTTTATGCTGTCAAGTCTCTCTCCTGAGAATGAGAAACTGTTGATGCATGCAGTATAATTGCTGTAGAGTTAGTCCATTTGACACTGTAAAAATAAGTGTATAATAAATGTATTTTTGAGCTCAGCTGAGTATATTGGGTTATTTGGGGGAAAAAAAGTTTGCACAAAAAGAGACTGATGGTTTTTTAACTGGACTTAACCAAGTCCTACATTTTGCATGCTATCTGGTGACCCAACCTCTGCAGAGTAGAAAGAAGCAGGAGAAGTTGCTATTATACTGGCCTTACAGTTGCTACTTTGTTATTTATGAAGTAATAAAATGGTAGCACGAGATCATAAAGATCCAAACCCTGTTTCTTGTAAGGGCTTTATTCAGCTGTAGATCATTAGAATTATAGACCTACAGGCATCCCTTTCCTATTTTCTTTCCTTGCATCTCTTATTAAAGCAGAAAAAATGTGATGATTTTTTTTGTATTTAGATTCTACTTGTGTATTTGTCATCCAGGATCCATGCACCTCCTGTTGTCCTTTTAATGTTGCATTTAAAGGTGTTGCTTCATTGAAGTAATCACATTAACTGAGTATAGTGTTTTGCTTTGCCCTGCTGTGCATTCATGTTTAAAATAAACTCTTCATTGTTATTATAGATCTTTTTCATATTTACATTCTGTAGGACTCCCTGCTCAAACTGAAAGACTACAAGCAATGCTTTGAATGCTCAGATGTTGCCTTGAATGAAGCAATTCAGCAGATGATTAATATGACAGCAGCCTCTGCTAAAGAGGAGTGGGTTGCTACGGTAACACAGCTGCTCACAGGAATAGATACTTCATTATCATCAGTTACCAGCATCCTGAAGGACTCCTCTGTCACACCCAGCCTGGTTCGCCTGACAAACAACCTGATCCAGGTAACCCATGGCCTGGCACCAGGGGAGGTGTGCTCTGTGCTGCAGAGCTCAAGGCATGCTGCAGTTGTTGTGAATTCCCACCCACTCCTAGTGGTGCCTTTGGTAACATTGCTGTTACATTTTTGGGAGGATGGGTGTTACCATATTGTGTGAGCATTGTCGCAGTGTGCAGTGTGATAGACCTGCACTGAGCACATACCTGTGCAGATCCAGTCCCAGCAGGTACCTTTAGACACCAAGCTGCCTAAAACAATCAAAATGTGGTGGTAAGACAACCCAGCACTGGGGTTTTAGGCTGTATGAAATGTGCTAATGTGAAGATTGGTTGAGCTGCCTGGGTGCAGCTTGTAAGTTCTGGCTCTGATCTTGCCTGTATGTGCTTCAGGCTGGAGGACAAGGTCCCATCAGCCTTACAGACGTGGTAGAATTGCTTGCCAGTGCTGGCCAAAGTAAGGTTTTCTAGTAAAAACAGAGAGGGTGATCTGAGCAGGACCAGGGAAAAGTGAAATGTGAACTGCTACTGGAATTATGAATACAGCTGATTTTAGCCTTTTACAGAAGGTACTTTCAAACCTCAAAACTGAACGAGCATTTTCAGTCCAGGTAACAAATGGCAGACTTACAAATGGCAGTTCTATTAAGAAATAGGTCTAGTTAATGTCAAAATTTAATGCTTGCAATTCTCAAATCTCCATTTACTTCTGTAAAAGCCAAGGACCCTTCACTACTTACAAAATCATACTCTCATTCTGTAAAGTTGTGTGTTTTGTGGAATGTAATGGAATTCTGGAGAGCAGAGTGTTCAGGCACATAATTTTTGTAGCATCTTTAATGATTCTAGCTGGTCTTTAACAGTTGTTGTAACACCTGTTCTAGAATTCAGGAATTTTTTTAAGTTCCCCTTCATCTGGGTTGTAGGGATATTTCTTGTACAATAATGAGGCCTAGTAATACTAAGAATTGTAAATTCAAAATTGTAAATTTTGAAATACTAAAAAGCTGTGTATTTGTTTACTATGAATTGCTCATATAGCATATTAACAGAGAGACATCTAGGTGGAAAATGGGGGTGCAAGAGGAATGTCAGATTAGGGCAAATAATCTACTACCCTTCACCTACTGATTGATTTACCTCTAGCATTTTTACAGCCACTTGTGAGAGCTGAGGCTCAACTTTAGATTATTTCCTTGGGATGAAATCTGCTGCCAGCTTTGGGTTGTTTGGGACCGATTCACACCCGACCTGTGTTCACATCACTTTGTCTGTATAATGTCTGTTTCTTTGTTAGATCATAGACTGCAGCATGGCTGTCCAGGAAGAACCAAAAGAGCCCTATGTGTCCTCAGTGCTTCCGTGGATTATCCTGCACAGGATCATCCAGCATGAGGAAGATGCTTTTCGATCCCTTTGCTGCCAGCAGCAGCAGAACCAGGGAGAAGAAGGTGGAGTGTTACTTCACTTTTACCTATTGAGCTCTTTACCATCCAGCTCAGGAATATAAGTAATAAAATTCTTGTTTGTTGTCTTGCCTTGCTGGCTGGAGGGAGGAGAGGGCTATGCAAACATCACTTTCCACCAGAGAGGAAGCTGTTTGCCAGTTGAAGAACTGACTCCGATTTAACTCAGTTCTGTGCTGCTTTAATATTTACCAATTTCTCTCTTCCAGTGAGTCCTGATACCCCTATGTTGCCTTCTTCACTTATGCTGTTGAACACAGCTCATGAGTATTTGGGAAGAAGGTCCTGGTGTTGCAATTCAGATGGTGCTCTGCTCAAGTTCTATGTAAGTATTGGCATTGTGGAATGACTGAGAGTGATTCTGATTGATCTCTGAAAGTCATCTGGCCAAGCCACCTCCCAAAGCAGGAAACAAAGTTCAAAGTTAGATTGTTTATTGCCTCATCTTCATGTTAAATATGTACTTATAAGTCCACTTTCCATGTTCTCCCAGACAAACATATGAAAATTTCAGTAATTTTAATCTAATTAGCTAAGGCTTGTTATTTCAGACCATTTTCTATTGGTCTGCTTCTGTCATACTCCCCATTGTTCTCTGGACTTGCCTCACTGAAGAGAATAATTGTTTTATTCTCTTTTTTCTCCTTTGTTTTGCTTCTTGCACTAGTATTTTATTTTGTTCATGGGATTTGAAAGGGAAGTAGGAATAACCAAGCAGTTGGATAGTACTGTACATCATTCAGAAGCTAAAAAAGCCTGTCGTGTTACATCTTTAAAATTGCTGCTAAAATAACACAGTGGGATTCCATATTCATCTTGTCTCAGTGACTCTAAATAAGTTGCTCACTTCACAGAACTGAATTTGTCAAGTGTTAGGTAGGGTTTGCACATTTTCAGTGTACATAAATACTGTTTATCATGTAAAAAGAACGTATTGAAACTTTCAGCCAAGAAAATTCAGTTTTGAACAGCTTGGTTGTTTGTTTCTTCCAAATTGTAAGAGTAAAGATTTGCAGCCCATCATCTATCCACAGTTACACAACTGGAATGCTCCTGATTGCTCCCACATCCTGTGGTGTTACTCAGATTTGCTCTGAAGCTATTATGCATTTAATTGTTCTGTGATTGATAAATTTGTCTTGTTTGATTATACCTACCTTGATTTTGTACCACAGTCTGAAAAAATAGCAATTCCATTGTTTTCATGTTATTAACCAAATATGATTTAAAATATACATCCAGAGTTCATCTGTTGAACAATGATGAGAATGAAGAATTACTTTGGCCCTCCATTTTCCTGTGTCTTAAGGCTGTTCTTTGCTCTGTTGTTCAGATGGGTATGTTACATCTCATCTCCAGGAGTGGGTGTCTGGGCACTAATACTGTAGCATTATTAGATGAAAGGACTTACCCATTCATGGCTGACCTTTTTAAGATTATTCCTTGAGGTCTCGTTGTTACACCAGAAAAGAAATTTCCCTTGGTTAAGTAGAATATTTCTATGTGTTTGCTCATTTTTCTTAGCTCAGAAAGCCAAGTGTTTCCCTGAGCAGAGCACTGACAGCCTGGGACAGCCTGGCTGCTGGCAAATCCCAGATAATGTGATGCCATGGCATCCACTGGGCTGTGCTCTACAGGGACATTTCAGTGGCACTTTGCAGATTCAGCTTGACTTCACTGAGGTTTATTACCTTCAGCCAAGAGAAAATCATGATTAGTTCTGCATAGAGCTGCTCAGGAATCTCCTAATTTCTCTTCCCAGCACTCCCTGGAGCTTATTAGCCACAGCTCAGTGCCAGACCCCATCTACCTCTGCATTTGAGCAGTGGCATGTCCAGGACAGTAATTTAGACAGCTGGGAAGGATGGCACAGAGAGCCTGAGGGGTTCTGCAGGAGTCAGCTCACCCTGGCAGAGCTGCAGTGAATGAGCAGTGTTTGAACTGAGGCTGATTCAGGCTGGAACTATCAGATTATCTCTATGTCCTGCTCTCCTCAGCCTCCCTGGTGTTAGGAGCATAATGCTGATGCACACCTGAGCTGCCCCTGCAGGGGCTCCAGAGGGTTTATTAGCTCAGTCCTGTGCTTCATGAAAATAGATGGGCTGTTCCCAGGCTGGAGCTTGCCCACAGATGTCGTGCCCTGAAGTGATGAGTCTGAATTGTGCCTGAAAAATGTGCCTGTACCCACAGCCCGGGGAGCCACAGAGTATGGGCTGGGAACCTGGGACAGTACAGATGACTGAGAGCTGGCAATGTGTTTGCAGTGAGATCTTTGCAAATGTCATCGGGTACTTTAAACAAAATGTTCCCTTTTCACTGACAGAATTGCCAGCTTCTTAAACTGAAATATATTATAGTATTAAACACAAGAATTTGGTTTTCAGGGACAAGAGGGTGTTAGAAGTACAGGGAAAGACAAAGGTAAAATGGGATGAATTATTTGAAGAGAAGGCAGCTTCAAGAACGTGAACAGTGTGTTTCACAGATTAGTGTTAAATGGTCACCTTCTCTAGGTGAACTGTCTGCTCGAGGACCTTATATTGCTTGTGGATGAATGTGCTGTGCAAAAAGAATTAATTAATATTAATTAAGCCCTTTAGCAGTAGTTTGAATTATTAGGAACAATTCTGGATTTCTGCCAAGAACTTGAAAGTTGAATAATAACACAGGAGATTGTTTTGAATGCTGTTCAAGTGAGAATTCTGTTACTGCTGTTAGATGTGCTTTTGTTTGTAGCAGTAGGAATGTAAGGCTTTTGTTACAGTATCCTCTGGTGCTTACTGTTTTTCTTCAGCTTATTTAGCTAGCCTTTCTGTAAATTTCAAATGTTGATCACAAATTCATACAGGGAAAGTGCTGGCAATAAGGTGTCTGCTGGGACTCAGTATGAATGAGTCTGCTGTGACTCCAGATGTCATTGAAATGCTTTCTAAGAATTGTCTTTGCTTTTCTTTTTCAGGGGTTTGGCTCTTAATAAACAGTACCTTGATCTTAGCACAGATATTTTAATCAGAAGAGACTCAGCATCTTCTACTTAATTCCAGCTCTTTCAAATGAGCTTCTTACATGTAGAAAGTCAGACTTTTGCCTTGTCATGCAGTGTTTGTATTGACAGGAGATCTCATCATGATGAGAAGCTTTGTGGAGGATCATGCATAAATAATTGAGTTTTCAGTCCTAGACGTTGAAAAATGATAAATGGTCACAAATAAACATTTCTTTTTTTAATTGAAATTCTATAGTGGAACACGTTGAATTTGAATCTTAAACCACAGTGGATGTGGGGTCTTGATTTGGTTACAAAATAAATATGCAGAATGCCCCTACACAGGTTGTTCTTGTTATATATATTCTTATTGACCTTGAAATGTCTTCTTGGAATGTGTTCCTTTTGGGTTTGTTTTTTATGGAAGCTTAGTGAGAATTTTCAAAGAGTTACCTTTCTTCTTTTGGCATTCAGCTGCAGTTTTTATAAAGATGTCTTAAAGTATCAGCATCTTCCAAAATATTCTACTGATGGGTGCTTTCTCTTGTGCTGTTGAAGGTAAAGATAGCAACTTGCTACAGTGT
This sequence comes from Passer montanus, assembly GCF_014805655.1. Lineage (NCBI taxonomy): Eukaryota > Metazoa > Chordata > Aves > Passeriformes > Passeridae > Passer > Passer montanus. Next base: position 2,218,280 of record NW_024370705.1, read on the forward strand.
TTAGTAATTTGGGACCAATCCAGCCACTTCCCTGGGTGTGTAGCCATCTGTGTAATACTGTTCATACTGTTCAATTCTATAGTCCTTTTAGCCAGATTTTCATTAACTCTCTCTCTTCTTTTGCTGCCAAGTCCTCTCCATCCTGCTTTTTTCATGCAGAGGAAATTGCTGGTTGTGAGTTAGGGCAGAAATTCTTCTGTACCTTTTTCTTGTTCACAGCATTGATGAACTGTAGTTCACAGTTATATTTACAGAAGCAGCTTGGTATGTAGAGGAGAACTTTGAATGATTTTAAGTCTGAAACATGAAGCTGATATTTAACCTCAATGACTAAAGATAAATGTTTGTGAATTAATACAGGAAGAAAAATAAAAGCACTTCAATGCTGCTGCAATGCCATTGGAATGACTTGTGTGAGGCCAGTTTACAGAAATACACAAGTAATATTTGGTTGTTATTGGGGAAAAATCCATGTAAAAATCCCTTTAAATCCCCTAAAGTTGTTTTCATCCTCTGCCTTCAGCCAGCTGGGCAGCTCATTGTGATCTGCACGTGACCTTGTCCTTGATGCTTGACTTGTAGGTCCAGGTACTACAGAAAGAACTTGCAGCTTCCACATCTGAAGATACTCATCCATACAAAGAAGAGCTGGAAACAGCCTTGGAACAATGTTTTTATTGTTTATATGGTTTCCCTAGCAAAAAAAGCAAAGCAAGGTACCTAGAAGAGCATTCAGTACAGCAGGTAAGTTATGTGTTATCCAATGTCAGTGGAATATCCTGAGCTGATGAAAGATGCACTCTTGTTTTGTTCTAATGCACTTTGATATATTTTGGAGAAAGACTACTTTTATTTCCTTGTAAATTGTATGTATTTTACACATTGTAGAAAATAAAATAAAAGTTTTAATATTTTTAAAAATAATAAATATAACAAGTCAAATAGTTAAAATGCTAGTCTTATCCATAGTAATCTGCCATTCTGAAAGTATTGAGACATTGATTTTATTAAGCTATCACTTTCCTATTTTCAGCTGAGAAGAAGTTCAAGGTTGAGGAAAATTTAGAGAGGAAAAGTCAGCTTGAGAGAAGAAAGTTTTAGCGGCCAGCCTTGCAGTTTATGAAAGTGAAAAATGTCACAGTTAAAAGTTTGCAAGTACATTGTATTATCACTTATTTTGACATCTCTAATGGTAAATACCTGATAGCTGTTTATGAGAAATGTGAAATTCAGTTGAATTTGGGAGAAGGCCTGTGGAAGAGGGTTGTAATATTAAGGGAGGAAGTGAAAAATACAGGGCAGCAATACAGTGTCCTGCCTTGAGAAACATCTCTGGTTTTGTTCAAAAACCCCAGACTATTTTGCACTCACCAAATGCAAGTGATCATAGAATTATCAATCAAAACCATTTTCATGCAAGCAAAATGATTGTCTGGCTCTGTTGAACAAACCTTTTAAAATACACAAATACTCTTACATTGCTGTTCATTGAACATTTGGAAATTTTGTATATGTACATATACATATACATATGTACCTTAGAGAGTGAAGATCATGAGAGAAAGGGGATGAATAAGAAAAAGGGAAGTATAGGGAGATTGCCCTCTGCAACTTCCCTGCTTTTCAATGCAGAGCAAAATTTACTGTAAGGGTAAAGTGAGCAATAAGAGAAAAACTTACTCTAGCAGAAGGGAACTGTCAATGATTTTGGGGTATTTTTACTGTTTTCAAGAAAGAAAAGTGAAGAGCAAATGAGGAGTAAATTCTGAAGTAACTTTCTGTAGAGAGTTTGGGGCTCAGAATTTTGTCTGATTCCCATTTCATTAACTCTTCTTACCTGGCTCTGAAATAGAAGGGGCAGAGTTCTGCTCCATATCTTACCCATGATCTCAGTGTCACTCAGAATGTTTACAATTGATCCTTGCTTATAAACAACTTTTCTGAGCAAGTCTTCTAAGCCAGTAGAATGAATTTATTTTTACTTTATTTTGACTTTAGTGACCTACACTAAGACACAGCAATATCTTTGTTAAATCAGTGAGCAGTATATTGTATTTGTGAGCAGCATAAATTAATAGCACCTTTAGCTCTGTTCTTGGGAGGTTTAGTTTGGTTCCTGCTAGAGTAATCTGTACACGCCTATGAACTAGAAAGTCTATAGAAAACCATCATTACTGGACTTGAATTTTAGAATTTGAAGTGTTTTTTCCCCTCTCATCTACCTCCTTCTTCAGGTTGATCTGACATGGGAAGATGCTTTGTTCATGTTTGAGTATTTTAAGCCTAAAACTCTTCCAGAATTTGATAGTTACAAAACCAGTACTGTGTCTGCTGATTTGGCCAACCTTCTGAAGAAAACTGCCACAATTGTTCCTCGAACTGACAAGCCTATGCTGAGCCTGGAGACTGTATCTGCCTATATTGAGGGAACAAGCAGCAAGGTATAATTAATTGTTTTTTTGTGAAATTAAATTGAAGGGAGTAAAAATTCATGTTGCTGTTTTTATGTTGACTTTGAGATTGTTAGTGGGATGATTTATTCCATGATTTTGGGTTTCCTTGGGTAATTGCATTTAAATAAAATAAGAATGATCCCACCAAAGCTTTTAGTCTTTGAATGGTAAAATACAGCCAGGATGAGATGTTCTTTAGTGTTTGTAAGTGCTCTATCTGTGGAATGCTTTCAGTGTCTCCATATTCAAAACTTTATACTGTGTGATGAAAAGGCTACTTCCTCTCCAAGGAAGAAGCAAATGCTCATTTAATATGAACCTTTGCCTTTTTGATTTTCAGGCACCATCTCTCCCCGAGGGTGCAGACTATTCTCCACCAGTGGTGACTGAGCTGTATTACCTCCTGGCAGATTATCATTTCAAGAACAAAGAGCAGTCCAAGGCCATTAAATTTTACATGCACGACATTTGTATTTGTCCAAACAGGTCAGTATTTTGGAATCCTGCTGCATGTCCTTCATTCTTCTCACTTCTTTCAGCACTGAAAAGCAGACAGCTGGTTTCAGGAATGAAAAAAAAAGCCCAAACAGCCAAAACTCCCACCTGCAATCCATTATCACCTGTCCATTTTATAATTAAGGGCATCTCTAAAACAACCCAACAGAGAAAACAAAACCCAAAATGTAGGGTTAAATATTTGATTGCTCTGAAATTAAAACAAATAAATGAAAGGAGGGGGGGAAGCTAAATTGAAATGAACAATAACTGTGAAGGATGAACTGTTTGTACCTTTTGTTCTTTGCTTTGCCATGTTCATGCATGATAAGGAGTGAAAAATTTCATCATTTGATAGGTGGCTATAGCACAAATGGCATCCTTTAGTGCATTAATTGCTTAGGCTGACCTCTTCCTAAAAGTGTTGATTTTGCTGCTAGAGAACTACACAGAGAATACAAGTGAAGTATTTAAGTGATATTTAAACAAAACCACCTTGTTTCTTGATAATTTACAACTCACTGAAATACCATCAAGATTAAGCTCTCTCATCTTAAAAATAAAGCATGTTCTGAATATTAGTCTTCTAAATGAAATTAAATAACCTTTAAATTTGCTGATTAAATATAGTTTGCATATTAGGTGTTATCATTTTAGTTCTCCTTGAAGTTGATAGATCAGGGTCAGTGACAAAAACCCTAATTTGATAGATTTGAGACAAGAAAATTGTTTCTAAATCCAGTCACGTAACGGAGACAAAAGGGAAGGTGAAGGCACAGAGCAATTTTAGATGTGAAATCTTCAGAGGAAATAGCTGTAGTTTAATGTTATTGCATCTTCTAGTCTGGGACTTGTGACTAACAAATGGCAAAAACTTATGTTTAAAGACAGATAAAGAAATTACTATTACCACCCCCTACCCATTTTTCGGCAGTTTTGATGTTCTCAAACTTAAATTCAAAAGTAAATTAATGGAATGCATTTTTACTTTAATGTATGGCTTTTTTTTTTTTTGCTCAGAAGATGCCCTATGTGGTAGCATAGTATTTTTGCCCCATTAAAAATAGTTGGTTCTTGTCTGCGCTACTGTTCCTGTTCCATTCCCCTCAGGAATCTGACTGTTGAGGTCACTTGACCTAGAAATGGGTTTTCAGTTGGAATCAGAAGAAATTGCAGTCAAAAATAAGAGAACATTATGGTGGTTGCCTTGATGCTAAAATCATGGTAAAATTGAAAAACCCCAGAGCAGAGGAGCCCTGGTGTTAATGTGAGGTTGTGGCCTATGGAATCACCCTTCAGATTGTGTTGTCAGCAAACACAGGACTGGACCCTCAGCAGTCCTTCAAGCAGAAATTACAATTTTAGTTCATCAGGGTTTTCCTACTTGAACGCAATTTTGGCTTTATGATTTTTGTGCTGGGAAATGATGATGATGATTATTCACAGTTGAGTCCAACAGTACAAGGTATCATCATGGCTGCTGGCCTGCAGGGTAACAACATTTTGACAGGGCTGCATGGTTACTGAGAAAAAAACAATGGGAGTGCTGCCATTAGAAATGTAGATATACTGGCTTTGCATGGCAAATAAACCTGGATTTTTCGTCTGTTTTCCATGTGTGACAGTTACTGGGGGCAGTGCTTTGTTAGGAAACCACTTTAAGAAAATCAGTATGATTTAGGCTGTACAGCTTGTGTTCCACTCTGAGGAGAGGAGGAAGTGCAGAAATCTGTTTTGTGTGATGAAAGGAGGAAAAAGCTGTGGATACAAGAAGACAAATCTTGTCTATGTGTAGTGTAATGTTCAGGGGGGAGTTTGTTCATGGGTTGTAAGAGCCTGAGACAGGAGACATGGGACTCCAGGCAGCTCTTCAAAATGCTGCTCCTTGTAAAGAAGTTGTTACAGCAGTCATGGGTGACAGAGCCACACTTACAGCTGCCAGCTACAGCTCTAGGCAAGCCTGAAGCCCCTTTGGTTCTGGTTACAATGCATTATATATTTTTCTTGCTGAGCATCTTAATACATAACACCCAATCAGCGCCATATACAATACCTTTACTATTACCTATATCCTATCATAACTGCTATCATTACCATATTATGGTCATTATTATCCAATCACATGAGTTAGTGTGTTACAGTTTAAGCTTAAAGTTGTTTTTTTTAGTTTTCTTGCAGTGGAAAATTCTTGACCTTTTTTCTACTTGCCACACACCAACTTGTCATGTTGGTTTGTCTGTGGTATCTTTCTGCTTTTCCTAAGAGTTATTTCTGCTTGGTAAAAACATCTTTTTTGTTTGTGGTCAACATATCCCTTGCTCTAGTCATGAAACCCCCTTCCAACTTGACGTAACCTTTGCTTTCTTAGTTGTCCAACAATGACTGGCTCAGCAATTCTCAATTTAGACATCTATTGTTCTTTTATATCAAAACTTACTTCCGTCTCTATTCCATTCTCAGGCTCTACATTCAGACATCTTTCTGCCAAGCACACATACCTGTGAAACTTTCTTGTCAGACTTTCATCTTTTCCAACCATGGGTTGTGTTCCTGCCTGCACAGGTTTGACTCCTGGGCTGGGATGGCTCTGGCTCGAGCGAGCCGCATTCAGGACAAGCTGAACTCCAATGAGCTGAAGAGTGATGGCCCCATCTGGAAGCACTCTACCCCTGTCCTGAACTGCTTCAAACGGGCCCTGGAGATCGACAGCTCCAACCTCTCCCTGTGGATCGAGTACGGCACCATTTCCTATGCCCTGCATTCCTTTGCGTCCCGACAGCTCAAGCAGTGGAAAATGGAGCTTCCCCCTGAAGTTGTGAAGCAGGTGGGATCTAACCAAGAGAGTATAAAATTTTAAATATTTAAAATTAGGTTTTTATCTTGGTTTGGAAAGACAGGTGTCTGCTAAGGCAGGCAGGAGCCTCTCCTGAAATGGGAAATGTAAACCCCTTCCTTCCCAACTGTTATAAATTTGAAATTAAGGGGCTCTCAGGCAAAAATATGGGAGCAGGAATAACAGTTCTTTATTAAGGAAAAAAAAAAAGGTAAAATAAACAATGCAGTAAACCAAAACAGCACTGACAGAGTCAGAACATGACCTGACACCCTGCTGGTCACGGTGCTGGTAGCATCCAATTAGAATGGTGGCTGCAGTCCTCCTGGAGTGTTGGAGCAGGGATCCTGGAGAAGGGTGCAGTCTTCCTCTGAAGATGCAGTGGAAGAGGCAGCTGCTCCTCTGGGAAATCCAGTGGAGAAGCTGTCTTGCTGTGCCAGGACCTCAGATTCTATCCAGGTAGGAATGCTGGGCTCCTCCTCTGGGCTCACATCTCCCAATGGGATGCTGTGGTTCTTATCAGCCATGCAGGGACACTCACTGGCCCATTATCAGCAGATGTTCCCCCTGCCCCCAGGAGGGAGGATTGGGTGTGGAAGAGATAAAGAAAAACTGCCCAGTTAACACAAGATAACTGCCACACCTCTAACAGATGGCAAATAGAACACATCTTGCCTTGCAATCTGGGACAGTTGTCTAATATAGTAAAATTTTTAATTAAGTATTTACATGCTATATTCTACATATGAGACTGTATGGTTACTTAGTAATGTTGGAAATTCCAATATTCATTCCAAATCTGGTGGGTTTTTTTTCCTTTTTTTTTCCTGTGTAAAATAATTTTGAGCCTAATCTTTGAATTATCTTTTGAAGGTGACACAAAATTATTGTAACGTTCTGGAAAGGGGAATTATATTTACCTTTCCTTTCTGTAAATGTCATGCAATGTTTCCAGGAAAAGGTGAAATGCATACATATTGAAATAGTGAAGAGATCAGAAATTACTCTGATATCTGTGTCCACATGTCATCTCTTATATCTAAAGAATCCTCCCCTTTTTCTGTGGTTTTGGGCCATTTACCTAAACAAAAGATCAAAGTGAGAAGATTGGTAAAATTTCCATTGAAAACATTGTTATGAATTCATTATCTTTCTGCATAAGGAAAGTGAAAAACGTTATTAAAAAGTTTATTGCTAAACCAAAATGAACAATTCTAAATACACTCTAACAGTGATAAGAGTTGCTTGGGAAAGTGTTTGGTCTTTTTGGACCAGTGAACTCCATTTCTGATTTAGCTATTCTGACTTCAAATGTTACCTAGTCTGCAGCTGAAAGCACAGTGAAAAGAAGGAAGTGCTGCTCCTCTGCTGGAATGTGTAAAATTTTCAGTGTTTGAGCTGCAGAGATCAGTGCTGGGAGCACCTTTGCTTCTGGGAGAAGTATTTGCAGGAGGTGGTGAGTCTCACATCTGAGCTGCCTCCAGCACTGCATAACACTGCTCTTGCCACAGGCACTTTCTTGCCTGAGAACAAAGCTGATGTCAGCCTGTATTGAAAGGGAACAAATAGTTTATTAAAGAGAATGTTTGAAATTACAGTTAACAATAGAGTTGTCTTCTGGAGGGTTATTGCACCCAACAGCTCTGAAATTAACTCCTCAGAAAATGAAGTTACTACATTTTATGTCTTTGCCCTATCAGAAGTTTGGTCTCATGGTCTTGCAGCCCCTTGGCAATGAGGTTGAAGAATTCTAGGGACAGTGCTGGAATTACTTCATATTATCAGATAAAAGGAGCAATACAGAGCAGCCATCTGAAGTTGAGGATTAAATGAGAATGTTTATTTGGGACTACTTAAATCTTCATTTTTTTCAAGTGAATATATTAAAAATGCATAATTTAGTAAGAAAAGCTCTATTATAATAAAAGATAAATTGAAACAATTTCATCTCACTTCCACAGATATATCTCTTCAGGAATGTGTTTCTCATACATAAAAAAACCTTATTATTCTCTTCTTCTTACAGAATGTTTAGGAAAGGAAAGGTTATGTTTTAGTTCTTGGTTATAGCCACACAGCTTAAATTTATAAACTTCATTTTCAAAGAGAGAAAATTACATTAATGCATCTTTTGACCTAGTTTTTTTGTATGAATTTATTGGCATTTAGCTTTAATTTATGCTGCTGGTTTTAATTTTTTTTTGACCGGGTGGGGTGGGGAGAGTATTCATCTCAAAATTAGATACATTGCAAGCAAGATGAAATACTTTTCTTCACAAATGAGAATGGTCCATAGTGGCTTTAGCAGACTTCAGTTGCAGAACAAAGCAAATAATTCTTTTCTTTGAAGAGTTAAGATAATTACAGCTGCAAAAAAGCAGTAGAATTTCTGTAGACATGAATACCGAGTTATTATTTTTCAGATTTATATTTCTATAAATATAAATATTTCTTCTGTCTTACTGTTTTGTTCTGGTTGTTTGTGCCAGCAGTCACTGGAGTGAACAAAAACCTACCCACAACCACATTTTGTGGGCTCTTGGGGTGCGTTTGACCACTTGGGATGTATTTGGGATGTCTGCATCCTTTAGGTTGAAAAGCTCACACGCTTTCCCACGGGCAGCAGGGTGTTTTTGGGGACTGATGTGCAGTGCTGTGTTGTGCCCCGTGCAGATGGAGGAGCGCAGGGACAGCATGCTGGAGACAGCCAAGCTGTGCTTCACCTCGGCGGCGCGCTGCGAGGGCGACGGCGACGAGGAGGAGTGGCTCATCCACTACATGCTGGGCAAGATAGCTGAGAAGCAGAAGCAGCCGCCCGTGGTGTACCTGCTGCACTACAAACAGGCAGGGCACTACCTGCACGAGGAGGCTGCTCGCTACCCAAAGAAGATTCACTACCACAACCCACCAGAACTTGCCATGGAAGCGCTGGAGGTAAAGGGATGTTGATTGTGTAGGCTGGAGGCCTTGTTCTTGTAGGAATGTGCCCCCTGTTGATGGAGTGACAAAATTATCCTTTGTCTCCTTAAAAAGGATAAAAAGCCCAGTAATTTCTCTCCTCAATTAGGTAAAAAGACCCCTCATAGGGCCTTGGGGACTTCACTTCAAACTTAAGGATAGGCCAATTGGACAGAAGCAAAAAGTCCAGCCTAAGCAATTCACTAGAAAAAGAAGAGAACAAAGGAAATAATTGCTTTTGTGAGGTGTTCTACCAGGAGCAACAGCCTCTTGCCGATGGCTAAGGTTTTTCTCTGTGAAGAGATTTGTTATTTGGCCTTTTATTAAAACTTTTCTGTTTCCAACACTGCCACAGAAGCCATCCTGCTCATTTTATGCCATCTAAAGTAGCTGAGCTATCTCGAGTGTGGTATAGATCTCCAAGAGCTCATAAGATCTGGCTTGAAGAGACCCCTATATTATGTTCTCTACAAGTTGTTAGGTACATGTAGATGGTGCTCTGCATTGGGGAGTGTTTGTAAGACACACTTGGAGTATGTGGTATGGATCTCCAGGAGCTCATAGGATCTGGCTCGAGGAGACCCCTACATAATGCACTCCAGAGGTTGTTAGGCACATGAGATGGTGCTCTGCATTGGGGAGTGTTTGTAAGACACACTTGGAGTATAAAATAGAGCCTGTTACTCAGGCTGGTTTCATTTCAAAGGCAGTTTGGACCAGTGGGCAGCAATTCCACTTCTGAGTTTTGCTGCACACAGCTCATGGGTGTTTATAAAAATCAAACATTGCTGGGATTCACAGGCATCTCAAAGCTATGGAAGCACAGGTTCATGCATGAGTGGGACCTTGGCTTTCACTGTGTTGTCTGGTAGAAGCCCCAGAACAAACCCAGTGGTCACTTGCTCTCAGCGAGGCCAGTTCTGCTTTCTTTGTTGTGTTCCATAGGTTATAAAATTTGCAGTGATCAGATTTTGTAATTTAAGAACAACTTTCAAAGACAGGGAAAGTTCAATCCAGGTAAGTTTAGGTGACAGGTAGCTGTCTTAATTAATTACTGCAGATTCTATAGCGAAAAAAACTATTTGTAATAGATTACAGATCTACGAATTCTGTACTGACCAAATGGACTTTGGTGTTTTTTAGGTATATTTTCGACTTCATGCTTCTATTTTGAAACTTGTGGGGAAGCCAGACTCTGGAGTAGATGCAGAGGTACTTGTTAGTTTTATGAAAGAAGCTTCTGAGGGACCCTTTGCCAGGGGTGAGGAGAAGAACACCCCAAAAGTTACAGAAAAGTGAGTGCTACTTTCCAGCAGTATCCTCTCAATGACTGCTGATAAACTACTGTACAATAAACTATTAAAATGAAGCTGAATAAAATAGAAACAAAGTGAATAAAATTAATGCTAATGTTTGCAGTTTTCAGGTACCTTGAATAAGATTAAATGCTGCTCTGAGATCTCAATAAGTGGCTCAGAGGAAATGGGAAGGGAAGAAAACAGAACAATTCTGATTTTGTGACCCATTTTGAAGTCACTGTTTTTATTTATTCATAAATTTGACTTTAAAATCAACAGTTAAAAAATGCAAACGCAAATTATGTTCACTTGTAGGACAAGAGATTTTAGTCCTTACAATTTTTCTCATTAACAACTGCAACATAAAGAAGAGTTTACTATTGACCAGTGATAAGGGAGTGTCATGGTAGAGAAACTTTATAATTAGAAATTTCCGGGCAGCTACTAATCATAAAAATTGAGAACCACAAAAAGCTATCTTTTATAAAAAAATCTCCGTAACATTAACAAGAAAACCTTTTCTCCCTAAATAAACTAAAACAACCCCTATTTTAAAAGTAATAAATTAACTAAAATTTTAAAATTTTCTTTACATTGTCAAGAAGAAAAAAATATATTTAAAAAAGTGTTCTGAAACATTTATTTTAATTCTTATTACTTTTTTCTTATTAATTACTGTTAATAATATTTTAATACTGTTCATAATAATTTCCTTTATACCCTTTTAAATCTTTAAACCTACTTTACCTTGCTCCTAATCCTATCTTCCTACCTCACAACAAGAAATAAATACATAAGTGATTAACCAACACTAAAACCCACTGCGCTCACCAATACATTTGTTAAAAAAATCTTAAATTAACAAACCAAAACCACTACAGGGAGGAAATAAGTTGTTGTAAAAATCCCTTATTTAGAATTTGTCAGTAAGATTTAACTGCTCTATTGGAAATGCCGTAAGAACATGTACATAAACACTTGCCCTTTCTTGTCTCCCTCGCAGAGAAAAACCTTGCTTGATAGATGAAGACTCTCACTCCTCAGCTGGAACAGTGCCAGGCCCTGGGACTTCCCTGCCCTCCTCCTCGGGTCCAGGTCTGACATCCCCACCTTACACAGCCACTCCAGTTGACCACGATTACGTCAAATGTAAAAAACCCCGCCAGCAGGCAACGCCGGACGGTACAGTCCTGTTCTCAGTTCTGCAGGGAGCTCAGCAGGGGGGGCCGAGCAGTTTCGTCTGCTCCAGGAGGGTGAGGGGTCTGTGGTATCACGGGCAATATTGAAGCTCATTTTCTTTTTATCTATTCAGTGCCTTAAATAGAATCAATGTACAGTCAGGGCTTTAAATATAAAAATCAAAGTTGTCACCTGCCACCGCTGGTACTTGTCACTCAGTCAAAACAGTAGTGTTGGTGGGAGGAGTATGAGCTCTCTGAATTTTCAGTGATTTTCTTTCTTCGGAGCTCTTTAGGAAAGACGTGGGTTCAATTTTAGAAGACTGGACACTGTTTCGGCCTGTGTGAAATGAATTCTGAAAATTCAAACTGGTTCAAACAAGACAAATTGTTAAAAAGCAACACAAGCCAGTATTACAATTTAAGGAGGCAGGTGGCAACTATTTTGAATATACTGTGATTCAGCACGAAGTGATTTGCATGACAGTCCAGTAGATTTCATCTTTTAATTTTTCTTTATCATTTACAATGACTGGTTAGCAGCTCATCTTTATAGAATATAGACTAAATAATTGGCTTATAAATGTAAGAAAAAGGGGGGTGGTGTCATAGTGTTAATGAAGATTTTGCAATTGCATGTATAATAGAAATTAAGTTACAATTTAAGTAACCTGAGTTTATTATTTGGCTAGGAATTTGATTCTGATTCTACTCTTCCAGCCATTTATTTATCCATCTGGATCTATGAGTATCAGCACTCAAGGAGTAAAATACCTACAGTGTTTAGCTTGGTGATGGTAGAATGTGCCAGACCCCACAGAAATGCTCTGCTTGATATGAATTTATTTCTGGAGGGTGGGCTGCTTCCTATTGTCATATATCTGAAGAACAGAAATTGTAAATAACTCTGTTGACACAGTTTTGAAACAAATGTTCGTATGCCTGAAATTTTTTCAGGGTGAATTTATTTCTTTTCCTCAATAATTCTTGGTGCAAATGACAGAAGCTCTTTTATTTCTCTCATTATATTGAATAGAGAAATGTTTGTTTTGTTACTGCTTGCATTTCACTTGGGAGTAATTCATTAGACTGTTTGAGATCATTTGTAGTGTGGAGGTGTCAATGCGTTATGTAGTGATCAGGCTCTTTTATTGGCTTTTTGATGTCTTTTGATATGACAGCATAGAAGGGAGCAAATATTTAAATATTTCTTAAGTACTACTCCCTGTGGGGGAGCATTTCTGCCTAGGACTACATCTGCTGAGGTCCTGAGGAGTGTCTCAGTGCTCCCAGGAGAGCTGTGAGCTGGATGAATCTTGCAGTGTGCGTGGTTAGAGCCTGCTCTCCTGAGACATTCTGGCCCGGTGGGAGCGGAGGCGGCTGCTGAGCCCAGCCTGGAGCTGCAAGTGCAGCAACATCTGCCTCTGCCAGGGCTGCAGGAGCAGCCTGGATCTGCAAGCTGAGCCTAGCTGGGACTGAGCTTTGTGCTGTCAAAGCAATTCCAAATGTCAGCTGCTGGAAGAGGCAGAGTTTGGGTGATCTTCAGGAAGGCTGTGTGTAACCGTGACAAGGAGAATTGCAGAGTACTGCATCATTCATAATGTTTTGTAAGTTGCTGGCACAACTAAACCCTGGATACAGCATATTGAAGAACCCCAGGAAACTGAAATATTTGCCTTGGGGCTGTTACAGATGGAAGAGCTAACAGGCTGAGCTAACAGGCTCAGAAGTCTTCCACTTTTATATTATTACATATACTGTGCTCTTCTGCATGCATTTGCATTTTACTTGTATTAAAATACATACTTTTGAAGTAAAATGCTCTTGACATCTTACACATAATCACATCACTGAAGAAAGCTGGCGCCAGCATTTCCATTGTACCATTGCTAAAAATAGCAAGAAAATACTCATCATTTCACTACTCTTTCGATTATTTTTTAACCATTCTGACAGAAATGAAGCAGTCTATACTGTTGTTCAGGAACTAATAAATTGACCAAAATTCAGCCTAGGTATTTATTCTTTCTGAAGCTTGACAATATTCTTATTTACTCTTGCATTGATATTGTTGATCATAGATGGCATAAGTAAAGTAAGGGTATTGTACAGTTTTACACACTTTTCATATATTACCACAAGGAAGATGTTATTTGAGATCATTACTGACCTCGGAGACCTTTTTTGACCATTTCTGTGTTCTGTGCTTTGAGAAAACATGACCCATGAGGAAAGAGAGAAGGAATTGGGATGGTTTGTCTGCAGAGGAGAAGACTCAGGGGAGATAAGACAGCAGAGTAACCTAGATAGTGTTGGAAGCTGTACAAAGAGTTAGAGGCAAAACCCCAGGATTTCTGTGTTCATGGAAGACAGAACAGATGATAGTGCACTTAAATTGCATTTTCATTCTGAGCACTAGAAAACTATGTTAGAGTAGTCTTAAGAAATTCTGTTTCTGTATTACCCTGCAATATTTTAGCACTGGAAGTCATTAAAAAGTGGCAATGCAGCTGTCTGCCAGGCATGATGGAGATATAATTTAGCCTGATGGAAAAAGGAATGGACTAGATGAACACTTGCAGTTCCTTCTGAACTCTATTTATTCTGTTAATTTTGTGGGTTTTGTGGGTTTGGGTTTTGGTGAGGTTGTTAGTTTGGTGCCTTCTAGAGCAGTGAATTATCTCATTACAAGCTGGAGAGAATTGCTGTACAGCCAAAGATCTTTTTTGGAAAATTCTGGGGTTCTGATCTTCAAACATGTATCTGTAAACAGGTGGATCTGTGAAGGTAGTCTTATTTTGAATACATTGTATTTAAATGTGTCATTACAGTTCTGTAGCTCTCTAGGATGTTTTGCTGGTGGAAGATGATGACTGTTAAAGTTGAGAGCATTGAGAGGCTTCAGATCCAGTGAATGTTGGTGATACTAGTTTTAAGTTGTGTATTTAATGAAAACAGGAGAAAGGAACCAGTAAATACAGCTTGTAAAGTAACTAAACTTCTTTTTCCCCGTGGCAGCTGCTAGCACATATCTCCTTCAAGGAGACAAAAGTACTGCTGAGTGGCAGCTGTTATTTGCTGGCTGACTTGCTGCTGTCATGTGTGTAAAATGGGCAGCTTCCTTTCTCTTTTCTTGTCCTTCCATTTGGCAGCATCTTTTCTTTCCTTCTGTTAATCCCATCTTTCCTGTCATCACCCTGCCTATTGCTATTTTATAACTCTCCAAAGTGAAAACTTGCATTTGAAGTCTGAAGCATAGGTTCAGAGTCTTATTTTCTAAGAGCAAGATAGGGAACAGGAAAACCCAGGAACTTGCCAGCCACTCAGACTTTCATTACCTGTGTTGTTACTATGTTTACACAGCTAAATGGTGACACAGCAAAATAGATATGCTTGCTGTCCTCCTCTATACAGGCTGGATGTGTGTAGTCAGTAAAAACCAATTGCAGTAAAAGCAATAGAGTTAGTTCACAAAGCAGAAAAAGTAGTGAAATTAAAAAAATCTGAATAAGGTATCTGTTTCCCAAAAAGAGACTGGGAGATTGTTTAGGAGGTCTTTTTTGCTGTAATGTGCCTTTGTTGTGTTGATACTCAATTCCATGTTCCTGTGGTGGTATGCAGATGATGTATCCATGGCTATTGCAGTGTGAAAATGTTGTGTTGTTTAAGTCTTCATCCATGTCATGTAGTATGTCGTGTGTAGTTAGACTTAATTGTCCTTTTTTGTGTTTGTCTTTGCCTGATTGCTTTTGCAACCAATATTGCCCGTGCTGCCTCTAACCTTTACACAAATCTCTGTTCCCCAGGCATTTTCTTCCTGCTTTTACCTGTCACGGCTTGCTTTTAATAATTGGCAGAACCTGCATGATAAACTCACTGGGAAAGGCTCCTTGCTTCCTGCTGGGGGAGAAGTCTCACTCCATAGTTTGTCGGTCTGTAATTCTGCAAATGTGGTGAAGATGCACAGTTTTTGTAAATGGGGGTTCTCAACATCCTGATGAGACAAAGGTGATCTCTGAGCAACTTTTTGCACCAGGTTGTCACTCATGGTAAACTAAATGAGCTGCTGGGATGGAGTGGATGTTTCTGTGCGTAAAAAGAACGTCCACTTTGCATTTTGGAACATTAAAATCTTGCCCTTAAAATTCTCTCTCTTCAGGAGTTAGAAATGAAATCTTTGGGTCTGCAGTGCATGTGCTGTCCTGGCACGTGGTGCTGGATGTCCATGGGGACTGCACTGGACTCCATGAATAATGAATCACACCCAGTTTATTGCAGTGTCCCATTTTTACCTTTCCCCAATTTAACCTCTCTCTCATTAGTACAAGTGTCACACTGAGATGTAGTGTGAGATTATGTAAAAAGCATTTGTCCAAATAGATGGGACATGGGTGAGATACCTTGGTGCTCTGCTCTTGAAGACAGAACAGCAATATAGGACTGTAAGTTATGGAAACACATTCTGTGTGTGGTACAGCCAGACAAAACATAGACTCTCATCTTTGACTCATGTAAAAGAGAACTCCCTTTAAATTGCTGTCCTCAAATTAACCTACTCCCATGCAAATCTTTGCAATTCTTTTGTTGTTTAATAATGTGCAAGTGCCTTTTGATGCAGAGCTAAATGTTGTCTTCCGTTATGGGTGGAGTCTGTTTGCAGAATGAGAATTCTGTGATACATCATGTTTCTGACTGCAGACCAGTAGAGAAAAATGCTCATATGTTAAGAGTGGAGAGGGGAGGCAGGACAAAGAGAGTCTGTACCTTCACAGCCTGTGAACAGCCCACCTTTATTGCATGAGACAAGATTTTTTTTTTCAGTTATATATAGTTGCTTATTCATAAGCTCTGAACTGTGCAGCAGGATGTTTCTTTTCTGCAAATTGAGTTAGCATATGTATAGAGCTCTGCAGAAAAGCTTTCTGGGCCACTCATTTCTGATTTTCTGACTTGTAACTGATTGTTCATCATGATTCAGATACCTTCTTACAGTAACTGAAAGCGCATTTTCCTTCAGATGTTTAAGACAAAGATATCATTCAGAAGTGAGTTGTACCCTCTTGGCTCTCTGAGCCTTTTACTTACTCCTGTATGCAGATGTTTCAGAGGTCTTCTCCATCTTCCTTTTAACTTCCAGAAAGTTTCAAAAGAGGATTACTGCATAGTAAATAACTGTCAAAGGCAGAACACCTCATTGCATTTGGCACCATGGAGCTGTGCTTCAGTTCCCCTGAGAATAAATTCTGTATGTCTGTACCTGGTCATCATGCTTAGCAGTGAGAGCTCTGGCACTGGGATTGTCTGAGCTGCTTCAGGTCACTCACAGTGACACATCTCTGTCCTTGTCCCTGTCCCAGTGCTGAGGGGCTCAGTTTGGTCACTCACAGTGACACATCTCTGTTCTTGTCTCTGTCCCAGTGCTGAGGGGCTCAGTTTGGCCCAGTGCTGAGGGGCTCAGTTTGGTCACTCCCAGTGACACGTCTCTGTTCTTGTCTCTGTCCCAGTGCTGAGGGGCTCAGTTTGGTCACTCACAGTGACACATCTCTGTCCTTGTCCCTGTCCCAGTGCTGAGGGGCTCAGTTTGGTCACTCCCAGTGACACATCTCTGTCCTTGTCCCTGTCCCAGTGCTGAGGGGCTCAGTTTGGGTGCCAAGGCTCCTGGATGGGGCACAGGCTCCTGTGGCAGGGTGCTGGCACAGGGCAGTGCCTGCTGCACTTCTGAGCCCTGTTTCCTGCTGCATTCTCAAATGAAACATCTGTGCTCCCCAGAGTGTGACACAGCTTTGTCCTGGTGCTGGCTGGCCTGCAGGGGCTGTCCCCAAAGGCTGAGGGAGCAGTGACAGTGACATGCTGATGGCTGTGTCTGCTTGTGGAGCAATAGTGGGGAACAGGCATTTGAAGTCAAGCCAGTAAACCTATTCCATTCAGGATAAGATTAATGTTAAAATGCTCTTAAGCTTGGAATTAAGGCAAACAGACTTCAGATGTTTTTTCTAACATCTGTGACAGACGTGTTCCAGTAATGGCAGTGATTTAATCATGCATGTGACTGACAGGACCTCAGTGAGATGCAATAAAGGTCTTGGCAGGATAGATGAATATACAGGTTCTTTATTCCCAATGACATCTTTCTGATAATAATCAGTGGTTTTTTACTAATGTCTTTGGAAGTTAGCAAGGTGCTTCTTTTGACCTTTTTAAATCTCCTGTCCAAAGCTGCTCTTTTTCACCTGTTAACAGAGTAGGAGATGTAATCTGACATGGATTTGAAATGAAATGTCACAAGTTGAGGACATTATGAGAAATTAGGTTAAAAAAAAAAAACAACTTGCTTTCAAGTGCCATTTTCTGAAATTTTTAGAGATAAACATGAAATATTTAACTTTACATCAAATTGAGATTTCAGCTCATCAGGTTGTTTGAAATCTTCCTAAAACTCAGGAATAATGCAATGAAGTACTGAAACAAAATACAGTAATACCAAGGAGAAACATCTACTATCAGACCATATTTTTCATAGCAATATAGTTACAGTTACTTATGCACAATTTAGCAGAACTTTCTCCCTAGGCTCTTCATTTCTGCTACAGATAATAATTTTGGGACATTAATACCCAGCTGTATTTTTATCTTAGCTTTTGAAGTAATAGGAAACATTACAGGGAGGGACCTCAAAAGAATATTTAGTCCTTGATTTACCAATCTCTGAAAACAAAGGACCACCCCAGCTTTTTGGAAAAGCTTGCTTTATTGCTATTGCTAGGTAGGGAACTGAGAAAATAGGTAAAAAATATATAAAAATGTGAAATATTTTTAAATTGAAATATAAAAAATATTTTTTAAAAAAATAACTCTTAAATCACACTGGCTTTTGTTAAATTATCTCTAATTATGGTGGAAATTATTAAAAAGCACTGATGTTCTCCATGGATTTGTGTCATTCAGAAGGGCAGGTGGTGAGAGCAGTTGGGAATTTGGGATTCATTCTCTGCCTCACACACTGCAGTCTTTGGCACATAGGTTAAGCAGCACTAATGACTGTCTCAACTGCACTCAGCTCTTCCCAGAGAAAGGAAAAGCTTCTTGGCACAGCAAATGTAAAATATCTGCTATGTGTCCATCCAGCATATTTCTGTTTATAAAAAAAGCTGTATTTGGCAGCTAGGCTGGAAGAGAATAGTCCTTCCATGTGAACAAAATATGCTTTTTTTTGTCTTTTTAGAAAACCAGAGTTAGGATGTGAATTGGTGCAGTTGCCAGAAGTTCTGCATTGCATACTGCAGTATTTAGGTATTGACAGAGCTTTTTATTATATTAAGGAACATCTTGGGTAACCTAACAAACGAAGGCATTTTTCTGCCTGTCTTTGAAAGCCCACAGTGACTCTGTGCTATTTTCTAACTGTGTGTAGCATTTAAGATAGAGATGAGGGCAAAAAAAAGTCAATTTTTTGCTGCAATTAAAACCTATTGCCTTTTGCTCTGTACCTAATGAATATGAACAGCAATTATTGTATTTTTATTTTGGTTAATCATATGTATTTGGAAATTCTCCTTCATCTTTTTTAAGAGAAGTCCAATTCTCCTGGTAATTTTCATATGTCATCTCATTAATCTCTCATTTTTATCCTCTCCTCTGAATTAATTTTTCCCTATTTCAGTGTCTTTTTTAAAATGTGGGTCCCAAATACAGACACCGTAATTAAGTTTAATTTTCATTAGTGCTTAGTAGAACAGGAAGACTCTTACATATTTTTTCTGTGAAGTTACTGATTGCACATTCCAGAGTGCTGCTTTGCTGAGGTGAGTTCAGAGTAGCCTGACATTTAGGCCAGTTCTGGTTTGAGGATCACAAATTCCTCACAAATTCACACGTGTGAATGTGTGTGCTGGGATCCACTCACACATTTTCTACTCCTGATCCTGTTACCTTTCAGGTGCTTAGAGAGGGATTTCTTTATTTATGCTCAAAAATTCTGTGGAAGATGAAGGCTGGCTGGCTCCCAGCTTTGACCTTTCATGCTTTGTGAAGATAAGTACTACACTTTATTTTACATTCCCTGGGACTTCACCCATCCTCTGTGATTTCTGAGAAATTAATACTAATAATTGGTGGCTGCTGCTAATTTCTGGAATACTCCAGGGTTTTCCATCTGGCTCACTTAGTTGGAAAGTATCTGCTGAATCAAGGAATATCTAATATAATAGAAAGTTGTCTCAAAAGTCATCTTCCTCTGGTTTCCAGTGATTAAGCAGCCCAATGTTAATATCATTTTTTAAACAGGCTTAATGTATTGAAAGAAAAGGAGAATAAATATCCCTACCTAGACCCACACTTGTTTAAGCAGAAATTTCAAATTAAATTAGCTGGCTAATTGTAAGGAGGTGTTTACATTTGTTCCCATAAGGAAAAGCTCATGCATACATTTGAAATTTAATGTGTTGAATCATTGTCTCTCTTTGCATGATGAAAAACTATTGTAATTTCCCAGTGATCTGCTCTCACCCAGGCATATTGGTCTGGCACTTCTTGATTTACCTTCTAATGCTTCATCTGCCATAACCCATGCATCAGAACTGACCTGCAGGCTTGTGGCAACATCTGGAAATTTGCAATTTTTTTTTTTCCTAGATGAGTAATTCAGCCTCTTTGCCACAGACACAGAAACTTCTTTTAAAAAAATACCAAGGGAGCTTCTGTAAATGATTTTCCTGATGTCAACTGGGAGTTCAATAGTATTGATTTGTACCACAGAAAGTTATTAAAGCTTTATAAATGAGTCATTTAAAGCTTGACTGACCTCTCTTCAGAATTCTTCTCTTCCCATTCTTTGTAATTATATTCTTTCTGTATAAAACTTGTCATCATTAACCAGCTTATATAGCTTCCAATTAGGAAGCAAATACTGTTCCCCCATTCTTTTCCAAGATGGAGTTTTGTTAAGATCTGCTAACTGAAAGGGAAGGTTTTCTTTGTGTGGTAGTGAAAAACCTACAGAGTGCATCAAATTTGGTTTAAATTCATTGGAATACTAATAAGCAGAACCTGATCTGCAAGCTGAAGGTTTGCAAAGGGATTTGTCTGGATAAAATAAATTCTTGGGAGGCCCTTAGCTCTCTCCTGAACAAGTGCAATTCAGATGGAACAGAAGAAATTTAATTAAATTATCCTCTCATCTGAAAGCAAGGGCTTTTGCTTCGTTAATTTTCTTTCTTGATCTTATCAATAAAATTAATGAATCAGAATGCAGTGGAACTACCTCGTCAATGTATGTAACCCCCTCCTGGTTATGCCATTTCTGTATAGAATCATAAAATGGTTTGGGTTGGAGTGGATCTTTAAAGCTCATCTAGTCCCACACCCCTGCAATGAGCAGGGACACCTTTAACTAGATCACAGAATCAAGTATCAGTATCTTAAGAAGAAATTGGAGATCATTCTTGGACTCCAGATTTAAAGGGAATTGCCTGTATTGGAATTTTATATTGAACACTGAATTGTGTTGGCACAATATGGAAAAATGCCAGTTTCCCATCTCAGTGGGAATGTGCAGGCCTCTTTCTGGCAGAGAGACTGCTCTGTGTTCTTTAGTCATGCAGGGTTGCCTCTGATAACCCTTGATGTAAAGAACTTGGGTTATATCTGGCAGGTTTCAGACATGAGTGGGAGGTTTTCACTTGCCTGTTCTGAGGTGTTTTATCCCCCCTGATACAGTCACTGTGCCTGTTCCTGTGCAGATTAACAGCTTAGTTGTGACTGTACTGTAGTCAGCAGCCACTGCTCCACTCTGTCAAGGTAAAGTCACTTCTCCTTTCCTTCTGAGGCTGCCTTGAAGTCCACTTTCCCTGTCTGTGTTAGGCCTGGTTCTTTGATGTGTTGTTTATTTGCCATACCAAATCACCTTTCAGAACATTTGTTGAATAGCATCTTACCCCTGCAGGACAGTTGGCATCAGAGATCACTCCTGTAAGTCTTTGCCTTCTAATTGTACCTGTTTTTCTTTCTTTCATGAGTAATTTTTGCCAGTATTGTTCTTCGTGGTTTTCTCTTGTCAATTGAACTTTGCTTGTGTCAGGTTCAAAATTATACTGGGTGCTTTTCAAGGCAAATGATCCAGTAAACCTGGGAGATTTTACAGAGCCATACTCCCTGAAATATTGTGTCCCCAGTCTAACTGCTCTTGAAAGTTGAGCTTTTTTATGGCTTTTGAATCAAATTCCAGGACTATATTCTAGGAAGCAATGTGAGAATAAAATACCTTTTCTTGGTGGTGCTAAGGGATCCTAAGTAGCAGTTGTAAGAGTTTGCAGAGTTTTGTGTTGCTGTTACCAAGAGACAAGTAACAGCTTGAGGAGTATGAAGTGGTGCATTCCTCCTTTATCTCTTTTGCAGAGAGGAGTCAGGATAGCACTGGAGCAGTGCTGTCTGACTCCAGTTCCACACAGGATATGTTTCATGAGCCTGCCAGTTCTCAGGACAGCCTGAAGAAGACTTACACAGAGAAGAGGATTTCTGCCACCTGTGCTGATACACTGATGCTCAGCAAAGAGGCCCTGGGATCTGCAGAGGAAAAGGGTATGCCTGATTTAATAGATCTTGTCAGCTGCAGTGGTCTCATGGAAATGTTTCTCTTGGCTTGCAGATGCACTGAAATAAGCTGTGCTGTGACAAAGGATTTTAGCTAGGTATCATTGCTGCCTGTAGCTTAAATTTGGGGCTGTGCCTCACTTATGTGGCCACCAACACAATTTGTTCTATCTGTTAAATCTTAGAAAAACTAAACTGCTGTCTGCTGGGCCTTGGACTGACTTGTCTTCTTTTAGGTTGTTATTTGCTTTTTCTTTTATGTTTCATATTTTTAAATAATTTAAAGAGTAGTTATTTGAATATAGTCTCAAACAAGACTTTTTTACTTTTCCCAGGAATAGATGCCCTTTTTGTTCTGTCCCAGTAGCAGCTTAATATTCAGTACAGAGAAGAGTTTAAATAGTAGAATTTAGATGCTTTATTCCATTGTATACTTCATTCCAGTAGAGAACTAGAATTGCTTTCTACCAGATTTTTCCATATATACCAGTACTAAGTGTTCTGTATTCCACTGGAAAAATGGTTTCAAAATCCATTAGCTGGAATTTCCCTTTGTCTGATGTTTGTACAGTTGGATGTGGCAGTAGATAGAGAGGCTGGACTTCAACAGGGAAAGACAAACAAAACCAATGTGTAAATTTTGTCCACCTTTCCAGGCTGTGGCTTTTTGTGGGATGTTAAGTCTTCCTTGCCAGCTCACACTTTCCCATTTCCAGAGATGCAGAGATCATGCTATGTGGAGAGTCCTGAATCACTTCCCTGATCTCACTAGGAACAAGTGCCAAGCAGTTATCTCGTTGTTTGCAGGCTTAGATTACCTTGGTTTCTTGTTTTTAAAAATATTTTACTTCAGTCTTGCCCAAGCTAGGGAAGCCTGTGGTGGTGTTTGCATTACCATGCTGAAATAGATGCCAGTTCCCAGTTTTGTGAAATACTACTTCCATTATCACTAAATCCAGTAGTCATTTGGCTACCAGACTAAAATCATGGCTCTTTTCAGGCTTGCAGTGAGTTGTGTTATTGTCATAATTTGTCTTTCAACCATCAAAAGCATTCTTAAATTACTGGTGTTTATTAGAACAGATGTTGTTTCCCATAAAGCTACCTGTACAGTAAAATTGTAATGGATATACACATCAGGCAAGCAGATTTTGGAAAATGTGTGTTCTGTAAAACATGTTTGACTCAAAAGTTCAACCTTATGAGAGAAAAGGTTATGGAACAGCTTTATATTTGAGGATGAAGTACATTTTAGTTATCTCTACACTCTCCTGGGAGATAAGATCTAATGTAAGAGGCTCTTTATCCTAGCAAAGACAAAGACATGGTAAACTTCCATGACTAAAGATCAAAGTTAAATAAATTAATCTGCATGTAGCATGTGTGTTTCCAGCAGCAATGGTTAGCTAACAGGAAATGTGGAAGCTGCCACTGTACCAAGATGATTTCTGAAGTAAGATGTGGTATCCTTCAACAAAAGATGGGTCAATTGAATTATAAATTACCAAGTTAATCACAAAAATATTTACATGGAACTGTAGGTCCTACATTATGCAGAAGACCAGGTGAGCTGCTGCTGATCCTTCTGTCTGAGTCCATTTTGTATCATGGGATTGTGTTCTAGGCAGACTGTTAAGAATAATACATTCCACTTGGGAGGGTGGCATTAATTTTCTGTTCTTTATTATTTCTTTGCAATAAATGTTCCTGATTTACTCTTTTATTTTGGCTTTTTTCCCTCCTCCTCCTCCTCAATCTTCCAAGATGTAAAACCCTGCGTTGTGTAAGGTGTGCTGAATTCATACTATTGTTCAGGGTAAAACCCAAATGAAGGCAATGGGAACAGCAGGATAAAACCCAAATGGAGACAATGGAGACAATGGAGACAAACCCTAATGAAGACACTGTGTGGCTCTGTCAATTTGATGAACATCACAAATAGTCATGATTTTTTTTCAATATTTCTGTCTATGCTTTAATGAAGAAAAGGATTACCTTTTGTCACACTGAATTTTTGTCATTTTCTATATGCCATTTGCCATTTGGAAATGGCAATTTCACCATCACTTTCCTTTTACTGTTCCAACTGCAGGAAAGTCAGAAGAGCTGCTGGAGATCTCAGTATCTTACGATCCTCCTGAGCCCAGTGCCCAGAAACTGCTGGTGGATCCTCAGGGTGCTCCTGGCAGTGCCCTGAAAGCTGCCCTGCCCCCAGGCTCGCAGTGGGACTGCAAGAAGAAGGCTGAGCCTTGTGGAGAGGATGCCTGTGCGTTTCCCCAGGGCCTGCCCGCAGACCGAGTTGCAGATCACTTATTTGATGAACATCACAAATAGTCATAATTTTTTTTTTCAATATTTCTGTCTATGCTTTAATGAAGAAAAGGATTACCTTTTGTCACACTGAATTTTTGTCATTTTCTATATGCCATTTGCCATTTGGAAATGGCAATTTCACCATCACTTTCCTTTTACTGTTCCAACTGCAGGAAAGTCAGAAGAGCTGCTGGAGATCTCAGTATCTTACGATCCTCCTGAGCCCAGTGCCCAGAAACTGCTGGTGGATCCTCAGGGTGCTCCTGGCAGTGCCCTGAAAGCTGCCCTGCCCCCAGGCTCGCAGTGGGACTGCAAGAAGAAGGCTGAGCCTTGTGGAGAGGATGCCTGTGCGTTTCCCCAGGGCCTGCCCGCAGACCTGGAGGAGCAGCGCAAGTTCCTGACGGAGCAGTGCATCTCCTCCTTCTGCCTGTGCCTCAGCCGCTTCCCCCAGCACTACAAGAGCCTCTACAGGCTGGCCTACCTGTACACCTACAGCAAGACCCACAAGGTGAGCTCCAGTGGGGGTTTGGATCTGGAGAGAGCTCTCAGTGAGTATCTGTATGCAAACCTTGAGTTAGAAATGCTGTGGAATAGGACAGACTCCATCAACTCTATTCACTTTCTGTCTCAACTCTTGTTGAAAGAGAAATTGAACTACAAAAAGATTTCAAATTATGGCCTTGCAGATAAGACTAGATACTTTGGAGAAATAGAACTATGAAAGATGCATTGTAGTGGGACCCCCGAGGGGTAATTTTAGATAATATGCTTTAAGGCATTTACAGCAAGGTGTGGCTAAAGCTGATAGGTCAAGAAACTCTTGTAGTGTATTGTAATTAGAAAATAATCAGCTTCTGATTGTGATCGTGTGAATGATAACACCTGTATTGCCTCCCCCTTCTCATGAGACTGAAAATGGAATAAATGTTCTTCAAACACCTCTCAGTTGCCCCATCTCTGGTCAGGAAAAGTGCATTGTCCAACACCCCAGCAAAGCAACTGTGCTGCCACTGGTGCAGAGATCTCAGTGCTAAAACACAGCTTGTTCAGTGCAGATTGGAATGAAGCTACACTTGGGGAAGTCTTCAGCTCCTAGATTGTCTGACTTGTGTGTGAGGTCAGTTAAGGAGAAAATTTCTTTTTTTATTACTGAACTAAGTAATTTTCTGTCATTCAGCAGAGAATTACATTTTAGATATGTCACATAAATTAAGATGTTCTCATGAAAATGACAGCAATTATTTATTTTACTGAATAAGTGGACTGAAAAGTGACTTGGAAGCAGAAATTAATCAGTATTGTGTAAAACACATCATGTGACACAGATAAACTTTCTGGGTATCCTGGGTCTTTGTTGGTAAAATGTGGAGGAATAGTCCATTGAAATGAGCAGAGGAATTTACTATTTGTCATAATCAAGGTCTGAATTCACAGATTTTATATTTGGAAGTCTTGTATTAGATCATATGCTGCTTTGCATGGCTTCCTGAGTTTTCTTCCCCACCAGTACTGAAGCTTATGTGAACACCAGGGAGGGGAAACAAATTGTACCCCCTGGCCTGGAAGCAGAAAATGTCACCAGTGTCACTGCAAAGTGAGCACAAGCAAGCCTTGCCAACCTGCTGGAAGGTGATGAATATTCCATTTGTCTGTAGAGTGATTATCCAGAAAAATATCACCCTTTTTTATGGAGAGCTTGTTTTGAAAACATTCTTATGCTGTTTGTATGTAACAGTTGTTAATTTTTCCATGGAGCTAATCATGAATAGGAGCCATAGATTCCTGCAATCTGTCATTACTGTTGCTGACATGATTTTGTATCAACATTCAACCAAAAAAGCTGCCTGTTTTCAATTTATTGGTTCAAATAGCATGGCATTGCCTGAGGAACTACTTGAAAAATATTTTCTTCCGTTATTTTTTCCCTGATGAAGCTTTCTCTTTTGCTTTTTGTAGCTCTCTCCTTGTATAAATATCAACTCAGTGATGGATTTCCATGTGAAATACACATTGTTGTCTAAATCTGTTTCCTCTTGGAACTCAGAAAAACTGAATCCTGCCTGTCTGAGCCTAGTAGTTACCAGGCTGGCTTCAATGAGCATTTTTGGGTTTTACTGTCCTTTATTATTTCTGCAGAATGCATAATGAACAGCCACTTGACATGGCAAAACCCAAAAAAATCTTCATATTCATATATGTCCACCACATATTTTCACATGGGTTTTACATTTTCTTTCTTCAGTGACTCCTTCAGGTTATTTTGTAGAGCAATGTGCAGTGTTTGTGTTTTAATGGCACATTACTGTGTCTTTAGTGGAAATTACACTCCTGCAGGAACTTAAAGCACAAAATGGATCTGTGCATTGTCAGCAGTAACTGCAGTGAGAATTATGCTTACATTTATTCAAGATCAGCCTGATTTAAAAAATGAGCTAAATCACATCAGGTTGTGTTGTTGGGGGGCAGAATGGTAAATTTTAGAAAACTGAGATTAATTTTTAAATGTGTATAGCCATCTTGGAAAATTCAGCATTTATGTTCCAACGCCAGGAATTTGCATGAAGAATTTAGACTGATGGCCAAAATTCATGGTTGGCTGGGAAGAGGAGAGGATTGGCAGGTCTCCATAGTGCTCAGAAAAACAAGTTTTCCATATGCAATCTGTTTTCTCCCATTTCACAGCTTTCCTGGTTTTGCTGTTGTGAGATTAGTGAAGATAGTTGAGTGCTTTTTTAAACATCTTTTCAAACTCTTTGAATATTTTGTTTGGCTACGTGTTCTGTTGGATTTTTTTTTCCCCTGCAAAATCCAGCTTAATATTTGGAGTCTGTTTTTCTTTGTTTTAGTCTGTTATCAGAAGAAATTTGTACATAGCTGTCTTTAGTTGGAGTAAATGTGCAGGCAAATACGAATGAATTTTCAGAAGTTGCTTCATTGCCAGTTTAGGCAGTAGTTTCAGTTTCCCATAAATATTGTCTTGAAGTAAAGTCTTCATCCTTTGTGACTTTTGCCTCCAAAATGAATGTTGGCACAGTTTGGAAGGAGAAGTTAGGACTTGTCAGGACACTGCTTGTCAGTGTAACTTTGTGAAAAGTATTCACCTTCTGGAGCAGTATGTGGAGCTGCTCTGATGAGCTGTAACCAGCAGGTTGTCAAGAAAGAAAAATATTTACTCACATGCTTCTTTTTAATCTCAAAAGAAAAGGTGCTCTGTAAATCTGGTTTTAAAGACTGTGTCAGTTTTTCAGTTTTTATGTTCTATGATGTCTGTTATTAGCAGAGCCCTTAATGGGGAAATAAATGTTGGGTGTGCCATGAGGTCAGTGATGTGACAGGCTGGTCAAACCAGGCATGATACATGCATGTAAAAATTACCAGATTATATGTTTGTAGGCTTAATATGTACTTAGAGACAGACATAATCTGGAAGCATAATAGATGTAACCACTTGAAGTAGAAACAGATTGATAATAACAGTTCATTTAAAATGCCACCCTTCAGATCAGAGTGTTTTTATTTTGCTTTTATTTGATGGAGGAGGAGGAGAAGGTTTTTGAGACAAAGCTTCTAATGGACTGTAAATGAAATCAGAGGGAAGGATTAAAGTATAGTGGAGTGTTTTGTTCACCTCTCAGAAACACTTTGTGGAGTTTCCAGTTTAGGTAAAGGTGCTTCTGACACCACTGAGTTAAGGGGTGTCCATCCCAGGTGGCTCAGTTCCATTTGGTTGACCCTAAGAGATTTTCCTTTTCTGCTTCAGCTTTTTTGCAAGTTACTGCAGCCTGTCAGTCATCTTGTCTTTGAATCTTGGGGTGATAAAGATGTGGGAGGCAACAGCTGAACTGGAAAGAGTATTTCATAATTGCCCTGAGTCAGACAGCCAAATCCAGCATTTGAGGCTGGCAAGCAGTGTGCCAGGAAGAATAAATCCTTTTTGCTGTGTCCTGGATCCCTTCACCCACTCCTAATAACTTCATCAGCTGAAAACCAAGCAGAGCAGACTCTGTGAAATCTAATGAGTTGAGACCTGCTCAGGCATATTTACTGGGAATAAGTGATCATGCTGATTTAAGGAGAAGGGTAGTGGAAAATCTGTAGCTATGTCTTTTATTCCTATTAGCTTTGATTGTGTGAAGTTACCGTGTAATTGTCCCATTTGTCTGAATGATCTTTTCTCCTCCTGGCTGGGTTGCTGCCATCATCTTGTTCAATAAAAGCCTGTGAATTATGTGTGCCAAACACATGCCTGTGGATGGTCAGTGCAGTGTGCACAGCACATCCCAGCACCAGAGCATGATGCTGCAATTAATGATAGAATTAATGATCTCTTAACCTTTTCCTAGTACAGTTTCCATTTGAGAATACATCCACAGCTGACATTTCTTTAGACTGGGATTTTAGATTTAAGCTTTGTGGTGGGATGGTAACTTTCGTAAGGATTTTGTTTTCCTTGAATTTTTATGTGATAGTTTTAACTGTAAGATTCAGATTACCACACATTAGGCAAGTCTTACTTCATTTTCACACTTGGAATTAACTTACACTTCTGATGACTATGATTAGCACAAAAATAAAGCATTTTCTCTGCCTGGCTCTTGGATGTTCCAATAGTATTATTTTTGTTGGATTCTGATTTTATTCAAAACAAGATGGCTTTCATGGAAGACCAGATTTTGGTAGGATCTCTTGTGTTGTATTTTCTTCTGTATGTATTTCCAAGCATTTTTCAGGATTAGGTTAACAGGATTACAGAAATACATATTACAAAAGAAGTTATGTAGAGGAAAGTTAGTATGCAGCTGAGTTTACACCTTCTGCTTTCTTCAGTCTTAATTAAATTTGACACTCAGTGATAATAATTAAATTTACTGATATCCATGACCAGCCAGAAAGTACCTTGTGATGTTTATGAGTGAATATGTATTTGTTCCATACCAGAACAAAGCTGCCCAAATCCCCTTGATTATGCTGCACTATAATCATGAATGTCCTGTGTAAGGCCCTCTATGGGCTCTTGGAATGAGGAATTTTTGACACCCATAAATATCTGGTTATTATTGCCAGTGTTCAGCTCTCCTGCACATGAATCCATAATCAGCATTTTGCTAGAGGGGATGCTGCAGTTCTGGTGAGACATTGGAGATTTCTGCATGATTACTGTCATTAGCACAAAGGCACTGATGATTGAGCAGAGCTTTTACTGTTTCACCAGGGTCTTATAAATAAAAATACTCTGGAACACAGGAAAAGAACTTTTCTAGTAGCCCCCCCACCCCAACACACAAACATATACACAAAAGAAAGGATATTACAGCTGGAATATGCTTCTTGGATGGACATGATTTAATCACATTTATGACTCACAGAAGTGTATTTCCAGTCCACAGAACACAAGCCAGAGTGCAACATTCTTATTTGTCTCTATGAACAAAACATCTTCCTCTTTCTTTCATGTCCTCTCTTGTGAAGTTTTCCGTACAAAAGCTGGTCAAATGCAACTCAAATGCCACTTTTGAACCCTGAAATAAAAAAATGAAGTAACGCAAAGCTTCCATCAGTGAAATCTCACAATTAATAATTGTCCCATCTGTTGGTAACATTCTGCCTGGAGCCAACAGCTGTCCCTAGTTCTCAGCTACAAAAGAGAACTTTTAGAGGGATAATGCTTTTATCAGTTTTTGGTTGTCATCTATCATGTGGTCCCCTACTGATAATTTCTTGTTAATTCACTGAGCACTATTATCCAAGTTTGATGACAGTCATGGAATTTCCAGGGAGGTGAAGTGAACTTACACGGGGCCAATGGCTGGGCAGGGCCAAAAGCTCTGAATTCACCTCCCCACTAAAAGAAAGCTGCAGTTTAAGCCTGAGGGTCGAGGCCTCAGCTCTGGCAGGTTATTCCCTGCAGGTGCTTGGCCTGAGGGAAGAGCTGGGAATGCTTCCAGAGGGTGTGTGGGGAGAATGGAACAGCAACTATGACAAAAACGAGAAAAGACACTGCAGGTTAATAAAATATAATATAATAAATGTAATAAAAAATATACTTTATTTTGTACTTTTTTTTTACCTATGGTGGCTTTTTATCCCCTGCCTGCCTGTGACCTGGCTGTTGTTGTCCACAGAACCTGCAGTGGGCCCGGGACGTGCTGCTGGGCAGCGGGGTGCCCTGGCAGCAGCTGAAGCACATGCCTGCTCAGGGCCTCTTCTGCGAGAGGAACAAGACCAACTTCTTCAATGTAAGTTTACACAGCTGATAAACACAGTGCACTTGTGTTCTCAGCCAGCCCCGAGACACCTGTTTCTCGTTGGAAAGGTCTGCAAAGGGATGGGGATGTGAAATTCCACACAGGCACGTTAAACAAGCCATGAGCAAGTAAAGGAAAGGAGAATTACAGAGATATTTACTGGGTGAATATCTCTCTTGAAGGGTTATTTCTGGTGAGCTTGAAAACATGGGGAGAGAAGCACCAACATTTTTTTTCAGTTATGCATCATTTATCATATACTTGATGGCTGAGCCCTCTTTAAAAATTCTAATTTTGTTCATCTTAATTATCCTCTTGTTTATTGTTTCTTGACTCAACCTGCACTTCTCATGATGAAAAATAGTGCTATGTGCTCTGAGAACTCTGCTGAGCTGGAAGGAGCATTCTTGTGCTGTGCCCTGTGTAGCATGGCTCAGCAGCAGGAGTCTGCCAGCCCACAGTGAGGCAGCAGCACTGGCACAGGGACTGTCCCTGTGCCTCTCACTGACATGGGGCACAGAGACTCCCATGGGCGTTTATCTATCCCTCAGTTCCCTGCTGGGATTGCCACTCACACCCTGCTGTTATCTCTGGTATCTTTGTGGTGTGTCCCAGGGGTTTTGCCTTTTGTTCTTTTGTCATAGGGTTCTTTAACAGCTCTGGTTTGCAGTGTGTGGTGAGAGCCTGGAGATGCTCTGCTTCTCATTCTGGGCTGAGTAGAGTCCAAATCTGTTATGTGGTTGCCTGTGATGGCAGTGACAAAATTTTGTGTCTCTGCTTTCCCATCCAGTGCTTCTGTTTTAATATTGGAATTGTGAAATTTATTTTGGCTTTACATCTGTTAACACCTTTCTTCATTTTTGCTGTATGTTGTGTTAATTAGCACCTCTCTGCAAACCTCTTTTAAGTACAAGGTAAGTGCTCATCTCTGATTATAATCCCTCAGATGGGTTAAACAGCTAAGGAATATTGACAATGGCTCAACATTGATTTATGGGTCAGTCTGCAAAAAGGGTTTCTATATCATTGCATCTTTCTGGAGAGAAGTTTTGATTAACAAGTGCTGCTAAATACCATGCACCCATCTGATCACTCCCCTCCCATACCCTCCATGGGATGGGGAGGAGAATCAGAGAAAAGGCAAAGCCCATGAACTAAGATCAGTTAAAAAACTGAAATAAAAAATATTGTAATAAAAAGGATAAAATAAATAGAAAGGAATAAAACCCATGAAAAGCAAGTGGTGCACAGTCCAGCTGCTCAGTACCTGCTGCCTGATGTAGCAGTTCCCCAGCAGCAGGCAGCTCCCCCAGTTTCTGTACTGGTTTATGTACATACCTCAGTTCCAGTCAGCCTTCCTGGCCATGCTCCCTCCCAGCTTCTTGTGCACTTCCTCACTGGCAGAGCCTGGGAAACTGCTGTAGAGTAAGCACTGCTTAGCAACAACTACAACATCAGTGTGTTATCAACATTATTCTCACACTGAATCCAAACCAGCGCTGTACCAGCTACTGGGGACAGAATTAACTCTGTCCCAGCTGAGCCCAGGGCACAGCTGATGGGGCACACTAAACACTGGCACCTGACTGATGGCCACACTGCTGATTTCACTGCACTGGCTGCCAGCTTTCCCTACAAAAATCCTGCTGTCATTAGCCCCTGACATGGCTGAATGCTTGGACTCAGATTCACATAGTGCAAAGTATTCTTGTGGAAATTAATGGAATTATTCAACATGCTTCAAGCCAAGTGTGAACTTTGCATGATCAAGGCTGACTTGTTCATCACTGCAGGGTTAAGTGTCAGAAGCATTCTGTTTTAATGTATGAGGAAGATGAGCAGTAGGGGACTGAGAGGTGTGTATAAGGGAGTGTTTCTACTTGAAAATGTGAATTACCACATTAAGAGAGATCAGTGGTTGACCTAAATCGTGTCTAGTTTTTGAATGCTAATGCTAGCTAATTTAATTTAAAGACATTCCACTATATTCCTAGGTGGAATTCTCTTGTATTATTTCAGAAAGTAATTATTTCTTACTCTGCATACTGATATTTTTATACTCTGAAGGATGAAAACTACTAGTATAGATACTTGACAGCAGTATAATAATGTTATTTTATAAATCAACAAAAACTTAATTCCCATAATTGATTTATTTAATCAGAAATTAGACACACTAAGAAAAAACAGACAACCTTCAACAAAAGGTATATGCTGGCCCAGTGCATATATTGGGAATACTGGTAGAAAAGATAGAAGGCATTTTTAAATTATATTCTCAGTTTGAACTTGAGTCTGTCACCATACAAAATTAGTGTTAGTCTGGAGTCCTCCATGTGGATCACTGTCTCCAGGCTTTCAGAGTTTTGGTGTGGGGATGAGCTCCAGTGTCTCAGCTGTGGGCACATCTTGATTTATTCTCCATGCATGTAGGTTAGTCTTCCTGGTAACAGGCACGAGTTTAGCATGATGAAATATTTTGGTGGTCTCATTTTCTACCCAGCAATATTTTCAAAATCCTCTTCAAGTAACATTGTGTGAAGCATGTGGCATTAATCCAGAACAGATGACACAGACATAGCACAGTGAGAAAATCCAGATCTGAGAGGGAAAGGGCCACAAGTGCCCATGACAAAAAGCTGGTGGTGTCAGCTGACATTCCAGAATTGGACAAACCTAAATCTGTGAACAACTTGGAAAACAACCTCTCAGCTCTGCATTGACCTTGCCTGGGTTAAGCCACAGCTATTCTGTTCCCAGGCAAGGCTCCCAGGCAGGCAGTGGGGAAGAGGCTGAGCTGCACCATCTGGGTCAGAGCTCTGCTGTGTCATCCCCTGTGCAGATGGTGCTGCAGCCCACTGGCCCAGCTCCTGTCTTCACATACAGGCTTGGGTGATAAAACACAAATTCTAGCACTCTACAAAACTAATCTCATCTTATCTTGGAAATTAAATGGCCAACCTTAAGATTTTCTAAACCTGTTAATGTCCCCCAGGATTATTTCCAATAGAAACCTTTTACCCAAAGTGTTTGTTTGCTTCCATAAAATGTCTTTGGTTTTCTGTTTAGAGAACTCTTCAGCCTTCATGATACAAAATAGTTAAATTAATGTCTCAGTGGCTTTCTGTAGATACTTTACTACTGGAATACCTTTTTCTTCTGCAGCAAGTAGCACTGGTGTTTCTAATCTCTTGTAGAGAAGATTTAGGGTTGTTGAAATTACAGCTGACTCAATTTTACAAGTACAAACAACAGAGTGCAAGAGAGAAAGCTAGCAGCTCTTCCCAGACATTTTATAAATCATGCATACTCCTAGTAGAATTATTTATGAAATGTTTATGACAGCACTGTATGAAAAGAAATAAACCTGGGTAAAGCTGTCTCTTGTTGAATTTTACTGCAGAACTGCTGGTCTGGATCTGTGTGTCACGGGCTGTTGTATAATTTGTTAGCTGTCACTTATCTGCAACTTAAATGAGCAAAAAAGGCATGTTCAGTTAGCCCTGACTTCTTCTCATTTGACATATTAGAATAATGTCAGGATGCTCAGAACTTCCCTTTTTCAGTTCTAAGAAGAAATAGTGTTACTGCATTATTGTACCTATTTGTTTCCTGAGCAGTAAAGAAAGGCCCTGGTTTTCTGTAAGCAGAGGTTTTTGCACGTTCATGGCTTTGTTAGTGATGGCAATCATATGAATGAATATTGCTCTTAGATTTTAAGGAGTTTCAGCTGTGTTCCTATAAATTACTGTCAAATCTGGTTTTATTGGCCATTTGTCTCTTGCATGTACAGGTACATTCCAGCTTCTTTCCTCTTCTTCTCAGTGTGAGTGTAAATATATACAGAGATTTTTTTTTTAGGATGGCTGCAGGATGGTTTCTATAGTAACTAAATTAGAAATTATTTCAGCAGGAGAAAAAAAAAACTCAATATATTGCTTTATATAGTAAGGAACCTTCTTATATATCCAGATTTTGTGATGCTATTAATAAAACAAAGTTCAACTTTGTGCACAGATGATGGGCATTGATCAGGCTGTGGGTAGGTGGGGATTGTGGAAGAAGCACTGTGGTGGTTGAGCTCCACGTACCAGCAAGTTCTCCATATGGTTTAATATACACTGTTTGTATTTTCCTGGCACATCTGCTGTGGTAATAATAATCTGTTGGAATAAAGATCTTCATGTCCATCTTTGGTAACTGTTCCCCACAGACAAAAGCTGTGCATGCACACCATATACTAGTGTTGACACTGGTGTGCATGAAGTCTTGCTGCAAACTGTTATGGATAATTGTTCTATTTTTAATTGCAAAAGCAATGCAGTGTGTTTGTTCTCTGCTGTGTGTGTAAAGCCCTTCATTCTGTGGTGTGGCCAAGCAGGGTCACATCAAGGTGGGGGCATCCACTGAGTGCCTGAAGCTGCAGGCAGCAGCAAGTTCCTTTATTTTGCTTTTGGTCATGCCAAGTGTGACTGGGCATTGGCAGGAGACTCTGCTAAGCAGAAGTTGAAGTCTAAAGCTGGTACTGCAGGTTTCCAAAGGTAGTTCTTATTACACAGCATGGTGTCACCCAGTGGGAGCTTTCTCTGGTACTCTCTGTGTAGCAGCTTCTTCCCTTAGTTGTGTTCCAGGCTGAGAGTCACATCTGCCTGTCTTAAGAGCAAAGTTGGTTGTGAAAAGGAGAGCAGGGTGCTGTTTTAGGATTCTGTGTGACCAGAGCCATACAGGTGAATTTGAGATGCAGAAAAGGCTCTTATGAAGTCCCCAGTATAGGGGACAAACAGGCAACGTGCCTCAGCTCTCCTGGAAGTTGGGCAGTTCTATCAAGGAGATTTCAATTTATGCCTCAATTGTTTTTCTACATTCCCATAGATATACATTACTGGTCACTTTCAAAAATATGGCATTGAGTGAATATATGGGATTTCCTTTTGATCCAATCCAGCTGTTGTTTGTTTCTCTCCCATTTCCTGAAGTGCAACCTCAGCATTAATGATTCTCACGCCTTTGATTAAAATGAAAGATTTGTTACAGAATTTAATGTCTCTGTTAGAGACAGCTGGCTGGCTGTCATGCAAGGGAGGAGGGAAATCCATTAGTGGTGCTCTGAACCTATTTTAGGTGTGTGTTCTGCCCAGTCTGAGTTTGTTGGCTTGAAGAACCCCCAAGCAGCACACAGTGCCAAGGGGCAGCTCTTCAAGGCTGCTGAGACAGCCTCACTGGAACCTAAGGTTCAGTATTTCCTGCCATGTACTCAAAAACTTGAAACTAGAGGAACAGCAGACTAAAACCACTTTTGTAGAAATCTTACCACTCTGCTTTCCTTCCTGTCCTTGGCTGGTGAGAGATCTGAGTTACTCTCCTGCTGCTCATAGTTGATGTGTCTCTTTTTGGTTGGCAAATCTGCTTCCAGCACCTAGACATCTGCTGTGGGAACATGAGCCTTCCAACCAAACTACTGCCACTTAAATCAGACTGGGGGGAAGTGGAAAGAACTTGAAGAAACTTACTGTGCATCCACTGAGTTGAGATTGTGCCCTCAGCATGGTGAGGTGCAGTTTAACCATCTATGGAGGCTCTGAGAAAATTAACGATTATGGTTTAGTTTGATCATAATTGGTTCTGAAAAATGTTGCTCTTTTTAGTGTTTCTAATGCTTTATTTGAAAATAAGTACAAGGGGTTGCCAACTAAAAAAAAAAAAAAAAGAAATCCCAAGGGACATCCCAGAAATCACAAGGGTTTAGTTATTCCGTTTTGCTGTCCTTACTTCTGAGGGTTTTGGATGCCATTTTTATGCAGCCACAAGGGAACAGAAACCATAAAGGAATCATTTAAAAAAACCCCAAAAAATACTTTGATTCCAGCAGCTAGATAATGCTTGAAGCAAGTTATTTGACTTTCCTGCTGCTCATAGTTGATGTGTCTCTTTTTGGTTGGCAAATCTGCTTCCAGCACCTAGACATCTGCTGTGGGAACATGAGCCTTCCAACCAAACTACTGCCACTTAAATCAGACTGGGGGGAAGTGGAAAGAACTTGAAGAAACTTACTGTGCATCCACTGAGTTGAGATTGTGCCCTCAGCATGGTGAGGTGCAGTTTAACCATCTATGGAGGCTCTGAGAAAATTAACGATTATGGTTTAGTTTGATCATAATTGGTTCTGAAAAATGTTGCTCTTTTTAGTGTTTCTAATGCTTTATTTGAAAATGAGTACAAGGGGTTGCCAACTCAAAAAAAAAAAAAAAAAAAAGAAATCCCAAGGGACATCCCAGAAATCACAAGGGTTTAGTTATTCCGTTTTGCTGTTCTTACTTCTGAGGGTTTTGGATGCCATTTTTATGCAGCCACAAGGGAACAGAAACCATAAAGGAATCATTTAAAAAAACCCCAAAAAATACTTTGATTCCAGCAGCTAGATAATGCTTGAAGCAAGTTATTTGACTTAATACCATTTAATATGTAAAACAAGTGTCTGGAAAAGGTGACCTCAGCCATTGATACTGTGTAGTTACACTAAACAAAACAGTAACAATACCAAAATGACAACATATAATAATAGTCTATTTTTTTTCTACTACTTATTTTTCTTTTCTGTGTTTAGGTTAGGTAGGTAGGGACATCTGGTTAGGAGATGGTTAAATTCCTACCTACTTCAGAAGGTGGAATTGTCTTTAATCTCTCCAGGACATGGCCATGTTCTAGCCATGAAATGTCAGGGTTTTCCCTGGGCAGGACCAGGCCCTTTGCTCTGCTTTGTGCAGGGGCTGTTCAGTGGTGCAGCTCCTCCTGCCAGCTCCCAGCACCTGGGAATTGTTCAGGAGGAGACCTCTCTCTGCTGCAGCTTTTCTCCCTGTGCAGAAGAGGAAGCTGCTCCTGCAGCGATGTGGCATTTTGGAGCTGCTGCTGGCAGCAGGGCTGGGCTGTGCTCAGGGGCTCCTGCAGAGCTGCTGAGCCTCTCCTGGGGCACACACAGCACAGACCTTGCTGCTCTGCCTCTCGTGGGCCGGAGCTGCCACACTGCCTGCCTGGCCTGCTGCCCCAGGAATTTTAACAAGGATTTCATTGCTTTCCCTGCGTTCCCCAATAATGACATTGCAGAGCTATTGTTCCTTGTCTGTGTGAGGAAACCATTGCTGGTGTGGTGAAGACATATTTGTGTGGAAAACTGCTGGGAATAAATGAAAAACCCTCCAGGAGTCCCTCCTGAGCCAAACGATTCTATGATCATATGCCTTAATTTGTAAATACAGTCAGCTGTATAAATGGCAGATATTTTATAGTTACAGTACAAGCTGAAGTTTGGAAGACTGAAAAATGCAAACAAATCAGTGTTTTCCCATTCTCTTTTCCTCTTTTTCTTCCTTTTTGGTCTTTGCTAATTTTCTCCATTACCCTTCACTGTGTCTTCTGCAGAGCAAAATAATGTTACAGGTGTGATGCTTCCAGCACTCATCCTTGAATGTTCTTGAACCACAGGATAAAGGAACTCCTACTGAAAAAAATCATTTTCGTACCTGCCTGCAGATTCAGGAAAGCATGTTTGCATTGGTTACATATAATTCTTATTTACATCATTATTTTTGTATCAAATATAGAAACTAGAGGTGGGTTTTGGGTTTTTAATGCGTACTTAAATTTTGGACAAGCTGGTTCAATTAAAATGCATAATAAGGTGATAGGCCAGCCCTTTTCTCATGACTGAAAGTCAGTTTTATGAAACTGAATGTATGAAAGATTAGTGACTGTGACTCTGTTGAATTTACTGAGGACAACTGTTTCTATGTGGAAAAAAGGAGCTTTTCAAAAATCCACATATTTTATTCAACTAATCATTAATGTGATTGTTATATGTTAGTATGCCCATTGTTTTTCTCATCTAGCATGGTAAATGGCTTCAGCTGGGGAAAGGGGAAGCAGGAAAGCATGATACAAGTCGTCCCTACAGTCAGAGTTAAAATTAAATTATTTCTCTTCTGACTTTACCCTTGATAGTTGTTCTTTTGTCAGTAAAAAGCCATTTTCCATCGTTGTCCCTTGTTTTTCCATTTGTAAAGTTAATTTCATTCTATTCATCCATCCCCTGCCCACTGATTTCTAACATTTTAGGTGACAGAATGCTTTTGGCAGGTACAGAGGAGTTGTACCTGTCATTCTCTGTCACTTGCTCTCATGTGTGCTCACTCTTGTGCAGCCTTAGTGCAGCTCTGGGACAAGGTAAGCAAGGAGTTAACTGTGCAAGTGAAACTTTCATAGTGATTGGCTTGAGCCCAGAAACCCAGCAAGCAGTGAAGTCTTAAAGTTGCCTATAAAAAGCTAGATAACTTTTTCAACCTCTGCCCAACATGTTATTTACAGTTCTTCACTCCATCCTCTTGGAAAAACAGAACTCATCAGTGAAAAATGTCCGTCGTTCACAGAGTTTTCTGTCTCAGTATATACACACTGTTCTTCCTGGCCAACTTTGCAGGCTTCCAAGACCCAGCTAGTAAAGATGCCAATAAATCTAAATCCCTGGAGATACAAGCATGGGGTTTGGAACTGTCATTTGTGCCAGTGGATATTAAACAGCTTTTTTTATTCCATTCTGTTTCCCTAGGAAAAGTTTCTTCTTTTGTTGAGTAGATGAATTTCTAGGCAAAGGTAAGCAAGGGAGCAAATGACCCTGAAATAAATGAAGCTATTGCTTTGTGGAAGAGAGATTGTCATGGAGATGGTGGTGTGTTAGATGACATAAAGCACTTTGTTTTAAACCTGGATCTTAAAAGTCTAACAGCAACCATTCCACCCACTCTAAACAGTATTTGAAAGGTGGAGGCTTGCTGGAATACTGTGTGATCAGTGTCCTTTTACAAATATGTAATGAATAAATCCATTATTTGATTTTTCCATCTGCTAGCTGTGTATCAGATAGGGTGGGAGAGGTACCTTTAGGCACTTGGTGGGATTACTTTTACACTTGGATTGTCTTCTTTCCTCTTAAAAAAATTTAAATAGGATTTTTTTAACTAACTTGAGATTTTTACATACAGTAGGAGAACAGAGTTTTAAAGGTGGTGATCCATGAAAGGTCTTTAAAATACGTGTTTTTATATTCTATGTGCATTATATGTCTGTTTATCAGACTAGTTTTTACAGGTTCTTACTATGAGTTGTTTCTCCTAGTTTTATCATGGAAATAAATGGCAAGAACAGTTACATCAGTGTAGACTGCATAAACAAAACAAAGCAAACAAACCCAGAAAAGACTAAATCTGGAAAAATCTGAAGAAAATCTAAGACATAAAATTGAATCTTTATTAGCTGCCATTAGCTTTCCTTTCTCCTACAAATTCCTACAGTCTCTCTCAGAAAGCTTTAACATGGAATTCCTATTAAAATCCATGTGTGGAGTTCACACAGGGGAGTTGAGCAGGCCACTAATATCCATGTGTCTGAAGTGGTGAAGTTGTACCTTTTGTCTTTAAATACCCCCTTCTTTTGTTCTAAAGCTGGTGGCATCACTCTGAGGAGCATTTATGTAATGAATGTCGAGCCAGAATCAAGCCATACTCAGGAGTTTTCTTCAGTGCTTCCTTCTTGGGTGAAGCTGTGTGTGCTGAACCCAGGGTGAACAGTGTTTCTTGATGAGCTGTTTCCTCCAGGTGTATGTTCAGAGGATTCTGTGATGTTAACCAAGGCAGTTTCCTCTTCTGTACGTTCAATTTTGTAGATATTTCCACAACTTCTTTTGGGGGAGATATCAGCCTGTATATGTTGCTCAGCTCTTGTCTGTTCTATATTCCAGGTATGGCAGATTTTTTTCATTCCTGTATCTTGTCTGTGTGAAAATACCAATCTCTGAAAGACCCAAATGGCAGTAAGGGAACACAAAACCACTTCCATCAGTTAAACTGCTCATCCTGCCTTTCTGGAACCCTGTGAGAATTTCCTTCTGCACCAGTGATGGTTTTAATTTACCTGGAATTATGGTAGTTTGTAATAACTTTCATCCTTATAGAAAGAAGAGCATTATTAGTGAAATTAACTTTCTTTTATTAAAGAAGTGTATTTAATAAGAAATATTCCAGGAATTTCAGTTCTCTGGAAAAGGATGTAGGTATTTGTCATGGATAAACACTGCCTTAGTGCAAAAATGAAAACAGAAGAATGTGGGATGAGAGCAGCATGATGCAAGTCTGTGTGTACCTGTGCAAGCAAGTAGCATTTATAGATAAATATTTTTAGCTGAATGGCTACAGCAAGATATAATTGGCCAAGTTAAAAAGGTTAGGATGGAGAAGATAAGATGGCAGATGATGGTAGGTAAGAGCACGTTTGTTTCTGTGTAGGCTGACCAATGTCACTGTGTGGAGCTCAAATGTGGACATTGAAGTGGGAGTTCTCTGAGTAATAGTACTCCATCTTTTGGCAAAATTCCTAAAGTTAGAGGAGTAAAAATGTTGAATATTGTATAGTGTGTTATTGTTGCAGACTCTTTGGCTCCTGTGGAGGAGGTAGGATTTCCTGGCATAATATGAACACTTTTGGAGTTTGCGTGGTGGCTGCTGTGGAAACAGCAGGGGTGACCACTCAGACAAGGTGACTTTCTCAGCCTCCTGAAAAGAATTAAAGCAAAATAGGATTGAGTGGGTGAGTGAAAGTAATGAAGCCCATAGTGGTCAGTATTTCAGCATGCTCCTCTGAACACTCAGATGTATTACCCTGATCCGACAGGGGAATTTCTGTAAGAGCTTGAGTGACAAATGGCTTTTTTCCAGGAGCTTTATGGCCTTTGTTCATTTCAGTTGCCTCCACTCCATCTCCTCCAGTTTGCTTACTCACCTCCTGTCAATAAAATTTCACAAATTCGGCTTTTTTGAAGTTGTTTAATTTTTCTATAGGTTAGAGGATGGAAAATCAGAAAAGAAAAGCCACCACAAGCTTTTCTCTTGAAACACTTCCTAACAGTTACTCAGAATGAATTATGAATTTTGCTGGCTATTTGGTTTGCTGACACAGTAAAAATCAGAACTGGAAACTCCTAGCAGGTCATTTTCTATTTAAATCTTTATCTCTTCAGCTGCTCCCTGTGTGTATATTCAGAGTGAATTAGCACTTAGACTATGATCTCCTGCTTAGCAGACTGAAACTAGTGGGAGTCATTAATGCAATGGCACTTTCTTAAGTATTCAGATGTTTCAGATAATTTAATGTGCTTGGTGTAACAGCTAAAATGATTTCTGTTTACATATACCTGGTTTATTCCTCCTGATACACTACAGGTTTAAAAGTATGTGTTGGGGTTTGTTGCTCATTTTTTTCTTAATTAATAGTACAACTATCAACTACAGCATTTGAGAATCACTAGGCTCCAGTTATTCAGTGATACTGAAGTGACTAAAGTATTTCCAGAAATCTGGACAAACCTGCAGATAGGCCAGGCTTTTATGTGCATGTAGCTCATCCATGGAGAAGTTTGTGTGCAGCCATCCCAAACTCAGTGACACTTCAGCACTGCCTTCTGTCATGGGTGAGCTGCTTAGTGTAGAGTTCATATTTTATGTTTGTAATCCACATGTGTCACAGCTCATGGCAGATTCAGTGTTAAAAATGCTGAAATAGAATCATAAATGAGATTTTAAAGAGAAGGAGGGCTTGTAGGCCTGTGTTGTGTAATGGAGATGGGATTTCTGAGGCGAATGCAGTGCAATGATTTCAAAGGTATTTTCTTGGTAGCATAAGTGAAAATACTGATAAAGGGAATGGAAGTGTTCAAATGAAATACACATTCCAAATACTTAGTAAGCTGAAATACCGACAATGGGATAAACTTAATCCTTAAAAATTGTATTTAGTGGCACATAAAGGTGCTGTTTTCATGCCTTAGCACAGTAGTTTTTTCAACAGGCTTGAAAGAAAACCATATGGCTTTGTTTGCCCTTAGACTGACAGCTCTGTACTAAAGGTCTTACTGAAAATTACTTACTTCCCAGCAGGTTTCAGGTCAGGGTATTTTCATTGTAATTTTTTTTCCAATTAATAAGAAAGCAAAAGTATTTTTCTGAATTATTTATACTAAAGAGAACATTACTTTTAGGACCAACAAAAATAATACTTCACATTTTCTAGTGTTTCAAATAAAACATGCAGCTATGTACACAGACATTTTCTGAAAGTTAAGCTTATTTCAAACAAAGAGATTTTGGGAGCTTAGGCTTTTACTGAATGTTTTTTTTTAAAAGCTTCCTTTCAATATTTAAATTGCACAAGTAAATAAGCAATATTCTATATAGTTTGTAAACAGAACACTAAGCTATGAAAGTATTAGAAACTGACTGAAATTTAAATTAACAACAGTGAATGTGTTCCAGCTGGAAGGAGTTTTAGTCAGGAAACAGACTTGAATTCTCAGCATTGCTAGGTTGTGTTGCAGAATTTCAAGTGAAGAATTTTACCAAAAAACCCAGTGTTGATTGCTTTGGAGATCATCAAAATCTTGATGTGAAATTCCAGAACAGTCAGTTGCCCTTGCTGCCATGCAGAAATATCCACTCCTGTGCCATAAAAGTTATTATTCCAAGTTGTGCCCCTTGTCACCCAGACACTCAGAAAGCAAAAGGATTTGAATGAGGGAAGAAAAGAGGAGAAATATAGACAGGACTGAAGTGCCTTACACATTTCCTGCCCAGGGAGTTCTCGGCCCAGAATTTCCACAATCTCTCAATGTGACCCTGTGACAAAATGTGGGAGAAATCATTTGAAGCAGAAGGGTGGGTCTCCACTTTGTGAATTAGTAGTCAGTGAGTGTTGCTCTCTCTGAAATCACTGCTAGCAGTCACAGCCACTGGTTTTGGGCTGAGCATCAGGGTGGCAGGGTAGGCAGGTGAGCCATGCCCATGTGGGCCCATTTCCTGGGTTATTTTGTCACTGTCTTCTCAGTATGTCGCTTCTCTCCCTTCAAAATCTGACAAGTCTCTGCATGCTTTTTGTGAATAATTGAGCCAGAGTAAGATCTCCTGCCTCTGTATGTTCCCAAATCGATAAGGTAAAGCAAAGCAAAGTGTCTTTCTTCCTGCAACTTCTGTCTGAGAGCTGTCTGCAGCAGCAGACTGGGGCTGACAAAATGAAAGGCCCACCAGGAGATGAATCTGAAGCTGAAGTCCTTTAAGTATGTGGGCAGCAAGGTGAAGACAGCAAGACAATGAACTGCAGATTTCTATTCCAAGTCTTCTTTCAGCTTCATTTATTCCTATTGCTGCCTTTTGACATCCTCCTCTCCCATTTTTCCATTTGCACTTGTTCTTTCTTCTTCCATTTGCCCTTTTGAGAACAGCAGTTCGAATGTCGTGTGTAGGCAAATCATTTGAATTTGTCTCTAGACAGACAGCATATGGTCCATCTGAAACTCCCAAAATAATAGCTTTATCTGTAGAAATTGCTGTTCTTGAGTAAGTTTTTGAGGTATAAAATTACATCAAATTCAGTTCTAGCACTGATGGAAAAGAGAAATTTTCCTGGAAAATACTTATATAAGAGCACAAAATTTGCCAGTCTGGATTAGACAGGGGTTTCTAGGCAAATATTTCAGTTTGGTAGCTATTGTTATCTTACTGTTTGCAAAAAAGCAACAAGAAAGAGCTCAAGAAAATACTTGAGTTAAAGGAGGCAAATACTGCTGCTGGAGGAGTGATACTTCATAGTTCCTGTAGGACTTGCACTGAACTGGAAACTTCAGATTACTCTTATCTCTACAAGGAAAATGAAGTCATCTGTAAGTGAAAACAATGTCCTACTTCCTTAAAAACAAGAGGTAAAATCTACCTCTGCTAAGTGGAAATAGAGTTCATGCTAGGATCTACAGTGCATATCCTTCAAACTGAAAAAAAAACCATTTGAAAACGGAACAGAATTTCAAATGACCTTAACAAACTCATATGCTGTGTTTGCAAGGAAAGCTGGCACCCTTATCTCAACAGTGCAGAGAGGCCTGC
Source organism: Passer montanus (assembly GCF_014805655.1). Lineage (NCBI taxonomy): Eukaryota > Metazoa > Chordata > Aves > Passeriformes > Passeridae > Passer > Passer montanus. The sequence continues at coordinate 2,262,613 of NW_024370705.1, forward strand.
AATCTTTGTGAGCATTGATTATTCACCCTAGAACATTTCGTGGAGAAATCCCAGAGTGCAGAAGTGTAAAATCATTTCCATCTGGCTCCAGTGGCACTGGAGAGCACATGCTGGAGCTCACATACTGGAGGTGATTCTGGCTGAGGTGTTCATCAGAATTCTTCTGATTGTTACTGATTGGAAGAACCAAAAATTTTTAAACAAAACCTAAATGAGGCTCAAAGTAGGAAACATGGAGTGCAGTACAAACTTGTCAGTTTTAATGGTCTGTAATGGTTTTAATGGTCTTTCCCATAATTGAAGGACAAGTATAGGACATGGTCTTTGAGGATTACCAGTTGCACCTAGGATGATTGTTTTCCTTTCTCAGAGATAGTTTGCTGAGCTGAAACTATTCATTCTGAGTATTTATTTTTAAAAGGACAAATGTTAGGTCATCTTGTTGACTCTGGGCATGTTTCAAGTTCCCTGTAATTGCTCTGTAAGTCTTTTTTCCCATCCATCCTTCCTTGCCAAAATGCATAAAGCCACATTGTTTTGTTCCTATATCACCTAAATTAAACTTAAAAAGCAGTAGATGTTGGCTCTTTCTATAGCCCTCTTTTGTACAGTGTCTCCAACTAATAAAACAAGAAAACAGTGTATCATCTTTTACCCTTAACCAACCAGAAAACTTAAATATTGTGTCCCAAATTGTGCTTTGTATAAAAGTGATGAGTGAAGAGGCCTTTGATTTTAGGTGGTGTTGAGTCTGACCCAAGAACTGACCCAAGAACACCAGCGTGGTGCCAGCCACCCTCTGCAGGAGCCTGGAGCAGCAGTGCCTGCAGCAGGGCTGCAGCTTGCAGGGGTGTGGGTGGGGGCTGAATAACTCGGGGACATTTCTGACACGAGCACCGAAGGTTTAGTCCTTTTCTGTGAGCTCCAGGTGGTTTTATCCACTTGTTCTTCACAGCCCTCCTGAATTTGGAGCATCTCTGTAACATATGCAGGATGTGCAAATCCTGTGGTGTGGTGTTGGTTCCCACAGGTACAGGGGATTCCACTTACCCTTCCTTGAGCAGATGTATTTTTTACCTTAGGTAACTGATTTGGAATTATTCTGCTCAGTAGCACTGTAAGTTATGTACACCTGCACATGCAAATATTGCAAAATTCCTTCTGCTTGTGAGGGTTCAGACAGCTGACTAATGTATGCTGTAGGAGTCTGCAATGCAAACATGGGAAATACCATGGTGATTAATGAAAATGCCAGTCAGAGAGACAAAAAGTTGATAAGAAACCTTTGGAATTGGACAGAATCAGAGACAATACATGGTGAAAAACATATTCTTTTAAACTTTAAAGAGACAATTTCAAATGAGTGAACACCAACAGTGTATTTAATTCCAGGTACAGCAACTACTTAATTTGCATAAAAAATGACAATACACAGGAAAAAGCCCCAGTGTAATTGAGGAGATAGGAGCTCCACTGTGACTAAAGGAGCAGATGAAAAAGGGCAGGTCAGAAAGAAGCCTATTTGCATGAATACATAGAAAGTAAGTATTCATTTCAGTTCTGTATTTAAAATGTAAATCTGTGCTATGCAGTCAAAAGAGTAAAGGTTAATGGATTTTTGAAGTGGTAGTGTCAAAACTGTGTTGTTAATCAATATAGAATTTGTTATTGCTTTTGGTAGAAAGATGTGAGAGGCAATGAAGACATGGGTTATTTTAGAGAGTGGCAATGCCCATGGTGAAATCTTTAAAACAAAAGACTTAAACCCTCTTACAGTTTAAGTGGAGACACAGAGTATTGGTGATTAATATAATTTCATAGAAGGTAAATAGGGTAGCTGAATTATTCTTTAGCTATTTTTTCAAGATGCTGTTAAGCATAGAAGTATGTGCATGATTTATGCAAATAAGTAGGAAGTGGCAAGGTGTATAAGGCTTTTGGTGTGAGAACCTTTGAATTGCTGTACTAAGAAAATAGGAACATGAAGAAAAGATGGGTAAAAGTGGCTAAAATGATGGGAAAGGAAGATAATGTTAGCACCTGATTTTTACCTACAGTGGGAACTGTCGTGGTTGAGAAGCAAGGTATTAAACCTGAGGTGTTAGTAAACGGAATGGATTTTGAGCACTTCAGAATAATCCTAGTTAAGTGGAAAAGGGAAAAAGCCAAACCAAGCTAAGTCCCTGCAATGCTTGGAAAGGCAAGGAAGAAAGAGGTCAAAGCAATTGCCCTGCCTGCAGAAGTGAGAGAAAGGAGCAAGTAAAGATAAAATGTTTAAACTTCTGAGATGAAGGTAATCTGGAGCAGAGCCTGGATCAGTGGCTGGGAAAAGAAGATGAGTTTAGCTGTGCTGAGCCGAGATGGAGAGAGATGTATCAGTGAGTTTGTGAGGCAGGATTACAGGGATTGAGGTTGGCAGCGGGCTGGCACACATTTCGGGTCTCCTAATGGGGGATTGACCGAAGTCATCAAAAGTAGGAAGAGAGAAGTCCGGGGGGAAGGACAAGGGGGGAAGGACAAGGGGAGATCTTTCTTTTTCCCCCCTGAAACAGTTTGAGAAAGGCAGAAGGATGTAACGAAAGAAGTGACAAAGGGCTGGAGCGAGAGCGCTGCCAGCAGCACCCCCGGTACCGCAGGCGCCGGGGAGGGCACGGTGTGACAGCGGCAGCCCGGGGATGCTGTCCGGGGCCCCGCGGGGGCGAGCGCACAGCGGCGCGGGCTGTGCCGCGGCGGGGGCGGCCCCGCGCCCGGCCATGGCGGCAGCTNCTCGGCTCCGCTCCGAGCAGCCCGGCGGGCCGCGCCGCCTCGGCGCTGCGGGCGCAGCAGCGAGCCGGCCGCGCCGGGGGAAAATAGGTCACGGACGGGCCTTCGGTGGCGGCGAGGTGAAGGGCGGTGAAGCGGCACCCGCGGGGTTAAACTGGGTCAGGGAATATTTCGGGAAGGTTTGGCGGACAGGTGGGAGCAGATAACTGGTTTTTATTAATGCTTCGCGAACCGACAGCGGCAGCTGTTCGCTCCGTCGCCCTGGGCGGGATGGCTGCGAGCCGGGCTCGGCGGTGACGGGCACCGACATCCTCTTGTCAGGCACGGCCCCGGCCCGCAGCCTCCCGGCGGCGAAGGCAGAGGGAGAAATAAAATAAATAACTCTCCGCGGCGGCAGGAAATCCGAGGTATGCGGCTTCCAGGGCTCGGGCAACTCCGGTGCGAGAGGAAGTGTGAGGCGGGCGGGGGCGGTCAGGTGGGGGCGCGGGGG